>NC_092343.1:212409375-212744687 GCF_046630445.1 Rutidosis leptorrhynchoides
ACAATTTGGTGTTTTGACTAGTTTTAGGTCAAAATGGGTTTTTGAGTAAACGACCCTATAAATGGCGTTTAAGGGCTAAAAGAGTTAAGATTAGCTATTTCGGGAGCGCGGGATGTGATTTCATAAGTTTTGGACTTGTGAGTATCGTTTTATGCATATTAGGGTGTAAAACACACTTTAGGACCAAATGGGCGGGTCGTGTGTTTAAATGAGTGATCGAATGACCAAACCATGTTTAAATGATGTTGCTGAGGCATAATCACAAGTCATTTGTGATTATGAAGGTTTTCGAGCGAAAAATGGTCTTTGGTCAAAGTTGGTCAATAGGATGTTCTAGAAGAACATAAGTGTTGTTCGAGTCGAATAAGCATTTTGTGTAGCTTATTTGCATTGATACTTTGCGTAGGTGATTCGCGTGAAGTCGGTGGAAGAAGTAAGATCGCGAATACGTTCTTCAAGTGTTCAAGGTGAGTGGAATATTTATACATGTATGTATGTGGTTTATTTACTCGTACGCGATGTGGGCCTTTGGCGCCACTTCGTGAGTATTGGATGTTATGTCACAAGTTGGTGACTTATTTGGGATTTGGGTGAAGAGAACTACGGGTCGGTAGTATCTCGCTAGGTGCCTCACAAGTCGGTGACACCTCATGGTGGTTCACAAGGCGGTGACCCTTATTAGATGTTCGTTAGGTGATTACAAGTCGGTAATACCTATTAGTGTTCACAAGTCGGTGACACTTTGTGGTGGATCACAAGTCGGTGATGCCTTAGGTCGGGGAAGTGATTCACAAGTCGGTGACACTTCATAGTGCTCACAAGTCGGTGGCACTTAGTGGTGCTTCACAAGTCGGTGACACCTCTTGGAGGTTCACAAGTCGGTGGCCTCATATGTAATGGCGGGTGGTGCACAAGTCGGTGACACCCTATAGTGTTCACAAGTCGGTGACACTTGGTGGTACTTCACAAGTCGGTGATGCCACACGGCGTTCACAAGTCGGTGACGCCTTATGATGAGTCACAAGTCGGTGACATTACTTAGTGTTCACAAGTCGGTGACACTAGGTGGGGCTTCACAAGTCGGTGATGCTACATGGTGATTCACAAGTCGGTGACACCATATGACGAGTCACAAGTCGGTGACATGATACGAGTGAGACTCGATGAACTTGGTCGGCTACAAGTCGGTAGTAGCAAGCGGTGAGCGGTTAGCGTGTTTATGCCTTTTATGTTTAGTATATTATTGTGTTGATTATTATACTAACGTTATTGCTAGTCGTGTGTTTGTTGATGCTAGCTCGTTTATCATTGTATATATGGTTTGTAAGTGGATGCGTGTAGGTAAATTACATATGTATATGTATAAGTATTGCATTCACTAAGCATTAGCTTACCCTCTCGTTGTTTACATTTTTAGGTTCGAAGGCGGACGTGGCAAGGGTATGCTCGGGATTAGATGATTATCCCTTTTGATGCTTGATTGGCTTACTTTTGGATTCGACCTAGGATTTGGGTAGTTTATCCCCAACATCATGCTCGTAGTTTTTGTTGGAACGTAAACTTTTGTGGTCGAACTTGTATTTTTGTACTCAAAGGGTAATTTGGGTGTATGTGGGCCCGGGTTTGTAAAACATCATTCTATGTTTGATTCGTGTTAGTTTTCATATATTGAACATGTGGTTAAAAGCGTTTTGCCTAAATATGTCGGGAACTAGTCAAACATTTTCGCATTAAAAAGTCCCGGGGACAGCCCGTTTTGGCGCGGCGCGCCAGGAAGGGGGCGCGGCGCGCGAGTTGCAGCAACAGGAAATTTTTTTTTTACTCCGTATTTTCACGTGGTTTAGTCGTGGGTTGGTTTGGGTTGTTACAAGTGGTATCAGAGCATGGTCTAAGGGATTTAGGTGACTTGAGATAGGCGCCTAGACTTAGACTTTTGTGTGTGCTATTATGCGGGACTTGTAGGATTGCGGGTCGGTTCGGGTTTCTAGTTTGTGCCTTTGAGAATAGGTGCTTTAACTACGTGTTGTCTATGTTGCTACTAACCGTGTTGTTTTGCGTTGAATATCTAGCGAGATGGTTGTTGTATTCATGAGCTCGGCATGGCGTGTGAGCGTAATAATGCGTCGCGAACATTATTACGGTTGCAAGCCAAGTCATGCAAGTGATGTACAACAATTATTGGACTAGATGGGATGCGCGAACGTTGTCATACTTATATGAATGTGATTATTGTTCATGGCGGTGTATGTGACTTATTTGTGTTGCGTTCCTAATCGAATTCATTTCTTAGAATGAGGACAAGGAACGGACATGATAACGAAGATCAAAGCGATGACTCCGAGTTCACGGCCAAAGTCGAGGCCATTATACAAAGTCAACGAGCGGCTCTTCTAGAGGACGTTAGAGGGATGTTCCGGGACTCGATTAAAGAGGAATTAGTCGATATGGTCAAGGAACAAGTTAAGATTGCTCTTCAAGAAGATAATATGAAAAGGCGGGACTTTTACTATAAGAACTTCAAGGATGCTCAACCTCCCACTTTCGAGGGAGAGCGGGATCCGCTTAAGAGTGCTCGATGGATCTCCGATATGGAGGGGGCTTTTCGTACTAGTGAGTGCCCTCTCGATAAGAAGACGAGGTATGGTAGTAGTATGTTGAGGGGCGACGCCAAGTTGTGGTGGGACGCGAAAATCCAACTTTATGGTGAGGAACAATGTATGGACTTTACATGGGACGAGTTTAAGGCAGAATTTTTCAATGAGTATCGAACTTCGGCCGATCTTTCTAGGCTTAAGGACGAGTTGCGTGCTTTGAAGCAAGGGTCAATGGATTTAAACACTCTCAAATCCGTTTTCTTATCAAAGACCCAATTTTGCCCGGAGTATGTCGGTAACGATAAGATGTTGAAAGAGGATTTCTATCGAATCTTGAACGATGGTTACCAAGAGAAGATTAGCGTGAACGTGGTGAAAAATTTTGACGAGTTGTTTGACATGGCGAAAGGTTTTGAGACGCTTGTTCTAAGGAAAAGTGTTTCCGATACTAGTAAGCGGAAGTTCGAGACTACGATGTTTTCGAACAAGAAAAGTAAAAGCGCTACCGAAGGCGTCGGAAGCGTAAAGGTGAATGACGCGGGTGGTTCTAAGTTCGCGTGTTATAATTGTGGGCAAACGGGGCATAAGTCTCGTGATTGTCCGTCGGGGAAGGTCACATGTTTTAAGTGCCGGAAAGAGGGACACCGGAGGTCGGAGTGTCCCGAGTTGAAGTGATGACTCTCGCGACGTGTATGTAAGGTATTATTTGATTTTGGTACCTACCTTATTTTGTTGTATGCGTGACCTTGTGTTTGGGTTGGTTTACCCATGTGTTGTAGTGACTAGCTAAGCCGGGTTAGTCCTTGCGTTTCGATTAGCCATGTCGGGTTAATTAATTGGATGTTAGGTGTTGACCGAGTCGGGTTGACCTAGTGTATTTGACTTAACCAAGTCGGGTTAGTCAATTGTTGTTAGAGGTTTGACCGAGTCGGGTTGGCCTAGTGTATTTGACTTAACTAAGTCGGGTTAGTCAATTGTTGTTAGAGGTTTGACCAAGTCGGGTTGACCTAGTGGATTTGACTTAACCGAGTCGGGTTAAACATTTGTTGTTAGGAGAGTGTTGACCAAGTCGGGTTGACCTAATGTGTACGAGTTGACCGAGTCGGGTTAATTGATTTGGTGGTAAATTTTGATCGAGGCGGATTGACCGAGCGTATTTGACTAACCGGGTCGGGTTAGTTAAATTTTATAAAGGATTGACCAAGAGAGTTGACTTAACCAAGCCGGGTTAATCAACAAGTGTTAGAGGGTTGACTAAGTTGAGAGTTGACCGGGAGTATTTGACTTAACCGAGTCGGGTGGTCACTAGATACTAAGTGTTGACTTGGTCGGATTGGTTTAGGATGTTGACTTATCAACATCGGGATTAGTTGCTGTTATTGGAAGCTCAGCCGAGTCGGGCGTAACCATGACGTGGTAAGAGATTATTTACATTGCTTCCAATTACATGACGTTGTGACAAGGGGTTGACGTGATAGTTGACCTTGATGTTAGTGAGGTTTGTGTGCTATGTGGGAAATTCCTTCGTGTGAGGTGATGAAGGAACATCGTGTTTTATCCGGAAGAGTTTACGGTAACGGGGTCGAGTTAACCCGATGTTTCGTAAAGACTACCTTGCGGGTAGCGTTAATTGATGTACAATGTACAAGTCGAGTTGACTTTGGGTCATTGATTGATGAGTTTATGGAACAAGGTACCAAGTGGGGGAGTTTCACTCCCGCACGAAAGTGTTTGTGGACGAAAATTCCGAATGGTGTTCGTGTTAAATTCGGAATTTGGTGTCGAGACCTAGGATTGGTCGGTTCAATGTAGAGTTCGGTTCGGATTAAAGCGCCTTTTTGGATAAGATTAAGTTGCTACTCGAGGTAAGAATGTGGTGAACTCTAGTAAAGAGGCGACTTGTTGAATTTCTTCTTGTTTAAGAAGGTGGTGAGCGAGGTGTAGCGCTCGAAATCGTGGTATTGATGGGTCGTTAGCGGTGATCTTAATCAAAATGGCAATTTATGGAGAGAAGTTGCCAAAGGAGTTATGAAAAAAATATGAGAATTTTGGAAACGTTCGAAAGGTTTCGAGTTTGTGAGCGAGTCGAAGGACCGCGAAGTGTATGTCTGAATGGTTAAGTTACGAAGATCACGAGGGCGTGATCGAGTTTAAGTGGGGGAGAGTTGTAAGACCCAAATATTTATTGTACATATTGTATTTATGGTGTACGATGCGTATATGAAGTGTACGAAGCATGTACGTGCTGCTTGCTCGAATGTCGAAGAAAACTGGACGTTGCTGGAGGTACAAGGGGTGTGCGTATCTTTTCAACCCCAAATAAAGTTTGAGTTGATGTTTCAAAGCCTTACCATTGGAAAGGAAATCTTATTACGTTTCCAACGATATTTGGTTCATCGAAAACGGAGCTACGGTCAAAAAGTTATGGCCAAAACAAGTTTCTGGAATCTGACCTGCAGGGTGGAGCGGCGCGCGACCTTTTGGCGCGGCGCGCCGAATGGGTCTGATGCGTTTTTTTCAGCATTTTAAGTGCCTAAATGAAGGGTATTATGGTCCTTTCACTTGTGGACGGATTTGTGACTTTTAGATCAGTTTTGGATCTAGTTTTGGATCATATTTCAAGTCCATAAACACTCTCATTTCATTCTTAGAGAGGGAGAGATTTCTAGTGAGAGATTAGGCAATTTGAAGAAGAAGGAGCACGAATCGATTTAAAGTCCAAGTGTTAAAGTTGTGCACATCGTTCTTAGCCACATTTTGGTTGTTTTGGTAAGTCCTAACTCCAAGTTTTCATATTATGATTAGTGTTTATAATTGGGGTTTTGATTAGGGTGTTCTTGAGTAAACCCACTAGTTGATAATTGGATGATTGAATTAGTAAGTGGTGTTAGTAACCATTGTTGGTGGGTTTGTAAAACTAAATTAGTTGATGAAATCACTAGCTACTTGGATTGTTGGTGATTAGAGGTGTAAACTTACAATTTGGTGTTTTGACTAGTTTTAGGTCAAAATGGGTTTTTGAGTAAACGACCCTATAAATGGCGTTTAAGGGCTAAAAGAGTTAAGATTAGCTATTTCGGGAGCGCGGGATGTGATTTCATAAGTTTTGGACTTGTGAGTATCGTTTTATGCATATTAGGGTGTAAAACACACTTTAGGACCAAATGGGCGGGTCGTGTGTTTAAATGAGTGATCGAATGACCAAACCATGTTTAAATGATGTTGCTGAGGCATAATCACAAGTCATTTGTGATTATGAAGGTTTTCGAGCGAAAAATGGTCTTTGGTCAAAGTTGGTCAATAGGATGTTCTAGAAGAACATAAGTGTTGTTCGAGTCGAATAAGCATTTTGTGTAGCTTATTTGCATTGATACTTTGCGTAGGTGATTCGCGTGAAGTCGGTGGAAGAAGTAAGATCGCGAATACGTTCTTCAAGTGTTCAAGGTGAGTGGAATATTTATACATGTATGTATGTGGTTTATTTACTCGTACGCGATGTGGGCCTTTGGCGCCACTTCGTGAGTATTGGATGTTATGTCACAAGTTGGTGACTTATTTGGGATTTGGGTGAAGAGAACTACGGGTCGGTAGTATCTCGCTAGGTGCCTCACAAGTCGGTGACACCTCATGGTGGTTCACAAGGCGGTGACCCTTATTAGATGTTCGTTAGGTGATTACAAGTCGGTAATACCTATTAGTGTTCACAAGTCGGTGACACTTTGTGGTGGATCACAAGTCGGTGATGCCTTAGGTCGGGGAAGTGATTCACAAGTCGGTGACACTTCATAGTGCTCACAAGTCGGTGGCACTTAGTGGTGCTTCACAAGTCGGTGACACCTCTTGGAGGTTCACAAGTCGGTGGCCTCATATGTAATGGCGGGTGGTGCACAAGTCGGTGACACCCTATAGTGTTCACAAGTCGGTGACACTTGGTGGTACTTCACAAGTCAGTGATGCCACACGGCGTTCACAAGTCGGTGACGCCTTATGATGAGTCACAAGTCGGTGACATTACTTAGTGTTCACAAGTCGGTGACACTAGGTGGGGCTTCACAAGTCGGTGATGCTACATGGTGATTCACAAGTCGGTGACACCATATGACGAGTCACAAGTCGGTGACATGATACGAGTGAGACTCGATGAACTTGGTCGGCTACAAGTCGGTAGTAGCAAGCGGTGAGCGGTTAGCGTGTTTATGCCTTTTATGTTTAGTATATTATTGTGTTGATTATTATACTAACGTTATTGCTAGTCGTGTGTTTGTTGATGCTAGCTCGTTTATCATTGTATATATGGTTTGTAAGTGGATGCGTGTAGGTAAATTACATATGTATATGTATAAGTATTGCATTCACTAAGCATTAGCTTACCCTCTCGTTGTTTACATTTTTAGGTTCGAAGGCGGACGTGGCAAGGGTATGCTCGGGATTAGATGATTATCCCTTTTGATGCTTGATTGGCTTACTTTTGGATTCGACCTAGGATTTGGGTAGTTTATCCCCAACATCATGCTCGTAGTTTTTGTTGGAACGTAAACTTTTGTGGTCGAACTTGTATTTTTGTACTCAAAGGGTAATTTGGGTGTATGTGGGCCCGGGTTTGTAAAACATCATTCTATGTTTGATTCGTGTTAGTTTTCATATATTGAACATGTGGTTAAAAGCGTTTTGCCTAAATATGTCGGGAACTAGTCAAACATTTTCGCATTAAAAAGTCCCGGGGACAGCCCGTTTTGGCGCGGCGCGCCAGGAAGGGGGCGCGGCGCGCGAGTTGCAGCAACAGGAAATTTTTTTTTTACTCCGTATTTTCACGTGGTTTAGTCGTGGGTTGGTTTGGGTTGTTACACTACAAGACCTTGGGTTTAAGCAATCACGATATGTGATTCTTTGTGATAATGAGAGTGCGATTCATTTGGCTAAAAATTCTATGTATCATAAGCGGACAAAACATATAGATGTGCGGTATCATTGGATTAGAGAACGTCTTGAAGATGGTTTGTTTGAACTTGATAAAGTTCATAACGATGATAATGGTTCCGACATGTTCACAAAGGCTTTAGCAAGTGAGAAGCTCAAGGTATGTTGCTCGATCGTCGGGATGGCGAACTCTTTCACATAATTGGAAAGGGGGAGATTTGTTGGGTTTATTATTTTGTTTCCATTTATGTGAAAGTAATGGCCCAAGCCCAACAAAAATAGGCCCAAATATTGTTTGACTTGGTCAAGCATTGGAGGGCATCTTTATTTCAAACTTGTGCAGCTGTCTTCATACGTAAGAGTGCAAGAGAGATCAAGAAAAAAAGTCAAAACCTCAATTCCCGTCTACAGTGACAGCAGGCCAGAAAAACTTCGATCCTTGGAGATCCGACCGTTGAATCTTCTTCATTTTTGGGCTGTGTCTTCCTGACATCAGTGCCAACATTTTCAACCGTTGAATTCGTCTCAAGTGGCCTGTAGCTTGAGTTACAGCAGGTCGAACAGTAGCAGAATTTTGGGTGATGAAATTCTTCTTTTGTCTTTAATTGTTTCATATACTTGTTGATTATTGTTGTTCAAGAGTATGATGATGTTGTATGCCTCTAGTTGATCTAGAGAAGGATTATTGTATTGCTCTCTTTGTTGATGATAGTGGAATTTAAGCGGCTTACGAGTCCCGTGGTTTTTACTCTCGATTTTGAGGGGTTTTCCACGTAAAAAGTCTCGTGTTTTAGTGTGTGCTTGATTATTGTTTAGCTACTGATTTGGAACAGATTTGGGGACTGATTTGGTTGGTTTTGATATAGCTTGTTTGTTAGTTTCCTCACGGGTTCATACGGGTCGGGAAATGATTGTTAAACGGGTTTGTTTCCGCTTTGTAGATTACCCGTTGTGATTATTTTCCCATCAGTGTGAACCGCCCAAACTGTTGAAAATCAGCAAACTTCTCTATGCATATCATATTTGTCACCTGAAAAATACCAAAGAGAAAAAAAAAAACATTATTTGACATAACGTTGTCAAAGGAACAACTGTATCGGAATAAATTAGATCACATCAAAAGTCAAGTAAAAACTGAAGCCATTCAACATATAATAATCAGACTATTAGGCAGATATCCATAATAGTATACTGCCAAAGGAATTAAACTATTAGGCAGAAAAGAACAGAAATTTGGGGCGCTAGATTTAGGGTTTCAATTAAACGAATCTGTAACCTGATTCAAAGAACTGCGGTGTTGCTTTTAGATGATGATTTTGATAAGCGTCGACTATGAAGTAGGGTTCTGTTTTCTCTAACGTGAATGAATATAACTTGATTAACCCCTTTCTTTGTTAATTTCTCCCGTATGTTTTATAATTAAAGGGTATTTTAGCCACTTGAAGAATCTAAAATTGATTTATTAGCTAATTTTTTTAGTGGATGATTAAGGACCGTTGGATCAAGGGGTATTATAATGTAATTTTATAATCTAATGGTAATTAAAGGGATTTTGAAAACATTTATTAGCTAATCGAGACTCTCTTTTAATGTATATAGTGATTAGGGATGGCAATGGATACCCGATCCAGTGGATATCCATCCGATCCACCCGATTATTCGTGGATATGGACGATCTAAATGGATATGGATATGGATGTGGATGAAAAAATTTCATCCATGGATGAACCCGCTTTCACCCGAAATAACTAAATATATAAATTTATCACTCAAATTAGTATCATTTATGTAGTGATATTTCATTAATTATATTCATATTCATCTTTCTTTATATTTTCTCTAAAAATATAACTTGCTTCTTATAATTTGTTTTGTTTAAATAATCAAATGTATTTATCGTACTTTGGTGGTTCAAATGTGATTCCATGTAACTAAAAGTAAGAAACTTACATGTCGATATCTTTTCACGTTTAATAGGTTATCTATTGAATATTTGTTATATAGATTAGTAAAATGTGACTTTCGATCGCATAAACTATTAAAAATATTACTTTTGATTGTATATAGTGAACCACCGCTTATAATTGTTAAAAATAAAATAAATTTAAACGGATATGGATAATTATCCATTAACCCGCTTCACCCGACGGATATGAATATGAATGGATGAAAAGTAAAAAAATAAATGGATATGGATATGATACAGCCTCACCCGATCCGTATCCTATCCATTGACCATCATTAATAGTGATACACGTATATATGTACTCACATACACATCCATACATACACAAACACTGAACAAAATCAATGGAGATCAAATCGGCGATCAACATTCGTCTCTTACTAATTTTTCTAATTCTGATCGTATTCCAATACGTCGTCGTTTTTAGCGGGATTCACATACCTGATGAACTGGATGACGTAGTGGATGATGAAGAAGATGAAGCGTGGAAGGAATGGGGACAAAAGAAGAAGAAAGTGACGGAAGATACGTTTGATCCGCCACCGGATGATTTCTCCGATATGAATTTAGCTCAGATGCAAGATGAAATGATGAAACGACAATCTGGTCCGTCGTTTGGTTTCGTTAAGCTTCGTTTAGGCGTTCGTCGAACTACGGTAAATCAATTTTGCTTTCTGTTTTATTATTCATTGATTTAAGTTAAACGTAATTTATGTTTTGATTAATTGTAATTGACTTTAAAAAGCAAATGTAGGTTTGCAGTTGATTTATCTGTAGCATAATTGGTTAGGTATTAGTCGAACTACGGTAACTTAATTGGGCATTCTATGTGATAATTGATAATTTGGTTAAGTGCATTTTTATTATGATTTGTTGATTAGGGTTAATTTATTGAAATTTGAATTGATTAATGTTGACCTAAAAAGGTCAAAATGTAGCTCTGCATTTATACATGTATATATGAATAATTAGTTCATATACAACCACATTTGTTATGTCTTCTTGTATGATTTAATTTCGCCATTTCAGCCCACTGTTAGCTCATGTAAACATGGTCTGATCATACTGGAACAAATGCAGCAAGGGCCTATTACTAATTTAGAACTCTCCGGTTAATATGCTTGGGTAGAATTAGGATATGGAGTTTTGTTACTGTCATATAATTAACTAATATGCCATTTTGGTGAACTAAAAATGGGATAATAGATCATCTTTAATGTAACTTTCAGGATATGATAACAAATATCGCAATGAAATGGAGCAAAATTGCCAGAACAGGATCCATAGAAGTCAAATTTATGGGTGTTGATGTGAGCACAATCATGTTCACTCTTGAAAAAGGTCAAGACACTTTAGAGGTTTGTTCTAAATAACGCTGCAAACTATTTTATTTTTTCATTTTATTCCCCAACAATTGCTTAAGTTCATCGTTGAAATAATATAAGAACACACTTGTGCACGCCCCTCACAGAACAATATATGATGTTGGTCGTCAGTATAGAAATTTAAATCTTAAAATACTAAACTCTGTTCTATAGAGTATGATGATTCAATTAAGGGCCACTCATTTGAAATCAAGCATATTGATTAATGCATTATACAGTAATGTAGTATAACTCATACTACCATGTCAAGAGTCTTTTCCTTTCCATTTATGTTTTTACAAGTTGTCCAAAAAGGACTCACTTTGCAAATTATTGCAGCTTTTGTTATATTTATAAGTAGCATTGGTACTTTGCAACAAAACTGAACTTAGCAATTTTAAAAACTGGAAAAAGTCAATGACTCAATAATAATTTGTTGACCAAACACACATGTGGTGTAGTTGCACAACCATGTTCATGTGATATTTTATAAGATCATGCTCAAAACATGATCTTTTGATATTTTATAAGACATGTTCCAAACATGACTTAAGTCAAGAATTGTTGAATACTAGTCATTTTTATTTTTTATTTTTTTTTTGGTTAGACAGAAAGAATGAATAAACAAATGATCAGTCACTTGACTAAAAATCTTGAGAACATACCATCTTTTATATTATGCTATATTTAAATCTATGATCATAGGTCGATTTGTGTTTTGATTGATCAGTTAAAAGAATTTATACTAAGTCAACCCGAAGCATACGAGATTAAGATTGGGGATCGCCTTTTTAGAAGACCAGGAGATCCTCCATTCGACGATGTTTTTACAGAGCTTCATGCTAATAATGACTACAACAACAAAAACAACAATAATGAAGGTCAAGCACACTCAAATGATGATCATAAGAATAAGAAAGACGAGTTATAATCATACTCCTACAAGTGCTAATTTCTAATATTACTTTGGTATATTTACACTCATTATTATTTCTCATCATCTCAACATCTTTACTTAGTGCTATTTTTTAGATAAAATTGTTGGTTACCTACTTATAGTAGCTTGTAAACCTTGAGTTTGAACATCAAAATTTGGGACTTATGATTAAAGTCTTCTTGGCCACTTAGTGTACTTTTTCTATATTAGAAAACAAAGACAATGGTTACACTAAGAGCCATATATTAGTGTACTTTCTTAGTGTGTTTGTTGAGCTGAATCTTATCACATTCTTCTTCTTGAGTCTTCAAATGTTTTTTTATTACATCTTGGGATATGAAGGCTTATTAGGAAAACCTGGAGGTGCATCTGGTAATGATCTTGGAAAGGAAGGACTAGAGTATACTAAAGAAGCTGAATTGTTAAATAATTGATCGTTGTTTATTGTTCAATAAATTGAAATTCAATTCAACAACAGAGGTGGCAATATGGTTCGGGTTTGTGTGAAGGATCCACATGGGTTGGAACTAAAACATCCGAGTAGTAATTTTTAAATGGGTTGGGGCCAATAAGTTAACCTGAAACACCTTTTATACAAAAATTAGTGTCTCAATGATTTATATATACTACTTCAAAAATGATCATACTCAGTTTTAGCTTAAAAGGCGTGTCAAACAATACCTAACAATTTTATATGATGAAAATAACCTCAAACATTGATCACATGTTGCGATGACAACAATGGGCATTTTCATCAACTAGAGACAGCGGGCCAATATTAAGTATTCCCTCACTGAGCATAAGTGACACATCCTTTCGAAACATAAAAAGTAGCTACTCGAAAATCAAAGATCTTGCAAGACCCTTCATCTTTTAATCAGCCTAATTCACTTTTCACTGCTGCAGAAATGTTTAGTATTATGTATTTATGACATACTTTATTAGGAGGAAGAAGACAGGTAAGTTTTTGTATATCTGAACTGAAAATATAACCACACTTGGCAAGTTCGTAACTCTTCGTGGTTTTTTTTTTTTTTTTTTTTTTTTTTTTGTTGTTGTTGTTTTTGAAATAAAAGTATTCTACACTTAAAAGCATCTATTAAAGCATCTTAGAACCAAAGGGCCCTTGGCCAAGCCATATGAGAGAGCCCCTCCAACCAAAAGGTTGGGGAATTTAGGCCTCACTTGAGGCCGTAAGAGGTAAATATTTGTGGTTGTCGTTAGTGGCGGATCTAGACATCCCATTGAGTGGTAGCACTTAATAATAATAATAATATAATAATAATAATATATTAATTTTTTTAAAAGTAAAATTTTATTAATTATAACTTTTTTTTTTTTGGCAAAGAAACGAAAACTTTATAACAAAACTTGATCTCGAAGAGAGACAAGAAAACAAAGAAACATAACTAACATCCACGACCGAGGCTCGAAGACAACAAACATAAACCTATACAAGACAACCAATAAACGAACCAAATGAAAATACAAACAAAGAAAACGAAACTAAGCAAATATCTAAACAAAAGCGAACCAATGCCCTACAAATCAAGCATTAACGTTTTTGTTGTTGAAACCATAAACCACCTTAGCTTTAAACGCAAACGTTGATTCAATTCCGACCCCATCCGAATTCAAACCGCCATTCCTAAATTCGTCAAAAAAAAAACCTTCACCATCTAACACCCTTTCCGACCCTGAACCCAAGCGCTTCCACTTACAATTCTCTAAGATATGTGTATCTTTTGGTTTCCCACGAGAAGCAACCCCGACTTCATCTTCATCAGTAGAGTCGTGAAAATAAAACTCTCCAACCTTTAAACTCTTTTTTTTAACTTGCCTTTTTTTCTTTAAAGCACCCTTCATATCAAGCTTCTTTCCCCCGTTTACCCGAAACTTGCTAGCATGTACGTGTCATCCCCTATAAAAACCTTTACAATTTTTATCCACACAAATACAAAATTTGTATATTAATTATAACTTATAATATATACATTCAGTACATATTAATATATTATACACATTTATGATGACGAGCATAAACCAAAATCCAGGAAAGAGTGAAACTTGGAAGCATAAATTAGACACTCATACGATACAACATTAAATCATATGTGCAGATAATTGCAATCTGAAGAAATGAAGTAAAAAGGATGTTATATTAGTTCATAGAGTCAACTAACTTAACATTTACAGTTACATGTATCAATACGATAAATCATGATGGTCAATTTTCAACTCCAAGTTGGATTCTTGACACAAAAAGCATGTTCATCTGAGACAGGCATATAAATTTTAAACCCTAAAATTATTGGAATAAAATAGTTAAATAGATAGCATAAAATCAATAATTTGTAAAGCTTATAGTCTTTAAATACTACATAATAATTATAAGAAGATTATAATATAATACCTGGTCTTAGAGTTGGAATTTAACGGACGAGCGGATGACGAAGGCGAACAGATGATGCGGTATGAATGACGATTGATGAGTGACGAGTATTAACACGTACAATTGAGTTCATCGGTTTATAAGACTGTTGGGCTAATTGTTTCTTTTAAATGGGCTGAAAGTAGCACAACAAAAATTTTCTGGTTGCACTGTTCAGAAACCCAAATTTGTTAACACTAGATGGGCTTTTTTGAGTGGTGGCAAGTGCTACCCTTCTCATACACATAGAGGTCCGCCCCTGTTGTCGTGTGTTAGATTGTAATTTTGCATTTCTAAAAAAAATACTAGCAAGTATTAACTTTTTTTTTTGTAAAGTTGATTTTATTAAAAACCAAAAAATATTACAGAGTTAGGGCATACCCGTAACCCGCTAACAAACATACAATACATCAATACCTAGTTCATCTACTGTTCAACGAATTTGAAAATACATGAACACCAAATCAATTTGATGCTCCATTACCCAGTCTCAATCGACCCATTTCAAACTGCATGCCCCAAATTCTAGCCGCTTTCTTGACTTGAATCGAATTCTTCACCATTAAATATGCCAATTTCATTCGTATACCATCTTCAACAATCATCAATACTTCCTTTTCATTCCTCCTATTTCCCTTGAATACTCTGTAATTTCTTTCCTGCCATAAATAATAAGTAGCAGCAGCAATTGTGATTCTATTGATGACATCCCAAATTTGGTTTCGAAATGGATATCGAGCAAGAGTGTTGATGATGCCCTGAATATCTCCAGGTAATCCTTTGAAAAGAAGCTTCTTTTTAAGTTCAATCCACACCATCTTGAAAAATCACATTCAAAGAACAAGTGTTTAACTGAGTCCTCACAATTACCACAAAGTTCACATTTAAATGTCAAATTTGGGTACCATTTCGCCAATTTATCCTGTGTGGTTAACATGTCCAGATTTATAAGCCATAGAATAAAAGCATGTTTTGGGTTAGCTTGTGGAAACAATATGACCTGGTGCCAAGGAACCAACTGGTGTACTACCCTTAAATCTTCCCATACTTGACTAGTCTTATATGGTACCTTTTTGCCACTATTAGTGACCCACTTGACCATTCCATCATCAGTTTCATATACATGGCTTTTAATTTTGTCTCTCATGTGTAGTAATTGTTTCCATCCCCAACTATCACACTATTTATATTCAATTTCCCATATTGATTTACCTTTGAGTTTCACCATGTTCACCCAATTGAACCAAAGAGAATTTCTCTTTCCAATTGACTTCCACATCTGCTTAATTAGCAATACCTCATTCCATTCTAGTAAAGACTTAAGCCCTAGACCACCTTGATTCTTAGGGTGCATACATATTTCCATGCTACTTTTGCCTTTCCTTTAGCATTATCACTATGGCCCCATAAGAACCCTTTAAGAATTTTTTCAATTTCTGACACAGTGGATTGAGGGAGCTTATAGACAGAAGCCCAATATATGTGCATGGAAGATAATACAGAAGCAATTAGTTGCAGCCTCCCAGCATACGCTAAGTGTTTGTTTTTCCAATTATCAATTCTCTTCCTGATTCTGTCAATGATGTCCTTACAATCTACAATGCCCAATTTTTTAGCAAGTAGAGGAACACCAAGATACTTTACAGGCAGTTTGCCTATTTTAAAAGGAAGCAATTGAAGAATCTCTTGTTGCAGGGGTATTTGCAGACTACCAAAAAACACTGTGCTTTTGCTTATATTGGGTAGGAGCCCAGAAACTTAACTAAAGTCTTCCAAAGCTTACTTAATAATCTTGACTGAATTAACATCACCATGACAGAATACCAACACATCATCAACAAAACATACATGTGTTAGCTTCATCTTCTTGCATCCCACATGAAATTTAAACTCAGGGTTTTTCTTTATCTTATTTGCCAAAATAAGATTGAGTATCTCCATGACCAATGTGAACAAGTAAGGTGAAATGGGATCACCCTGCCTTAAACCTCTCCCTCCATTAAAATAAGGGAGCTGATACGTACACCACTTACTTTTTGCCATACACCACCAAAATTTAATTTTGGACCATTTTACCCTTGAACATAATTAATTTAGGGAAAAGAGCCTTGAGTTAGAAAGGGTAAAATAGTCAAAGATTGTAGTTTGGTGGTGTATGGCAAAAAATAAGTGGTGTACGGATCAACTCCCTTAAAATAACCCTTTATTTCATTATTAATGCAGACTGAGAATTTGGTAGTAGTGACACAATTCATAACCCATTGAATCATCTTCCAATGAAATCCAAACTTACTTAAGATTGATTCTAAAAAACTCCAGCTTACTGTGTCATATGCTTTTTGCAGATCTATCTTGAGTGCACATCTCTTTGGATCATGTAACCTATTATATCCCTTCAAAAGCTACTGAGCTACCAATATATTGTCCTGTATAGCCCTGCCAGGTATAAATGCACTCTAGTTTATATTAACCAACTTCTCCAAACCAACTTACATTCTATTCACAAGGATTTTGCTTATAGTTTTGTATATAACATTGCAACAGGCTATTGGTCTAAAGTCAGAAACTTTATCAGGAGTTTCAAGCTTGGGAATTAGAGATATTAAAGTGTAATTAACTCCCCCTATTAACACCCTGTAGCAAAAAAATCCTTTATAGCTTTACACACATCATCTCCCACTATACACCATGCTTTCTTGAAAAACTGGGATGTGAATCCATCTGGACCAGCTCAGCTGCTTTATCACTATCTATATCAAAAAGAGCTTCTTTTATTTCCTCACTGATAACATCTTTGACCATATCTTCAGCTTCACTAGAACTAAGCTTCATAGTAAATATGTTACCCAACTTATCTACAGGCTGCACATTATCTACTTTTCCAAGGAAACTTTGAAAATAGTTAACAAATTGGTCAGGTACTTCATCACCATAAAATCTATCTTCTCTTTCATTACATACACTTCCAACTCTAGATTTTTTCTTCCTGCCCTTCAAGACTTTATGAAAATATTTTGTATTTTTGTCCCCCTCACTGAGCCATTTAATCTTTGTTTTCTGTTGCAAAATCAGGAATTCTTCTTGTTTAGCCTCCTCATATTCTTGTAGACATTGTGTTGCTTCTTCCTTTATGCTATTATTATGAGGATCAGTATCAAGTGCAGTCTGAATATCCTTCAATTTTGCTTTAATAAGCTTGACTCTACTAAAGGTATCCCCATTTTTCCATTTTAACTTCTTCAATTCTCCTTTAAGCCCTTTAAGCTTTTTAAGAAGACAAAACATAGCACAACCAGCCATACTTGTTTCCCATCCTTTCTCAACCACTTTGCATAAATTCTGGTTTCTCAGTAATATAGTTAATAAATCTAAATGACTTAAATTTACAGACTATACTATTTGGTAGAATAAGTATAGCAGGGCTATGATCAGATGCAACATAGGACAGAAATATACCATGAGCTTGAGAAAAACAGTTCATAACTTCATCATTAATCATGACCCTATCAAGTTTTTTCAATGTGCCACACTTTGTTTGAATCTTGTTAAACCCGGTTGCTACTGCCAACGTTGCCACATCATTATGATACATAAATAATTAAGTGTTCATTCTTTCACTTTTAACTATATTGTTGTCTAGATACAAAATATCTATCTATATATTACATTATATATAACAAGGTTTTGAATTACTTGTGTGACATCCTTATTTAGCCTATGTTTTAAAAATTGATCACGTGTCAATTTATTAAGAAAACAAAATTTAATTACTTATATTTGAAAGATTTTCACTACAAAATTTAATCTTTTGTGGCGAGGAAACTCGCCGCATTAAATGGGCAATCTCGCCTCAATAGGTCTTTTGCGGCGAGGTATCGTCACATTATACCTCGTCACCATAAGTTCGCCGCTTTAAGTCTTTTGCGTCGAAGTTTTGTGTCGAACGAAAGTGGGACCCACATTTATTAAGAAAAAGGAAAAAGAAAAGGAAAATTATATATTGCGGCGACTCTTTTGCGACGAGGTGGGGCCAACATTTCCCGGCAAAACAAATGTGGCGACTAATTGCGACGAGTAAGTGTATCTGACAGCCTAAACTGTCGGATTTCTTTTGCGGCAAGCCTCGCCTCTAAAGGTACATGCACCAGAAGCAGGATTCTGCTGTATATGCAGCATCCCACCCGAAATTCTGGACGTTTTTCCGAAACTTGTTTCATACCATTTTATAGCAGCTATAACAACAATAAACACCAACAACACTAAAATAATTAAATGGTCAGTTAATTTTAATTATTTAAAAATTTTCTAAAAATTTTGGTTTTATCCCCTTATCCCCATTAAAGATATCCCCATTGTATCCCCTTTCAAAAGGTCAAGTACGGAGTTAAGAAGAAAAGAGTGTTACCGGAAAGCTGAGATTGAGATTGGTCTTAGGGATTGGTATTGAGTCGTGTGATTGGTTTGGGATTGGAAAGTTGTAACAATTATACAAACTACAAATATTAAAGTTCAAAAGCATCAATTTGGCGTTTTTACACGAACAACACAAACTATCTGCCTCCTTTTCATATTTCGTCCATCCATGCATTATCATTGTTATGTCATCCAACTCATCAAGTCCCGAATCATTATTATATTAAATTTTTTTAAAAATAAATCTAATATATTATATAAATCAAGGTTTCCTTATTTAAAGTTATATTAATTATTACTTTTGAAAATCTTATCCGATAATAATGTACGTATTTGTAAATAGATGCAATTGAGTTCATAAAATTTAGAGGTAAGAACGTGCTTTGTATTTTGAATATGACAAAATTAAAACCTATATATTCACACATTATAAATATGATAATAATATACTTGATCTCTAAATTTATATTGATACTTCCGCATCCAATATATTCAGATAATAATAATAATTTAGATAATAATCTATATATTTATATAAAATAGAGTTTAAAAAACATGACATGTCATTAGCACCTTAATTGTAGCTAATTGTGACATGTGTAAAATCCACACGTATCTTTCATAATTATCCAAAAATTAAGGAGCTAAATAATATTTATTAAATTAATATTATTACTTAAATAGAATTAATTAATAACTACTTCGTATATAAATTGAAACGGGTTTAAGCTTTAACCACCATTCTTTTTATAAAGCTTGAAAAAGTAAAAAATGCTTGGAAAAATCAAAATCAACTTCATTTCAAACTATAGGTTCTGAAAATAAACATCAAGCGTCGTAAAATAACTTACTCATTTGAAACAGTTTTTGAGCAGCCGTACAACGCACGGGCTCAAAACCTAGTACACAACAAACAATTCTTAGTAAGTATGGAAGATAATATACGACTACACAAGTACTGATCCTTAGCAAATATGTGATTACTTGAAAAAACTCATTTAACCAAATTGTAATTAAATTATGAAAATAACTCTTTTAATCAATTTGTTATATATATATATATATATATATATATATATATATATATATATATATATATATATATATATATATATATATATATATATATATATATATATATATATATATATATATATATATATATGGCAGACACTTTCATAAAGTAAAGTTTGAATTTCATAAAGTGAAGTTTGAATTCACGGATATTATTATTCTACCTAACTGCACAGTAAATTATTGTATTATAAATATCAAATGACGTGATTTGCATAAGATGCACACATAGAATATATTTTCATATATCATCATTCTTTTACTCTCTCTTATTTTAAGTAGCCTATAGTCAAGAACAAACCACAAAAGGTAGTTATAAGCCTACTGAATTATAACACGAACCAAACCACTAAAGGTAGTTATAAGCCTACTGAATTATAACACGTTATCAGGACGAAGTTCTCCGTATAATCAAGGTAATAATAATAAAAAAATTCTTTAACGATATCTTCTATTATTTATTAGTAAGGTAAATATTATTATCATCATAACTAACATTTATATTTATGTTATTTAAGTTATATATGGTCGGTTATACCGTCTGAATTATATTTCTGTAATCTAACTTTTATTAACTTCATTAACATTTATATTTATGTTATATATGGTTGGTTATACCGCCTGAATTATATTTATGTAATCTAACTTTTATTAACTTCATTAACATTTATATTTATGTTATATATGGTCGGTTATACCGCCTGAATTATATTTCTGTAATCTAACTCTTATTAACTTCACTAGCATTTATATTTATGTTATCTAACATTTATAATTATTTATGCAATTAATCATTATTTATTTCATGCATACTAATGTTTATTCTTAAATTTATTATTTATGTATAATATGTTTATTCTCTTAATCTTCGTATTTATACTAAACATATTTATACTAAATGTATTTTATAGTAATCATATTTATACTAATAAAATTATTTTATTAAATGGATTATTAATATAACGAGTACATAACGGTTGTTAACGTCAACTGACGACGTTACAACGACTATATTTTTCAAATATAAAATAAACATCTCCGTTTTCAAATTTTTCACAAATCAATCTTCATTTTCTCAGATTACCACTCTCAAAAAGTTTTTGTAAATATGATTCACACAAGGATATTTTTCCTATTGTATTGATCATATTAACTATCATCATTGTTGCTAATATACCACCGGGTGAACCTATATTCTATCCTGCCCTTGTAGTTTTATTATTTGTAATCACAGCATTATTCTGTTGTTTGCTACTTATGAATTTAAAATGATTCTAATTTCATGTTGTTAGAAATTGATTATGATTATAATTTATGTTGTTCATCTTTCTAAAAATAGAAAATGTCAAACTTATCAAAGCTTGAGTTTGATGCCCTAGACGTATCGGGAACAAACTACGCATCATGGGTCATGGATGTAGAAATAAATCTTGGATCATTGGGTATTCTAGAAACTTTAAAAGAAAATAATACTTGTTCTGATCAAGATAAATTAAAATCAATTGCTTTTATTCGCAAACATATTGATATCACCTTAAAACATATGTATCTCACTATCAAAGATCCACATGTTTTATGGGAAAGTATCAAGAGTAGATTCGATAATCAAAAGGAAATATTACTCCCAGCTGCGAGGGAAGAATGGAGAAATCTAAGGTTCCAAGACTTTAAAAAGGTAAGTGAATACAGCTCGGCCATGTTCAAGATCCGTTCAAAGCTTCAATTCTGTGGTCAAAAAATAAGTGATGCTGATATGATGGAGAACACTTTCTCCACAATGCAATCTGCAAACATTACTATACAAGAAAATTTAAGATTGCAGAATTACAAAACTTTTTCTAAACATCAAACTTATCTCTTAGTTGCAGAAGTGAATAAAGAATTACTGATGAAGAATCAAGAATCTCGTCCTACGGGTGCGCTAGCATTCCCTGAAGCTAATGCTATTAACAATAATAATAATAAAAAAAGAAATGCACCCAGATGAGGACGTGGGCGAGGTCGTGGTCATATTGGCCAAAACCATCATCATGGAAATTACCATAACAATAATAAAAATCATAACTATGTTCGAATCATCCTTATGGTAATGGTCGTGGGGGTGGTCGTGGTCGTAATGATTACGGTGGTCGTGGTCGTGGACAAAGAAATAATAATCCACAAAATTATAAATTTCAACTAATATACAATCCCACAAATCATAATGTTGAAGGAAGCTCTTCAAAGAATATTGAAGATTCTTTTTATCGATGTGGTAAAATTGGAAACTGGTCTAAGAACTGTCAAACAAATCAATATTCTGTTAATCAATATCAAGAATCCCTAAAAGGAAAAGCAAAAGAGGCAAACCTTGTAGATGACCTTGATACAAAAATCACTGAGCCAACAAGTGACTACTTTAATGAATAAATTTTCTATTATATGTCCATATCAAATAAATGGATGTAGATTTACGATCTATACAGATCTCGTCCGTTATCATTTTGGAGAGCGACTCAGACTCATCTGCCACCTCGCCTACTACTACTGCCGACACACAGATCCCGTCCTCTTTAACCTCCAGCGACTCTGGCGCTTCATCCTCTGGAGCCAGTAGCCACACACCCGATCCAGTGATCATCTCAGACGGACATGAGGATCCACCGGAGATACCAGCTCCACTTATCCCAGGACCTTCGGAGCCACAACACCATTCCGGTGGTGCTGTGATTCCTGGGGAATATGGGGACGTTCCTTTTCGGAACGAGCACGGTCATTGGGCTAGACGCCTTCCTGATGGACGTGTCATGCCGATTCCACCCGGCCGATACCGACTGATGACTACCGGCCGAGCACATCCACCTTCAGATGATTCCGATGACTCATCATCTGACGACTCATCATCCGACCATTCCAGAGACGAGGATTTCGAACCCTGAGGAGACGCCCGTGCAGCAGCCCTCTACCTCGCCGAAGAAGCGGTATCGTTTCGACGGTACTGTTATTCCAAGGGTTAATGGAGGTAGGTCGTTCGTTAATGCACATGGACTGAAGGTTAAAGTTACCGCCCGTAAGCGGCTTGTGCCGTATCCTGCTGATCCATTCATACGTAAGGCTCCCCGTTACGCACCATCTACTTCTGGTGCTGGACCGTCTGCACCACCAGCTCCACCAGCATCATCTGCACCACCGACACCACCTGCACCATCAGCACCGCCTGCTCCACCAGCCTCTCCCTCTGTCGAGGAACTGACGAGGGAGGTGGATACCCTCCGTGCTCGGGTAACTGAGCTCGAGGACCAGGTGTCCCACATGATGGACATCCTTTACCCACCGTCACCATAGGGCTTTTGTATTAGGTTTCTTTATGTAATCCCGTTTGTAGTTTCATGTTTCACTCATGTATTGTACGAATCTTATGCGAATGTATGCAACTTTTATTAATGGATGGAACTTAGTGTTGTTTAATCTCTGTACGGTATTCTATTTACGTTACTGTATGATGATTTGGTAGTATCTGAATCTATTTGCGTTACTTAATTAGCATGTGTTGTGTTGATTCCATGTTGGTTACCATATACTGTACTATTATTTGAATGCTGGATTTTGACTTGAGTTAAAAATTTTGTTTAGAAGATCAATGGCCAACGGAAGATCAACGCCCACAGCAGCACAGATAGAAGAAATGATAGCCGAACGGTTAGCCGCAGCTATAGCGAAAATGAACCCCCAAGCTCCACCGGTTATCCAGCACAATCATAACGGGTGCACGTACAAGGAATTACAAAGCTGCAAGCCCCACAACTTCAGTGGTACTGAGGGGCCGGTTGGACTTACTAGGTGGTTTGAGAAATTAGAAGCTGTGTTCCATATAAGCAACTGTTCAGAGATGAACAAAACTAAGTATGCCTCATGTACACTGTCGGACGGCGCGTTAACCTGATGGAACACACTTGCTCAGGCCAAGGGTATTGACGAGGCCTATGCTACACCGTGGGAAGAATTTAAAGGGGCTATGATCGAAGAGTACTGCCCCGGAACGGAGATACAGAAGATGGAAACTGAGTTTTGGGGATTAAAAGTAGTAGGATACGATCTTGATAGTTATAACCGAAGGTACTTGGAACTAGCTTTGATGTGCCCCACGATGGTCACCCCTGAATTTAAGCGAATGGAACGGTATTTCTGGGGACTTCCCAAGTCCATCCAAGAAAATGTCACCTCTTCAAAACCAGCTGATGTTCCAGAAGCTATGCGCATGGCGCATACCCTGATGAACCAAATCACCAGCCAAGAACCAGAAAAGGCTAAATCTGAATCGGGTAGTAGTGAGAAGCGTAAGTGGGACAATAACAAGGGGAGAGTCTATGATCAAAACCCGGCTGAGCGACATGAAGATTTCAAGGGAAACAACCCCAACCCGAACCCTAGCTCAAACTCTAACTACAAGGGTAGTCTGCCGCAGTGCAAGAGATGCTACAAGCATCACACCAGGTACTGCAACGTGGTCTGTGAAAAATGTAAAAGGACTGGGCATATTGGCAAAGACTGCAAGATCACCACCCTGAATGTGAAGACAAACTCTACTGGACCGAGAAAGTGCTATGAATGCGGACAGACGGGCCACTTCAGAAATGAGTGTCCCAACAAGCAAAAGGACGGCGGACCACCGCGTGGCAGAGCTTTCAACGTAAACACAAGGGATGCCCGTGAGAACCCCGACTTGGTCACAAGTATATTCACTATCAACAATCTATTAGCTTCTGTTATGTTTGATACTGGTGCCGATAAGAGTTATGTATGTAGACACTTTTGCTCTAAGATAAATTGGTCGTTAGTTCCTTTAAAGGAGAGTATGCTTGTTGAGGTAGCCAATGGAAAACTTGAGAAAGTTGACCAAATTAGTCGAGGAGCTATTATCAATATAGCTGGTGTGGATTTCGAGATTGACTTGATACCCATTAAGTTGGGAAGCTTTGATGTTATTGTCGGTATGGAATGGTTGATCAAGATAAGGGCTGACATTATCTGTGGAGATAAAGCTCTTCGTATACCACACGGAGACCGTGAGCCACTGATTATTTATGGAGAGAGATGTAGCTCGAAACTGAATCTCATTAGTTGCATGAAAGCGCAAAAGATCATGAAGAAAGGAGGTCTTGCTGCTCTAGCACATGTGAAAACGTTAGAAACTGAGGTGAAGAGTGCGGATGACGTGCGAATTGTCAACGAATTTTCCGATGTCTTTTCGGAAGAATTGCCTGGATTACCGCCACCGAGAGCAGTGGAGTTTTAGATCGATTTAGTGCCAGGAGCTGCGCCTGTAGCTCGCGCACCTTATCGACTCGCACCTTCCGAGATGCAAGAGTTGCAGAGCCAACTACAAGAACTGCTAGACCGTGGATTTATCCAACCAAGTTTCTCGCCTTGAGGCGCACCTGTTTTATTTGTGAAGAAGAAGGACGGATCATTTCGCATGTGTATCGACTACCGTGAACTCAACAAATTGACGATCAAGAATCGGTATCCTCTTCCCCGAATTGACGATCTTTTCGACAAATTGCAAGGATCAAGCGTTTACTCTAAGATCGATTTGCGATCCGGTCATCACCAGTTGAGGGTGAAAGAGAGCGATGTGATGAAGACTGCATTCAGAACTTGTTATGGTCATTATGAGTTTCTCGTGATGCCATTCGGTTTAACCAACGCACCTGCCGTATTCATGGACCTCATGAATCGTGTCTGCAAGCCATAGCTGGATAAGTTCGTTATCGTCTTCATAGATAATATCCTCATCTACTCCAAAAGCGAAGAAGAACATGAACAACATCTTCGTCTAGTGTTGGAACTCTTCAGACAAGAGCAACTTTATGCAAAATTCTCCAAGTGTGAGTTTTGGTTGAAGGAAGTCCAATTTTTAGTTCATATTGTGAGCGATCAAGGTATCAAAGTTGATCCCACAAAGATCGAAGCTATCAGTAAGTGGGAAACCCCCACTACCCAGACTCATATCCGCCAATTTTTAGGCCTCGCCGGTTACTACCGAAGATTTATTGAAGGTTTCTCTCTGATTGCGCGTCCTTTGACCGCGCTGACTCACAAAGGGAAGAAGTTCATTTGGGAACCCGAACAGGAATCAGCATTTCAAACCTTGAAAAAGAAGTTAACCACCGCACCTATCTTATCACTTCCTGAAGGCAGTGACGATTTCGTCATTTATTGCGATGCTTCAAAAAGTGCTTTTGGTTGTGTACTGATGCAATGAACAAAGGTTATCGCTTACGCCTCCCGACAACTGAAGATTCACGAGCGAAATTACACAACACACGATCTCGAGCTAGGAGCTGTTGTCTTTGCATTAAAGCTATGGAGACACTACCTTTATGGAACAAAGAGCACTATTTTCACCGATCATAAAAGCCTCCAACACATCTTTGATCAGAAGCAACTAAATATGAGACAGCGTCGATGGATCGAGACACTGAACGACTATGATTGTGAACTTCGTTATCACCCAGGCAAGGCCAATGTTGTAGCTGACGTTTTGAGCCGAAAGGAGAGGATGGCACCTCTTCGTGTTCGAGCACTGAACATCACCATTCATTCGAACCTCAATAGCCAGATCCGAGTAGCCCAAGATGAGGCTCTCAAGGAGGAGAATATATCTCATGAATACTTGAACATTCTCGTTTCTCGATTCGAAGTTAAGGAGACTGGACTCCGATGCTATGCCGGAAGGATTTGGGTACCTCGTTATGGAGACCTACGGAGCCTTATACTAGATGAAGCCCATAAGTCGAGATATTCGATTCATCCCGAAGCGGGAAAAATGTACCACGATCTTAAGGAATAGTACTGGTGGCCTAATCTTAAGAAGGACGTTGCAACTTATGTTGGGAAGTGTTTGACTTGCTCGAAAGTTAAGGCCGAACATCAGAGGCCCTCTGGGTTACTTCAGCAACTGGAAATCCCGTAATGGAAGTGGGAAAGGATAACAATAGATTTCATTACGAAGTTACCAAAGACGGTGGGCGGATACGATACCATCTGGGTTATCGTTGATCGTCTTACCAAATCTGCACACTTCTTAGCCATGAAGGAAACTGATACGATGGAGAGACTCACTCAACTTTACATAAAAGAGGTTGTATCTCGTCATGGTGTGCCCTTATCGATCATCTCAGATCGCGATCCTCGTTTTGCTTCCAGATTTTGGCGTTCTTTGCAAGAAGCCTTGGGGACTCGTCTCGACATGAGCACTGCGTATCACCTGCAGACCGACGGATAAAGCAAACACACGATTCAGACTTTGGAAGACATGTTGCGTGCATGTGTCATTGATTTCGGAAAGGCTTGGGAAAGGCATTTGCCGCTAGCCGAATTCTCTTACAACAACAGTTATCATTCGAGTATTAATGCCGCACCTTTTGAAGCGTTGTATGGCCGAAAATTCCGATCTCCTATTTGTTGGGCCGAAGTAGGTGAAACACAAATCACTGGACCCGAGATAGTCCATGAAACAACTGAGAAGATTGACCAAATTCAAGCGAGACTCAAGACGGCCCGTGATCGCCAAAAAAGTTATGCAGACCTTAAACGTAGAGACTTCGAATTCAACGTGGGTGACCGTGTAATGTTGAAGGTCGCACCTTGGAAAGGTGTAATCCATTTTGGAAAACGTGGAAAGCTCAATCCGCGATACATTGGTCCTTTTGAAATCTTGGAGCGTGTTGGACCCGTTGCTTACCGTCTGGACCTTCCGACTCAATTGATCTCAGTTCATCCTACCTTTCATGTATCGAATTTGAAGAAGTGTCTTGCTGAACCAGAACATGTCATACCATTGGAGGAACTTACGATTGATGACAAACTCCACTTCATGGAAGAGCCTGTCGAAATTATGGACCGTGAGGTTAAAACTTTGAAACACAACAAGATTCCGATCGTCCGAGTACGATGGAATACCAAACGAGGACCCGAGTTTACCTGGGAGCGAGAGGATCAAATGATGCAGAAGTATCCTCACCTTTTCTCAACTCCTCCATCTACCTCAGCTGAAAATTTCGGGACGAAATTTTCTTTAACAGGTGGGTAATGTAATGACCCTGGATTTTCCAACGTTTAATTATTAATATTTATTATTAATACTTGTGTTTTAATAAATGTGTTTTTATACATTTACTTGTTACCGTATTTGACTTTACATGTCCCGACTTGTCTTTGTGACACACGTACTTTTCACGAATAATGTTTTCGAATATTATTTACGTTCATGATTAATTATTATTAATCATTTTTAATTAACTAATGCAAGTAGTTAGTTACTTGGGCTTATTTATTTAATTTGTTGCATACTTACATGGACTTGTACTTGGGCTTATATACTTGGACTTGGAAGCCCACCCTACACACTTAATGGACTAGTAAGCCCATCTTTTAAGCTAATGAATCATTAAGGAAAAGCAAGGTTAATTAGCTTAATTAGAAGACAAAATGTGCAAGCATGCTAGAAACTCTTCCCCATATATTTAACTTTATACCATTCTAAGCTTACACCTTTCCCCCATGCATGAAAGTGAGCACTTGACTTTCCCCTTTGAGCTCCTTGAAACCGTCGGCCTTAGGTGGTGTGTAAGGGAGTTCAAACTTTTTTTTTATTACTTATTTGCTTGTATTATATCTCATTTTACACACACAACATATTCACACTTTCTTTTCTCTCTTTTTCTCTCAAACTTTGTAAGCAACAACTTCTTTTCTTCTTTCTTTTTCTTCCTAAAACCGCCACTAGTATCATCATCATTTGCTTGTTTTGTTACTTGTTGTTGTTTGTTGTTGTTAAAGATCAAGTTCTCTAACTTGTATCTTCATGTAATCTTGGTTGCTTCCATCTTTTGTTTGATGAAGAACCAAGAACAAGAATCTAAACTTGTTAGTTTATGGTTCTACACATAAATGTTATAAGATTTAAAGTTCATAAACTTTATAATCATACTTGTGTTCATGATTTGTAGACTTAAATTCTTAAGATCCAAGCTTGACTTGAATCTTCTTAAGTATGAAACAAACATGAACATAATACTTGTAACTTTAGTTTATTTCTTTCTTTTGTAAGTACTTTAAAGTTGTGATGTTGTTAATTTGGTCAAGTATTACTAGTTAAGCTTGACCTCATATTTCTTGAAACTAAAGTTAACTTTATAAGTTCAAGAACATGAAAGTATAACTTTCTAGTTATAACTTCATACACTTGTGTTAGATCTAAGTTTCTATAGCTTATGGTCTTCCAAATTTGTTGTAAACAAGAGCTTATAAGCTTATATACATTTTACAAGTTGAAAATCTAAGTTTCATAACTTATGGTTTCATTAAAGTGAAGATCCAAGTTCTATAACTTAGGATCTAACTTAAGAACACTAGATCTAGACTTTCTAGACTAGGATCTTTAATATATAGCTAAGATCTAAGTTCTACAACTTAATATATTGTTTATTTAGTTTACTTTCAAGTTTGTAGCTTAATATTACTATTAGAACTCATGTATTTGTCGGATCTAAGATCTTGATGTAACTTTGGTTCATCAAACTACTTACAACTCTTAAGTGAGTTGTGCTACATATTTTAGACTTACATTAGTGTTATGATGGTCAAAACTTGGTAAAAATGATACAAACACATCAACGATTTGTACACTTGAAGCTATACGCATCAAGGATGAGAACCGTGATGAGCATCAAGCACCAAGAACCCACCAGAGCACCTTACCTACTGTTTTCCGGGTCTGATCACTAACCTGGGCTACTGGAAAAGTTTATTTCCATCTATTTCGGTTCGAGTAGATGATTTTCCGTTTAGACCTCGTCTTAATCCGAGTTACGGTTTAGGATTTATGGCCATCCGAAAGTCACTACACCCTTTTAACGTTGTGCTGAAATTTCTGACCTACTCGCACTTAAACCGTCGCCACGGTCAAACAAAGATGAGTTTGGTTCTGGAAATTGGTCATCCTCTAGGGGACTCATATACGGAGCCATGGCCACTGTTCTCACCCCATTTTAGTTTGTATTGAGGTCGTGGTGACTGAACGAATTCATCCCTTGTTTCAAACCCTAGTCTTGACTTAAAACTTACTTTACACTTTTTGATTAATGATGAATGATGATAGTACTTAAGACCTAATTTACATAATTTTAAATCTTTGGGAACAATTTACTAACTTAGTAACTTTTGACTTAGGTTAAGGACCTTCCGGACCAACCACTTGCTTACTATTCTCGCGTATCGACTTTTACTACTTTCCACTGTGAGTTATAGCATCCCTTTTTACTTTAACTATTTTTGGGACTGAGAATACATGCGCATTTTACATTTTACATACTAGGCACGAGTACTTAAACTTTATATATGTGTGGGTTATATAACGGCATAAACTTTCCCCTTAGCTCGGTAACGTTTAGTCATTGGTCTTTGAACCGGTAAACGCGAATCTTAGATATGGATCCATAGGGTTTGACATCCCCACTCGGGCTAGTAGCGCTAGCATTTAATGGGTGTTTAATACTTCGTAAACTTACGCACTCGCCAAGTGTACTTTTAGAGGGTGTTATTTACATTAAGTTAGTTACCAAGTGCCCACGGTTATACATATACTTTTCATACTGTTTTGAAACACTGAAATCTCGTGGCCTACCTTACATTACTGTTATACTTAATCTATAGCTCACCAACCTTTGTGTTGACGTTTTTAAACATGTTTTTCTCAGGTGCTTAAGGTTTGATTGCTTCCGCTATAGTTGCCATGCTTTGTAGACTCCCGCTGCGCTTATTAGAGATGTCTTCGCATGAAACGTTTATTTACATTCAAACTTTGTTACTTTTGAAACAATGAATTTGTAACGACCTATGGGTCACGTACTATTATTAATTGCTTCTATTCATAGAAGCATACTATTGGTTGTTAAACATTTGATGTTGGTTAAAACATCACCTTTTCTTATGAATGCAAACTTATTTCAAAACTGCATATAGTGTTTGACCTTGTAATGATCCTGTTGTTGATGATCCGTACACGATGGTTTTGTACGGCGCATCACAATATGATTATCAGTCAGTGACTACAGAAAATGATAAATACTTCAGTATCACTGACAAGAAGCATGTGATTGAAAAACTACCAAGACTTTGTTCTGGTTTACATTATACATATATAAATGTACCAGAAGCACACATGGTAGTTAATGAAAAGTCATGTGATCCTGTAATGATCAATCTGTGGCATGAAAGATTAGGCCACCCATGATCAACAATGATAAAAAGAATAATTCAAAATACACATGGACATCCATTGATGGATCAAAAGATCCCTCATGATGCACTTATCCCATGTACATCATGCTCACTTGGAAAATTGATAATAAGACCATCACCTCTTAAGGTTGAAAAAGAATCACCATTGTTTCTTGAAAGAATTCAAGGTGATATATGTGGACCAATTCATCCACCATGTGGACCATTTAGATATTTCATGGTTCTAATAGACGCATCTAGTAGATGGTCTCATGTGTGTCTATTATCAAGTCGAAACATGGCATTTGCAAAATTTCTTGCTCAAATTATTAAATTGAGAGCACATTTCCCTGATTATACTATTAAAAGGGTGAGATTAGATAATGCTGGTGAGTTTACATCTCAAGCATTTAATGATTTTTGTATGTCTATTGGGATTGTTGTTGAACATCCTATTGCCCATGTGCATACACAAAATGGTTTAGCTGAATCACTAATCAAACGATTGCTGTTAATAGCTAGACCATTGATAATGAGAATAAAATTTCCAGTATCTGTATGGGGTCATGCAATTTTACATGCTGCATCATTAATTCGCATTAGACCAAGTACAAGTCATACATATTCTCCCTTGCAACTTGCTTTTGGCCATCAGTCAAATATTTCCCACCTTAGAACATTTGGTTGTGCAGTTTATGTTCTTATCACACCACCACAACGCACTAAAATGGGTCCTCAAAGAAGGATGGGAATATAGGTTGGATATGAAACATCTTCAATCATAAGATATATTGAACCCATGAAGGGTGATGTTTTTACAGCACGTTTTGCTGATTGTCACTTTAATGAAACATTATTCCCTAGATTAGGGGGAGAAATAAAAAATAAAGAAAATGGTGTTTCATTATGTGAACCTCAATTAATGTATCTTGATCCTCGTACAAAAGAATGAGAGACCGAAGTTCAAAAAAATAATGCATATGCAAGAACTTGCGAATAAATTGCCTGATGCATTTACAGATACAAAAAGAGTGACTAAATCATATATACCAGCAGCAAATGCTCCAGCTCGAATTGAAATTCCAAAAGCTGGTGATGTACGTAGAGGTGTATACAAAATAGTTATATTTTTACTACGAAAAACTATTAAATACGATACAATTTTACACAAGTTATTTATTTATTTATAGAGTGGATATACCTAAACCTTGCTACAACACTTATAGGCAGTGTACCTAATCGTACAGTAGTGTAGTTTTTAGTAAGTCCGGTTCGTCCACAGGGAACTCGCCAAGTTTAACGCTATATTTTTTTTACTTATAATTGTAAAAATACAAATATATATATATATATATATATATATATATATATATATATATATATATATATATATATATATATATATATATATATATATATATATATATATATATATATATAAGTAGTATTATTATAAAAGGAGGATTTTACCGTTTAATGACCGGTTTGTCGATTTTAAAACTTTAGTCGCAGTTAAAACCTAATGTAAAATCTTAAATATATAAAAGACTTAATTTAAAGCGTAAAGTAAATAACAATAATGAAATTGCGATAAATAAAAGTGCGATAAAATAAAAGTGCGATAATTAAAAATTACGATAATTAAAATGACAATAAATTAAAGTGCGATAATTAAAAGTGCAATTAAATATGAAATAAAGGAATTATGCTTATTTAAACTTCCGTAATCATGATGTTTGACGTGTTGATTTTAGTTTTATTACCATGGGTTAATTGTTCTTTGTCCTGGATTATTCGATATGTCCATACGGATTTGTCCATAATAGTCCATCAGTCATAATCATAAAGTGCGAAAGTCTTCGTCAAATAATTCTTATTCCCGAAGTCAAATATTTAATTGGGGATTCGAACTGTAACAAGGTCTTAATACTTTGTTTAATGAATACACCAGGTTATCGACTGCGTGTAGTCCAAGGTTTTACTACTTTGTTAACAATTACACCAATTACCCTTGAATGTAATCCACCCCTGTTTCAACAAGTCTATTAACTATTAATCCAGTTCCGTGTCAGGTAAAATGAACAATTATTGGTATTTATAGATATCCCGCCCACCGTACCCAGTCAAGCGTATGTGGTTATATATAAATACGTCAAATTATAAGTCTATATATTAAATTAAAGAGGTATCATTTAGTTAATATAAAGCCCATTAATAGCCCATAGTCTAATTTCCACAAGTGTCGTTCTTTTGTCCAAACCCCAATTATGGTACAAAGCCCAATTACCCCGTCTTAATATTTTAGCCCAACATCACGATTACTTCGGCTTAAATAAGCATAATAATAACTTAGCTACGAGACATTAATTTAAAAAGGTTGAACATAACTTACAATGATTAATAATAGCGTAGCGTTACACGGACAGAATTTCGACTTACACCCTTACAACATTCTCTAACATACCCTTATTATTAGAATTTAAAATTAAAATTAAAATTATAATATAAATATATATATATATATATATATATATATATATATATATATATATATATATATATATATATATATATATATATATATATATATATATATCGTTGAGTGAATGAAGAAGAATAAGATATTCTAATTTGAGCCAAAACACGCGAAATTTATAGATGTGGCCTGACTTCTGCTGCCATGCAATCGCATTGAATTTTAGCTTCCAGGCCATGCGATCGCTTGGCCTGCTTTTCCAGCTCACAAGAGTTTGTTTGCATCTTGCCGACGGTTTATAATATATATATATATATATATATATATATATATATATATATATATATATATATATATATATATATATATATATATATATATATAATATATAATTTTAAGAATTATTTAAATATTATATTATATTTATGTGCATAGTTGACTCGTAATTTTTAGTCCGTTGCGTCGAGCATTGAGAGTTGACTCTCGTCCCGGTTCCAGATTTTTGAACGTCCTTGCGTACAATTTAATATCTTGTATTTTGCATTTTGCGTCTTGTACTCTTGTAATTTTGAGACGTTTCTCATCAATAATTTGAACCTCTTTGATTGTACTTTGTACTTTTGAGCTTTTTGGTCGTTTGCGTCTTCAATTCGTTGAATCTGTCTTTTGTCTTCACCTTTTATTATTTAAACGATAATTACTTGAAATTAGAACAATTGCAACTAAAAGCTTGTCTTTCTTGAGGGATAATGCTATGAAATATATGTTCATTTTTAGCATTATCAAATATTCCCACACTTGAGCGTGGCTTGTCCTCAAGCAATATAGTCTTGAAATAAAAATACTAGAATCACTTCTTTATTCTTCTCACTTTGTACATCAGTGATTTCTATAAGGCGGTATGAACAATGATAGTAACATTATGGTTTACAGTCCTACATGACTATGAAAATTTAGATCCTTAAGGAAATTGGATCTTTATGAAAACATTTGATCTTTTGAAAATTCAATCTAGCTTTTACCCTAGATAAGTTTTCCGGAATAACCCTTCGCCGGTGTTTGCAAAATGTTTTTGTGGGTTTGGTGGGTTTCAGATTTGAAAATTTTAGCTCAAAACTACGGTTTTGTGTCACCCACTTGCTAACCTTGTATTGGAAAAGCAACACGTCTAGTATACTTGCTCAGTATATTACCTTTTGGTAAACTATAGTCCGGTTGTAAAGGAAAGCGTTGAACAAGCAACTGTTAGGGCAATGTCCCCTGACATGCTTTTAATTATGGTCTATAACGTGTCGGATGCAATTACTATCCTTTGTAGGAGAAATAGTAAAGCTCACCCTATAATTTTTCGGTCTGGCACAAGGTCCTGTCTTCGACCATGCTATGCAACCACCATTCTTACGGTTGACACCCGATTTGGTTCAGGTGACCTAATGAATTCCAGGTGAATTCCTAGGATTTTACGTTCAATGGTAATGAACGCATTAAAAATGGGTTTTTCAGAAAACAAATCGGTTTGTAATTTTGATCAAAATATTTTCTCGTTCAAGCTCGAGTTTAGATATCATCAAATTTCATGAGTTTGTAATTCTCAATCTTTAAAAGTCAATATCTAGGATTGAGTAATATCAGGCTTAAAAGCTGATTTTTAATCTTTTAAGGAGATTATCCTTTTTGGGGATCTGATTCATTAGTCTTATCAAGCTAATTTTCACGGTGCCCTCCCCATTTTACGAGACAGATCCTCTCATGGTTAGGATAAGTCTGACCACTTGGCGACCCTGTTTGATACTGATGTCCGTGGATTTCCTGCTGATTTTCGAGAAAACTTTTCAAGGTTTTTCGTAGACTCTACAACTGGTATGGACGACAACTTCCTGACCTAAATCAAGAAGCGCGTGTCTTTTTCGAAAGACTTTACTTCCTTTTAATGATGGAATTAATTCATCGTGTAGATCCATCTTTCTTTCAAATATATTACAGTAAATCGAGTAAAACTGATTAAATTGTCCAAAACAAAAGTATCTTCAGTTATTTGTACAAAAATATGTGATATATGTTTTAAATAACTTGGTAAATTTTTTTCCACACTTGGCTTTTATTTTCCTTTCTTTTCCTTTTTATTATCCTCTATTCCATTTCAAATGAATTCTAATATTTTGGTTTGTTTCTCAATTTATGTCTTTCCGAGGTAACAATAATTTCGGTATTAACACCTAGTTTTATCGTTCATAAATATGTATAAACATGATTTTGAATTCATTTAATTGACCCTTTCCAAAATTTTACTAGAATTGGGTAGTCAGTATATAAGACTAGGGCTGTTCTTTATTATCAGAGAGCACTAGATTCTAATACAACTACTACGTTACTAGTATTTTTAATGGTAACCAAGTGTATAAGTCAAAAAATTTAAAAGAAAAATTTAAAATCCGAAAGAATTTAACCCCTTCCCACACTTAAGATCTTGCAATGCCCTCATTTGTAAGAAATCAGTAACAATTTAAATTATTGAGGGTGATTAGCGTAGAAAAATGATTAAATTTTACCAAAGTTTCCAAATATATTGGCGTTTGTTTGTTGAATGATAAATGGTGCACATCATTTGTTCATTCCGTCTTGTTGTTACATCACATTTATTTTTCGTTCTTTCGTCAAAATCAGTAGCTTTTGCTGAACTTAATGCAGTCTTTGAAAATGCGCTGTTTTACCTGAAATGTCCCGTTCTTATTGATTAAAAACGTTCCATATTAATTGATTTCGTTGCGAGGTTTTGACCTCTATATGAGACGTTTTTCAAAGACTGCATTCATTTTTAAACAAACCATAACCTTTATTTCATCAATAAAGGTTTAAAAAGCTTTACGTAGATTATCAAATAATGATAATCTAAAATATCCTGTTTACACACGACCATTACATAATGGTTTACAATACAAATATGTTACAACAAAATAAGTTTCTTGAATGCAATTTTTACACAATATCATACAAGCATGGACTCCAAATCTTGTCCTTATTTAAGTATGCGACAGCGGAAGCTCTTAATAATCACCTGAGAATAAACATGCTTAAAACGTCAACAAAAATGTTGGTGAGTTATAGGTTTAACCTATATATATCAAATCGTAACAATAGACCACAAGATTTCATATTTCAATACACATCCCATACATAGAGATAAAAATCATTCATATGGTGAACACCTGGTAACCGACAATAACAAGATGCATATATAAGAATATCCCCATCATTCCGGGACACCCTTCGGATATGATATAAATTTCGAAGTACTAAAGCATCCGGTACTTTGGATGGGGTTTGTTAGGCCCAATAGATCTATCTTTAGGATTCGCGTCAATTAGGGTGTCTGTTCCCTAATTCTTAGATTACCAGACTTAATAAAAAGGGGCATATTCGATTTCGATAATTCAACCATAGAATGTAGTTTCACGTACTTGTGTCTATTTTGTAAATCATTTATAAAACCTGCATGTATTCTCATCCCAAAAATATTAGATTTTAAAAGTGGGACTATAACTCACTTTCACAGATTTTTACTTCGTCGGGAAGTAAGACTTGGCCACTGGTTGATTCACGAACCTATAACAATATATACATATATATCAAAGTATGTTCAAAATATATTTACAACACTTTTAATATATTTTGATGTTTTAAGTTTATTAAGTCAGCTGTCCTCGTTAGTAACCTACAACTAGTTGTCCACAGTTAGATGTACAGAAATAAATCGATAAATATTATCTTGAATCAATCCACGACCCAGTGTATACGTATCTCAGTATTGATCACAACTCAAACTATATATATTTTGAAATCAACCTCAACCCTGTATAGCTAACTCCAACATTCACATATAGAGTGTCTATGGTTGTTCCGAAATATATATAGATGTGTCGACATGATAGGTCGAAACATTGTATACGTGTCTATGGTATCTCAAGATTACATAATATATAATACAAGTTGATTAAGTTATGGTTGGAATAGATTTGTTACCAATTTTCACGTAGCTAAAATGAGAAAAATTATCCAATCTTGTTTTACCCATAACTTCTTCATTTTAAATCCGTTTTGAGTGAATCAAATTGCTATGGTTTCATATTGAACTCTATTTTATGAATCTAAACAAAAAAAGTATAGGTTTCTAGTCGGAAAAATAAGTTACAAGTCGTTTTTGTAAAGGTAGTCATTTCAGTCGAAAGAACGACGTCTAGATGACCATTTTAGAAAACATACTTCCACTTTGAGTTTAACCATAATTTTTGGATATAGTTTCATGTTCATAATAAAAATCATTTTCTCAGAATAACAACTTTTAAATCAAAGTTTATCATAGTTTTTAATTAACTAACCCAAAACAGCCCGCGGTGTTACTACGACGGCGTAAATCCGGTTTTATGGTGTTTTTCGTGTTTCCAGGTTTTAAATCATTAAGTTAGAATATCATATAGATATAGAACATGTGTTTAGTTGATTTTAAAAGTCAAGTTAGAAGGATTAACTTTTGTTTGCGAACAAGTTTAGAATTAACTAAACTATGTTCTAGTGATTACAAGTTTAAACCTTCGAATAAGATAGCTTTATATGTATGAATCGAATGATGTTATGAACATCATTACTACCTTAAGTTCCTTGGATGAACCTACTGGAAAAGAGAAAAATGGATCTAGCTTCAATGGATCCTTGGATGGCTCAAAGTTCTTGAAGCAAAATCATGACACGAAAACAAGTTCAAGTAAGATCATCACTTGAAATAAGATTGTTATAGTTATAGAAATTGAACCAAAGTTTGAATATGATTATTACCTTGTATTAGAATGATAACCTACTGTAAGAAACAAAGATTTCTTGAGGTTGGATGATCACCTTACATGATTAGAAGTGAGCTAGCAAACTTGAAAGTATTCTTGATTTTATGAAACTAGAACTTTTGGAATTTATGAAGAACACTTAGAACTTGAAGATAGAACTTGAGAGAGATCAATTAGATGAAGAAAATTGAAGAATGAAAGTGTTTGTAGGTGTTTTTGGTCGTTGGTGTATGGATTAGATATAAAGGATATGTAATTTTGTTTTCATGTAAATAAGTCATGAATGATTACTCATATTTTTGTAATTTTATGAGATATTTCATGCTAGTTGCCAAATGATGGTTCCCACATGTGTTAGGTGACTCACATGGGTTGCTAAGAGCTGATCATTGGAGTGTATATACCAATAGTACATACATCTAAAAGCTGTGTATTGTACGAGTACGAATACGGGTGCATACGAGTAGAATTGTTGATGAAACTGAACGAGGATGTAATTGTAAGCATTTTTGTTAAGTAGAAGTATTTTGATAAGTGTATTGAAGTCTTTCAAAAGTGTATAAATACATATTAAAACACTACATGTATATACATTTTAACTGAGTCGTTAAGTCATCGTTAGTCGTTACATGTAAGTGTTGTTTTGAAACCTTTAGGTTAACGATCTTGTTAAATGTTGTTAACCCAATGTTTATAATATCAAATGAGATTTTAAATTATTATATTATCATGATATTATGATGTACGAATATCTCTTAATATGATATATATACATTAAATGTCGTTACAACGATAAACGTTACATATATGTCTCGTTTCAAAATCATTAAGTTAGTAGTCTTGTTTTTACATATGTAGTTCATTGTTAATATAATTAATGATATGTTTACTTATCATAATATCATGTTAACTATATATATAACCATATATATGTCATCATATAGTTTTTTTACAAGTTTTAACGTTCGTGAATCACCAGTCAACTTGGGTGGTCAATTGTCTATATGAAACCTATTTCAATTAATCAAGTCTTAACAAGTTTGATTGCTTAACATGTTGGAAACATTTAATCATGTAAATATCAATCTCAATTAATATATATAAACATGGAAAAGTTCGGGTCACTACAGTACCTACCCGTTAAATAAATTTCGTCCCGAAATTTTAAGCTGTTGGAGGTGTTGACGAATCTTCTGGAAATAGATGCGGGTATTTCTTCTTCATCTGATCTTCACGCTCCCAGGTGAACTCGGGTCCTCTACGAGCATTCCATCGAACCTTAACAATTGGTATCTTGTTTTGCTTAAGTCTTTTAACCTCACGATCCATTATTTCGACGGGTTCTTCGATGAATTGGAGTTTTTCGTTGATTTGGATTTCATCTAACGGAATAGTGAGATCTTCTTTAGCAAAACATTTCTTCAAATTCGAGACGTGGAAAGTGTTATGTACAGCCGCGAGTTGTTGAGGTAACTCAAGTCGGTAAGCTACTGGTCCGACACGATCAATAATCTTGAATGGTCCAATATACCTTGGATTTAATTTCCCTCGTTTACCAAATCGAACAATGCCTTTCCAAGGTGAAACTTTAAGCATGACCATCTCTCCAATTTCAAATTCTATATCTTTTCTTTTAATGTCAGCGTAGCTCTTTTGTCGACTTTGGGCGGTTTTCAACCGTTGTTGAATTTGGATGATCTTCTCGGTAGTTTCTTGTATAATCTCCGGACCCGTAATCTGTCTATCCCCCACCTCACTCCAACAAATCGGAGACCTGCACTTTCTACCATAAAGTGCTTCAAACGGCGCCATCTCAATGCTTGAATGGTAGCTGTTGTTGTAGGAAAATTCTGCTAACGGTAGATGTCGATCCCAACTGTTTCCGAAATCAATAACACATGCTCGTAGCATGTCTTCAAGCGTTTGTATCGTCCTTTCGCTCTGCCCATCAGTTTGTGGATGATAGGCAGTACTCATGTCTAGACGAGTTCCTAATGCTTGCTGTAATGTCTGCCAGAATCTTGAAATAAATCTGCCATCCCTATCAGAGATAATAGAGATTGGTATTCCATGTCTGGAGACGACTTCCTTCAAATACAGTCGTGCTAACTTCTCCATCTTGTCATCTTCTCTTATTGGTAGGAAGTGTGCTGATTTGGTGAGACGATCAACTATTACCCAAATAGTATCAAAACCACTTGCAGTCCTTGGCAATTTAGTGATGAAATCCATGGTAATGTTTTCCCATTTCCATTCCGGGATTTCGGGTTGTTGAAGTAGACCTGATGGTTTCTGATGCTCAGCTTTGACCTTAGAACACGTCAAACATTCTCCTACGTATTTAGCAACATCGGCTTTCATACCCGGCCACCAAAAATGTTTCTTGAGATCCTTGTACATCTTCCCCGTTCCAGGATGTATTGAGTATCTGGTTTTATGAGCTTCTCTAAGTACCATTTCTCTCATATCTCCAAATTTTGGTACCCAAATCCTTTCAGCCCTATACCGAGTTCCGTCTTCCCGAATATTAAGATGCTTCTCCGATCCTTTGGGTATTTCATCCTTTAAATTTCCCTCTTTTAAAACTCCTTGTTGCGCCTCCTTTATTTGAGTAGTAATGTTATTATGAATCATTATATTCATAGATTTTACTCGAATGGGTTCTCTGTCCTTCCTGCTCAAGGCATCGGCTACCACATTTGCCTTCCCCGGGTGGTAACGAATCTCAAAGTCGTAATCATTCAATAATTCAATCCACCTACGCTGCCTCATATTCAGTTGTTTCTGATTAAATATGTGTTGAAGACTTTTGTGGTCGGTATATATAATACTTTTGACCCCATATAAGTAGTGCCTCCAAGTCTTTAATGCAAAAACAACCGCGCCTAATTCCAAATCATGCGTCGTATAATTTTGTTCGTGAATCTTCAATTGTCTAGACGCATAAGCAATCACCTTCGTTCGTTGCATTAATACACAACCGAGACCTTGCTTTGATGCGTCACAATAAATCACAAAATCATCATTCCCTTCAGGCAATGACAATATAGGTGCCGTAGTTAGCTTTTTCTTCAATAACTGAAACGCTTTCTCTTGTTCATCATTCCATTCAAATTTCTTCCCTTTATGCGTTAATGCAGTCAAGGGTTTTGCTATTCTGGAAAAGTCTTGGATGAACCTTCTGTAGTAACCAGCTAGTCCTAAAAACTGGCGTATGTGTTTCGGAGTTTTCGGGGTTTTCCACTTTTCAACAGTTTCTATCTTTGCCGGATCCACCTTAATACCTTCTTTGTTCACTATGTGACCGAGGAATTGAACTTCTTCCAACCAAAATGCACACTTTGAAAACTTAGCGTACAATTCTTCCTTCCTCAATACTTCTAACACCTTTCTCAAATGTTCACCGTGTTCTTGGTCATTCTTTGAGTAAATAAGTATGTCATCAATGAAAACAATGACAAACTTGTCAAGGTATGGTCCACACACTCGGTTCATAAGGTCCATGAACACAGCTGGTGCATTAGTTAAACCAAACGGCATGACCATAAACTCGTAATGACCGTAACGTGTTCTGAAAGCAGTCTTTGGAATATCATCTTCTTTCACCCGCATTTGATGATACCCGGAACGTAAGTCAATCTTTGAATAAACAGACGAGCCTTGTAGTTGATCAAATAAGTCGTCGATTCTCAGTAGTGGGTAGCGGTTCTTGATGGTAAGTTTGTTCAACTCTCGGTAGTCGATACACAACCTGAATGTACCATCTTTCTTCTTGACAAACAAAACAGGAGCTCCCCACGGTGATGTGCTTGGTCAAATGAAACCACGCTCTAAAAGTTCTTGTAATTGGCTTTGCAGTTCTTTCATCTCGCTGGGTGCGAGTCTGTAAGGAGCACGAGCTATTGGTGCAGCTCCTGGTACAAGATCTATTTGAAATTCAACGGATCGATGTGGGGGTAATCCCGGTAATTCTTTCGGAAATACATCGGGAAATTCTTTTGCAATGGGAACATCATTGATGCTCTTTTCTTCAGTTTGTACTTTCTCGACGTGTGCTAGAACAGCATAGCAACCTTTTCTTATTAGTTTTTGTGCCTTCAAATTACTAATAAGATGTAGCTTCGTGTTGCCCTTTTCTCCGTACACCATTAAGGGTTTTCCTTTTTCTCGTATAATGCGAATTGCATTTTTGTAACAAACGATCTCCGCTTTCACTTCTTTCAACCAGTCCATACCGATTATCACATCAAAACTCCCTAACTCTACTGGTATCAAATCAATCTTAAATGTTTCACTAACCAGTTTAATTTCTCGATTCCGACATATATTATCTGCTGAAATTAATTTACCATTTGCTAATTCGAGTAAAAATTTACTATCCAAAGGCGTCAATGGACAACTTAATTTAGCACAAAAATCTCTACTCATATAGCTTCTATCCGCACCCGAATCAAATAAAACGTAAGCAGATTTATTGTCAATAAGAAACGTACCCGTAACAAGCTCCGGGTCTTCCTGTGCCTCTACCGCATTAATATTGAAAACTCTTCCACGGCCTTGTCCATTCGTGTTCTCCTGGTTCGGGCAATTTCTAATAATGTGGCCTGGTTTTCCACATTTATAACAAACTACATTGGCATAACTTGCTCCGACACTACTTGCTCCGCCATTACTCGTTCCGACACCATTTGTTCCTTTCGTTCTATTAACCCCTGGTCCGTAGACCTCACACTTCGCCGCGCTATGACCATTTCTTTTACACTTGTTGCAAAATTTGGTGCAGAACCCCGAGTGATTCTTTTCACACCTTTGGCATAGTTGCTTCTGATTGTTGTTGTTGTTGCGGTTATTATTGTTGTTGGGATGATTGTTGTAGTTGCTGTTGTTGTTGTTGTTGTTGTTGTTGTTGTTGTTGGGCCGTTTGTTGTAGTTGCAATTGATGTTGCGATTGTTGGGATAATTGTTGCGATTATCGTTGTAATTGCTGTTGTTGTTGTATTGGTGATTCTTATCACCGTTTTCCTCCCACTTTCTTTTGACTTGCTTCACATTGGCCTCTTCAGCAGTCTGTTCTTTAATTCTTTCTTCAATCTGGTTCACTAGTTTGTGAGCCATTCTACATGCCTGTTGTATGGAGGCGGGCTCGTGTGAACTTATATCTTCTTGGATTCTTTCCGGTAATCCTTTCACAAACGCGTCGATCTTCTTTTCCTCATCTTCAAATGCTCCCGGACACAATAGGCACAATTCTGTGAATCGTCTTTCGTACGTGGTAATATCAAATCCTTGGGTTCGTAACCCTCTAAGTTCTGTCTTGAGCTTATTGACCTCGGTTCTGGGACGGTACTTCTCGTTCATCAAGTGCTTGAATGCTGACCACGGTAGTGCGTACGCATCATCTTGTCCCACTTGCTCTAGATAGGTATTCCACCATGTTAACGCAGAACCTGTGAAGGTATGCGTAGCGTACTTCACTTTGTCCTCTTCAGTACACTTACTTATGGCAAACACCGATTCAACCTTCTCGGTCCACCGTTTCAATCCGATCGGTCCTTCGGTTCCATCAAATTCCAAAGGTTTGCAGGCAGTGAATTCTTTGTAGGTGCATCCTACACGATTTCCTGTACTGCTAGATCCAAGGTTATTGTTGGTATGTAGCGCAGCCTGTACTGCGGCTATGTTTGAAGCTAGAAAAGTACGGAATTCCTCTTCATTCATATTCACAGTGTGTCGAGTAGTCGGTGCCATTTCCTTCAAAATAGTTAAATGGAACAAGTTAATCATACAGAATATTAAGAGTAGTTAATAGTATTTCGTAGCATAATATGAACTCATTTATAAAAGCTTTTTCTTCATATTAGCGTTTTATAAGTTTAAATTCGGGTAGTACCTACCCGTTAAGTTCATACTTAGTAGCTAATATACAATTCAACTACTACAATTCTATATGAAAAACTGATTATAATAATATTTCGCGTTCAAACTTTTATACAATATTTTACAAACTTACAATACCGCTTATTTTACATAAAGCATGAAATATAGCACACAATAACTTTGATACAAGATAGTTGTGAAGACAATTCTAGCTAGTACACAAGTCGTTCAGCAAAGGCAATAAAGACACGTAATTCATACGTCCAGAAACAAGTCATGCATTCTGGTTTTACTAGGACTACTTCCCATCCTTGGTCTTGTGCAACATAACCGTTATGGCTGTTGATAAGACAGCGTGTTGTAACGTCATCAAAGGGACGAGGGTTACGTAATGTCCAACAGTCCCGTAATAATCTAAAAACCTCATTTCTTACCCCAATTACCGACTCCGTCACTTGTGGAAACGTTTTGTTTAATAGTTGTAGCCCGATGTTCTTGTTCTCACTTTGGTGAGAAGCGAACATTACTAATCCGTAAGCATAACATGCTTCTTTATGTTGCATGTTAGCCGCTTTTTCTAAATCACGAAGTCCAATATTCGGATATATTGAGTCAAAATAATTTCTTAACCCGTTGCGTAAAATAGCATTTGGGTTCCCCGCAATATATGCGTCAAAGTAAACACATCGTAACTTATGGGTTTCCCAATGTGATATCCCCCATCTTTCAAACGAAAGTCTCTTATAAACCAAGACATTCTTGGAACGTTCTTCGAATGTCTTACAAACTGATCTCGCCTTAAATAGTTGTGCCGAAGAATTCTGGCCGACTCTAGACAAGATTTCATCAATCATGTCTCCGGGTAGGTCTCTTAAAATATTGGGTTGTCTATCCATTTTGTGTTTTTAAACTGTAAAATAGACAAGAGTTAGATTCATAAAAAAAATACTTATTAATACAAGCAATTTTTACATATATCATAAAGCATAAGAACACTATATTCCATATATTACACCACACGAATACAACTATCTTATTCCGACTCGCTCGTTTCTTCTTCTTCGGTTTTGGTTCGTTTTGCCAAGTTTCTAGGGATATATGATGTTCCCCTAATACGAGCCGTCGTTGTCCACATTGGTTTAGAAAAACCTGGTGGTTTAGAGGTTCCCGGGTCATTGTTATAACTTAAGGACTTCGGGGGTTGACGATACATATAAAGTTCATCGGGGTTGGAATTAGATTTCTCTATTTTTATGCCCTTTCCCTTATTATTTTCTTTTGCCTTTTTAAATTCAGTTGGGGTAATTTCTATAACATCATCGGAATTCTCGTAGGAATCCAATTCATCGGAGAATTGGTAATCCTCCCAATATTTTGCTTCCTTGGCGGAAACACCATTGACCATAATTAACTTTGGTCGGTTGGTTGAGGATTTTCTTTTACTTAACCGTTTTATTATTTCCCCCACCGGTTCTATTTCTTCATCCGGTTCCGATTCTTCTTCCGGTTCCGATTCTTCTTCCGGTTCCGACCCTTCTTCCGGTTCCGATTCTTCTTCCGGTTCTGACCCTTCTTCCGGTTCCTCTTCGGGAACTTGTGAATCAGTCCACAAATCATTCCAATTTACATTTGACTCTTCATTATTATTAGGTGAGTCAATGGGACTTGTTCTAGAGGTAGACATCTATCACATAATATCAAACACGTTAAGAGATTAATATATCACATAATATTCATATGTTAAAAATATATAGTTTCCAACAAAAATGTTAAGCAATCATTTTTAAAGAAAACACGGTCGAAGTCCAGACTCACTAATGCATCCTAACAAACTCGATAAGACACACTAATACAAATTTTCTGGTTCTCTAAGACCAACGCTCGGATACCAACTGAAATGTCCCGTTCTTATTGATTAAAAACGTTCCATATTAATTGATTTCGTTGCGAGGTTTTGACCTCTATATGAGACATTTTTCAAAGACTGCATTCATTTTTAAACAAACCATAACCTTTATTTCATCAATAAAGGTTTAAAAAGCTTTACGTAGATTATCAAATAATGATAATCTAAAATATCCTGTTTACACACGACCATTACATAATGGTTTACAATACAAATATGTTACAACAAAATAAGTTTCTTGAATGCAATTTTTACACAATATCATACAAGCATGGACTCCAAATCTTGTCCTTATTTAAGTATGCGACAGCGGAAGCTCTTAATAATCACCTGAGAATAAACATGCTTAAAACGTCAACAAAAATGTTGGTGAGTTATAGGTTTAACCTATATATATCAAATCGTAACAATAGACCACAAGATTTCATATTTCAATACACATCCCATACATAGAGATAAAAATCATTCATATGGTGAACACCTGGTAACCGACAATAACAAGATGCATATATAAGAATATCCCCATCATTCCGGGACACCCTTCGGATATGATATAAATTTCGAAGTACTAAAGCATCCGGTACTTTGGATGGGGTTTGTTAGGCCCAATAGATCTATCTTTAGGATTCGCGTCAATTAGGGTGTCTGTTCCCTAATTCTTAGATTACCAGACTTAATAAAAAGGGGCATATTCGATTTCGATAATTCAACCATAGAATGTAGTTTCACGTACTTGTGTCTATTTTGTAAATCATTTATAAAACCTGCATGTATTCTCATCCCAAAAATATTAGATTTTAAAAGTGGGACTATAACTCACTTTCACAGATTTTTACTTCGTCGGGAAGTAAGACTTGGCCACTGGTTGATTCACGAACCTATAACAATATATACATATATATCAAAGTATGTTCAAAATATATTTACAACACTTTTAATATATTTTGATGTTTTAAGTTTATTAAGTCAGCTGTCCTCGTTAGTAACCTACAACTAGTTGTCCACAGTTAGATGTACAGAAATAAATCGATAAATATTATCTTGAATCAATCCACGACCCAGTGTATACGTATCTCAGTATTGATCACAACTCAAACTATATATATTTTGAAATCAACCTCAACCCTGTATAGCTAACTCCAACATTCACATATAGAGTGTCTATGGTTGTTCCGAAATATATATAGATGTGTCGACATGATAGGTCGAAACATTGTATACGTGTCTATGGTATCTCAAGATTACATAATATATAATACAAGTTGATTAAGTTATGGTTGGAATAGATTTGTTACCAATTTTCACGTAGCTAAAATGAGAAAAATTATCCAATCTTGTTTTACCCATAACTTCTTCATTTTAAATCCGTTTTGAGTGAATCAAATTGCTATGGTTTCATATTGAACTCTATTTTATGAATCTAAACAAAAAAAGTATAGGTTTCTAGTCGGAAAAATAAGTTACAAGTCGTTTTTGTAAAGGTAGTCATTTCAGTCGAAAGAACGACGTCTAGATGACCATTTTAGAAAACATACTTCCACTTTGAGTTTAACCATAATTTTTGGATATAGTTTCATGTTCATAATAAAAATCATTTTCTCAGAATAACAACTTTTAAATCAAAGTTTATCATAGTTTTTAATTAACTAACCCAAAACAGCCCGCGGTGTTACTACGACGGCGTAAATCCGGTTTTATGGTGTTTTTCGTGTTTCCAGGTTTTAAATCATTAAGTTAGAATATCATATAGATATAGAACATGTGTTTAGTTGATTTTAAAAGTCAAGTTAGAAGGATTAACTTTTGTTTGCGAACAAGTTTAGAATTAACTAAACTATGTTCTAGTGATTACAAGTTTAAACCTTCGAATAAGATAGCTTTATATGTATGAATCGAATGATGTTATGAACATCATTACTACCTTAAGTTCCTTGGATGAACCTACTGGAAAAGAGAAAAATGGATCTAGCTTCAATGGATCCTTGGATGGCTCAAAGTTCTTGAAGCAAAATCATGACACGAAAACAAGTTCAAGTAAGATCATCACTTGAAATAAGATTGTTATAGTTATAGAAATTGAACCAAAGTTTGAATATGATTATTACCTTGTATTAGAATGATAACCTACTGTAAGAAACAAAGATTTCTTGAGGTTGGATGATCACCTTACATGATTAGAAGTGAGCTAGCAAACTTGAAAGTATTCTTGATTTTATGAAACTAGAACTTTTGGAATTTATGAAGAACACTTAGAACTTGAAGATAGAACTTGAGAGAGATCAATTAGATGAAGAAAATTGAAGAATGAAAGTGTTTGTAGGTGTTTTTGGTCGTTGGTGTATGGATTAGATATAAAGGATATGTAATTTTGTTTTCATGTAAATAAGTCATGAATGATTACTCATATTTTTGTAATTTTATGAGATATTTCATGCTAGTTGCCAAATGATGGTTCCCACATGTGTTAGGTGACTCACATGGGTTGCTAAGAGCTGATCATTGGAGTGTATATACCAATAGTACATACATCTAAAAGCTGTGTATTGTACGAGTACGAATACAGGTGCATACGAGTAGAATTGTTGATGAAACTGAACGAGGATGTAATTGTAAGCATTTTTGTTAAGTAGAAGTATTTTGATAAGTGTATTGAAGTCTTTCAAAAGTGTATAAATACATATTAAAACACTACATGTATATACATTTTAACTGAGTCGTTAAGTCATCGTTAGTCGTTACATGTAAGTGTTGTTTTGAAACCTTTAGGTTAACGATCTTGTTAAATGTTGTTAACCCAATGTTTATAATATCAAATGAGATTTTAAATTATTATATTATCATGATATTATGATGTACGAATATCTCTTAATATGATATATATACATTAAATGTCGTTACAACGATAAACGTTACATATATGTCTCGTTTCAAAATCATTAAGTTAGTAGTCTTGTTTTTACATATGTAGTTCATTGTTAATATAATTAATGATATGTTTACTTATCATAATATCATGTTAACTATATATATAACCATATATATGTCATCATATAGTTTTTTTACAAGTTTTAACGTTCGTGAATCACCAGTCAACTTGGGTGGTCAATTGTCTATATGAAACCTATTTCAATTAATCAAGTCTTAACAAGTTTGATTGCTTAACATGTTGGAAACATTTAATCATGTAAATATCAATCTCAATTAATATATATAAACATGGAAAAGTTCGGGTCACTACATTACCCCGTTGTGTACATGAAATAAAATACATACAATACAAATATAAACATGCATGGTAATTTGAAATGGGACTTAAAATCCCACTTTCAAATTAAATATGAAATATTAGTACAACAAATAAAAATATTAAACATTACAATAAAAGTATCAAAATATAATGTGTTTAAACATAAATAAATAGAAATAATAAAAAAGATAAAAATCATAGAAATCACCAACATGAACTATATCAATCTGGATAGGGGTTCCAGTTCATGTCGTCGTCCGAGTTCCATGGTTGGTGATAGGTGTACTGGTAGGCCTGGTTAGGGTCGTAGAGAGTATATGGTGGTCTCATCTCGGGCTGGTGTGGAGGATAGTAAGCGGGTCGGGTCGGAATGTAGTGATCCTGAGGTGACAGCCGGCTCATAATCTGACGCTGATGATAGTCCCATCGATCATGATGTCGTTTCCTGGAATGCTCGTAATCATTCCGGGCTTGCCACTGCTCCATCCGACTAAATCTCTCCCCGTTTGTCATATCTACCTCATCTACATGCTGGTAGACGTCAGTCATAGCCTCCCTAATGCATCCCTAATGTCATCCGCTTCCTCCATTTCCTCATCTGAACCTCTCTCTACCTGAGGATGACTACCAACATATGGTATTGCCTGATTGCGTCTACTTTTCAATACCTTAGCACCCTGATAGACCCTTAATACTAAAGGCTCAACCTGTTCCCTACATACCATAAGTGGACCACCTTGATCCCTATCTACACCCAAATACTCTCCAATGAGAGTAACAAAAATACCTCCTCCTATTATTCCCCCTTCCTGTATTCCTTCCACCATCTTAGACAAATAAAAACCAACACAGTAAGAGATATTAACAAAGCCTCTTGGGTCTCGAATACACTTTAGGTAAAATAAATCATGTAAGGTCATTTTCTCCTTATTGTGACCTCTCTGTGTAATCGAGTTAGCCAAAAATCTATGAATTATACGAAGCTCGGCTTTGTTAATATGTAAGTAGGAGTATTTTCCTCCCAGCGTAAAAACATTATAATCTGACATACGCCTCCAGACGGCGTTCGCGTCAAAATTCCTATCTACCCTTTCACCATGATAAATCAAATTCATACAATCGGGTAGTAGTAATTCACCAGGAGTATATATCTGCAAAGCCCGGGCCATGTCCAGCATGGACATCCTGTACATCCTACGGCCAAGTATAAATGTAAGAAAACTTCTATCATCTAATCTATCTACATCTGCATTTAACGCTCTAGCACTCATAAGCTCAATACACCATTCCTTATATACAGGTCTACGAATGATGAATAGACGTTCCCAATCGAAAAAAGAAGAACTGCCATACCTTTGGATCAGATGCTCCCTAACTGAGTTAACTAGTTGGACCCTTTCTAAAGGCTCCCAATCGATTACCCTCGGCACTTCTATATTTTTTGGTATCAGTTTGAATTTGTTACTTTGATATTTCGGGTAATCTCTACAGCTTCTATCGAATCTCAGATTAGGATGCAACGTGTGTTCAGGAATCGTTGGGTATTCTACTGGCGGATGCATCGAAAATACTATAAAGGCATCAATAAATTGTAGCGGATCATAATAAGGTACGTGTTGATCAGGTTGATGTTGTTGTTCCTGTTGTGGTTCTTGTTCGGGTTCTGGCTCGTATTGCAATTCTGGCTCAGGTTCCGGTTGTGGTTGTCTAGATGATGATGATGCACCATTAGTATTAGTAAATCTCTCCAAAACACATTAAACACAAAATTTGTACATTCAAATATGCATTAGTGTTAGCAAAATAACAAATTAACACAATTACAATAACATGTTTAATCAAAATTAAACTTATACACATTTTCACAATTTTTACAATTCTACACTTTTTCAAATACGCATATATGAAAATATTTACAAAGTTCATAAGCATTTAACTCAAATAACATGTTAAAACAACCATTACTAGCAATTAAATAGTTATCATTCTACAATCGGAATGGTGCCTTATGAGATGTTGTATGGAAGGAGGTGTAGAACTCCAATATGTTGCGGTGAAGTGGGTCAAAGGGAATTAGGAAGCACGGAAGTTGTATAACAAGCTACCGAAATGATAGATCAAATTCGTGAAAGAATGAAAGTGGCACAAGATCGACAAAAGTCTTATGTGGATAAAAGAAGGAAAACGATAGAATTTCAAGTGGGCGATAAAGTAATGCTTAAAGTTTCCCCGTGGAAGGGTATCATTCGTTTTAGAAAAAGGGGAAAATTAGATCCAAGATTTGTGGGACCATTTGAGATAGTTGCAAAAGTCGGCAAGGTAGCCTATCGTTTGGCCTTGCCCGATGAATTGAGTAATATTCACGACACGTTTCATGTGTCACAATTAAGAAAGTGTTTGGCGGATGAATCAACTTATGTTCCATTGGATGAGATTGAGGTTGATGATAAGTTAAGATATGCAGAAAAGCCAATAAAGATTTTGGACCAAAAGGTTAAGCAATTGAGGAATAAGTAGGTTTTATTATTGAAAGTGTTATGGCAATTTAGAAAGGGTTTCGAATGCACATGGGAACCCGAAGAATGGCTTATAAAGTATTATCCATCGTTGCATCAAGAATGGTTCGCGAGGACGCGAACAATCCAAGAGGGGGAGAGTTGTAACACCCCAATTTAATTAAGGTATTATTTTATATAATTTTATTATTATGTACATGAAAGTTATGATTTAATATAAATAAATGGATAAGAGTTAAGTTTGTTAGTTAAGTTGGAAGGGACTTAAGATGCAAAGTTAGGATTAAGGACCTCCCTCATTATAGTTTTGGTGGGGAGGGTAGAAAGTGCCAATTTGACAAAGTTAATCAATTAAAAAGATAAAAATACTGATAAATCATGATCAGTTGTAAAAGTAAATAATCAGAGAGTGTGGTTTATGTGTGTGTGTCGACATACAAAAGAAGAAGAAGGAGGAGTCTTCCATTGTTGAAATTGTGTGCATGCAAGTGAAGATTAGTGAAATCTAGAGTACTCTAATCATCCTAACAAGCTTTAAATCTTCAATTTTATCTTCTTTGTGAACAATTAGGGTTCTTGAATCCCTAAAGGCAAGGTATCAATGTTTATGACTATGTATCACTAATATTGAGTGTTTGTGATGAATCTCTAGCTTAAAAGTTGATGTTTGTTGAAATTGTGCACACTTGAATGATTTAGAACGAATTTGTTAGTGATTTTGGAAGTAAGTTCATGTATGAACTTGCATTTTGTGTTTGTGATATGAAGATGGTAAATTTGATGATGTTCTAGCTTAGAATCAAGCCATGCACACTAGGTGTTTGATGAAATGCCTCAATGAAATGTTTATGTGTTTTAGTTGAAATTTATGAAGAAGAAAGTTTATACATGAAATGTTGTATTGTTGTAAGTAATGGAATTTGAATAATTGATGGATTAGGGTTGCTAGTAATGGAAATGGATTTATGCACATTTTGATGTTTAATGGAATATTTGAAAGAATTACATGTTGTGATTTTTGATTGAGTTATGTTATTGATGAGATTAGCTCATGTATAGGTGCTAATCAAGGTAAAGGAGCCTCAAGTGATCAAGGAAATCCGTTTAATCAAGGTGAGTTTATAGAGGGTAAAATGGGCGGGTCAAGAGTGGCTTAGTGTTCTCGGATTGCATCCGTGCAAGAGAGTAACGACTAAGTGCACTAGTTGAGTAGCTTAGATAGAATTATTAGGTTCACCTAATAATTGTATCTATGGTTGATGTTTAGCTTAGGCAAGATTATTACATTGCTAGTAATCTTGTCTATGGATGGTTTAGCTTAGACACTTTGGGTGTCTATGTGTATATGTAAGATTGAAATGTGGTTAAAGTAGCTTAGGCATAAGAGTATACCTATGGTTAGCTTAGACATAATTACTAGGGTTGGCCTAGTAAGTTATGTCTATGGTAAGTGATTAGTCGGATCCGAAAGTAAGTAAGCAACCGTTAGGTTGAAAGACAAGTAATGTGATTGTTATGCCCAATGTACTATGTTATATTATTCGCCTATAACTCACTAAGTGTAAAAGCTTACCCCCGTGTTGTTTATGTTTTTAGGAACAAAAGGTCATCGAGAAGGCAAGGAACCCGTTTGAGGCTAGGGGAGCATTGGCATTAGAGTAAGTAGTAATGCAAGTCTCTTTTTGAATCAAGCTCTATTGGTACCGCTTATCAATGCCGAGTCTTTTGTAATTGTCATTTATGTTGTCGTTAAGCTTTTGGGATCAAATGATGAATTTGAAATGCGAGAACACGTTTTCGTGGTTAAAATGATCTTTGTGATGTTCAATGGTGTAAGAAACTGATTGACTAAGTTTGATTATATATTGTGATGTTAAAAATGTGTTTTGAGCTATTGAATTGGGTAAAGTGTGATTTTGTTAATAAGTTGCAGGTTGGTGCCAGTTCGTGGGTTATGTCGCGCCGCGGCATTAAACGCATTTTGGTAACAGAAAGGCAGCTAAACATAAGATAAAAACCCTTTATATGTCGCGTCGCGACAAAAGGAGCCGCGCCGTGGCATTTGCCTTGTCTGGGCAGACACTTAACTTTAAAAAAAAAAAAAAATTCTATCGTTTAAATGGCGTTAAAGTTCTCGTCCCTCCCTTGGGTAGAGCAATTTCGGTTCAACGACCTAGTTTTAGACTCACGACGAATTTTTTTTTAAAAATCAATTTTTAACTTAGCGAAATAAAGTACATTTTTGTTTTTAAATTCACAACAACTTAAATTTAAAATGCATAAAATTAAAAATTTTATTAGAATTAAAAATTCACACTAATTTTATATTATATTTTTGTTTTTATACATTCAAACTTATATTAAAATATTTATTTTTCAAATATTTATAAACTTAAATATATTAATTTAAAAAGATTACAATATTAATTTTAAAAACAAAGTAGAAATAAAATTAAAATCTTTTTGGTCTTTTATCCCACTTTAATCAATCAAATATTATCAAAAATATACGTCCCTCTTTTCGGTAAAGTAATTTCGGCTATATTACCTAATTTTACTCCTGACGAATTTTTGAAATATTTTGGGTTGATTGATTAAAGATATTTATACCTTAAGAATAAACGGTAAATTTCGCAGTGATGTAATAAATTTTTGTATGATATCAATAATTTCGGTTACACATACCTAATTTTATTGAATACCAATTTAATACTTTATAACGAACGATTCAGCGTTTATTATCAAAAGGTTAAAAGTAATAAAAATAAAAAACTGTACATACTTACCTGTGAGAAAGAATTCTCAGAGACCTGCTTTAGCCCACTCACAAGATAGTCGGACTAATTGGTTTTCCATAGCTACATAGTCATAACCTCGAGCATTCAACGATTTTTCTTCGAAACATATGAACGGTCCTTCTCTACATAAAGTAACGAACTCGGTATTGGAATATGTCTGATTCGTCGAGCATTTTCCTTCGTGTGACCATTTTCCGCATTTGTGACATCTTTCAAGGTGTCGTGCTCTTCTTTTCACTGCGGATTTTGATTTTCCTTTACCAAAATGTAACTTATTATGATCGTTCCTGAGTTCTTTTCTTACTCCGTCCAATTTGGCTCTTATTACTGATACCAGGTCACTCGGGAGTGTGTCATTATTACGTTTAGTGATCAAAGCGTGTAGCATTAGACCATGGTTTAGTTCACAGGAATTCTTCATCTCGTAAAACCTAAAAAAAAAAAAAAAAATTCAGAATGGGGGGAGAAGACTAGTTCTTTAGGGTCTGCTAGGGAAAGACCATTCGGATTCCATTCTCGGGAAGTACACGAAAACAGAATATCTAACTCTAACAGAAATACATATTACCCTAAAAAGATTCAAATCTCCCCACACTTAGTTAGATGTGGTGTCGAAATTATGATTAACTTCGTTGTCAACTTCCATCGGATCATGTACGTAATGTTTAACTCTGTGACTATTAACTTTAAATTCAATCCCATTTGAATTTATTAACTCTATTGTTCCGTATGGGAAAACTCTTTTGACTATGAATGGTCCAGACCATCTTGATTTCAATTTTCCAGGAAATAGCTTGAATCATGAATTGAAAAGAAGAACTCTGTCTCCTTCCTTAAATTCTTTTGAACTTCTGATTCTTTTATCATGCCATTTCTTTGTTCTTTCTTTATAGATTAACGAATTTTCGTTTGCTTCATGTCTTAATTCTTCTAATTCGTTTAGTTGACTTAATCGTAGACGTACGGCTTCATGTAAATCAAGATTACATGTCTTCAAAGCCCAAAATGCTTTGTGTTCAATTTCTACTGGAAGATGACATGCTTTTTCGTAAACGAGTTTAAAAGGTGTGGTTCCAATTGGAGTTTTGTAGGCTGTTCTAAAAGCCCAGAGTGCATCCTCCAATTTCATGGACCATTCCTTCGGATTTGATCATACGGTTTTCTCTAGAATACGTTTTAAAGCTCGATTGATATTTTCAACTTGTCCACTTGTTTGTGGATGATAAGCGGTGGAGATTTTATGAGTTACTCCATATCTTTTGAGAACTTTCTCAAGTTGATTGTTACAAAAATGAGTACCCCGATCACTTATTAAAGCTTTCGGTGTTCCAAACCTTGCAAAAAGACGTTTTAAAAAGTTGACTACAACTCGTGCATCGTTAGTCAAAAGAGCTTGTGCTTCCGCCCATTTAGATACATAATCAATGGCAACGAGAATGTAGAGATTATTATGAGATTTTGGAAATGGACCCATAAAGTCAATACCCCAAATGTCAAATACTTCACATACTTGAATGACATTTTGTGACATTTCATCACGTTGACTTATTTTTCCGGCCCTTTGACATGCATCACAGGATTTGCAAAGAAGGTGTACGTCTTTGAAAATTGTAGGCCAATAGAATCCAGCGTCGTAAACTTTTCTTGCTGTGAGCTGAGGCCCATAATGCCCTCCTGTTGGTCCTGTGTGACAATGGTTTAAGATTTTACTAGCTTCATCCCCGAATACACATCGGCGTATTATTCCATCGGGACAACTTTTAAACAAATGTGGATCTTCCCAGAAATAGTGTTTTATATCCCTAAAGAATTTCTTTCGTTTTTGGTACGACAACCCTTTTTCAAGGAATCCACATACTAAGTAGTTTGCATAGTCTGCAAACCATGGAATTTCATTATAATCTATCTTTAATAGATATTCATCAGAAAAGTTGTCTTGTATGGCCGATTCATTTAGAACTTCTAATTCGGAATTTTCAAGACGAGAAAGATGATCAGCTGCGAGATTTTCTGCTCCCTTTTTATCTCGGATTTCAATATCTAACTCTTTTAAGAGTAAGATCCAACAGATTAATCTTGGTTTAGCATCTTGTTTCGAAAATAGGTATCTAAGAGCAGAATGGTCGTTATACACCACCGTTTTAGCTAGAATGAGATATGAACGAAATTTGTCAAAAGCAAAGACAATAGCAAGGAGTTCTTTTTCAGTAGTTGTATAATTCATTTGTGCTCCTTGTAACGTCTTACTAGCATAATATATAGGTTGAAATCGTTTTTCAATCCTTTGTCCTAAAACGGCTCCCATTGCAAAATCATTTGCATCGCACATTAGTTCAAATGGTAGATTTCAATTTGGAGTTATCATGATCGGCGCATTAGTAAGTTTTTCTTTAAGAATATTAAAAGATTTGATGCATTCATCTGAAAAGATGAATGGAGCATCCTTTTCTAGGAGTTTATTCATAGGAGTGGCAATTTTAGAAAAATCTTTTATAAAACGTCGGTAAAAACTGGCATGCCCTAGAAAACTCCTAACTCCTCTAACATTGGTGAGATGTGGAAGTTTAGCAATTACATCTACTTTAGCTCTATCCACTTCAATTCCTTCTTTTGAAATCTTATGACCAAGAACGATGCCTTCTTTAACCATGAAATGGCATTTCTCCCAATTAAGTACTAGATTTGATTGTTCGCATCTAATAAGCATTCGTTCAAGATTAAGTAGACATATTTCAAATGTATCACCGAAGACTGAAAAGTCATCCGTGAAAACTTCCATGCATTCTTCTATCATGTCGTGAAAAATTGCCATCATGCACCTTTGAAAGGTTGCAGGGGCGTTGCAAAGTCCAAATGGCATGCGTTTATAAGCAAAAGTACCAAAAGGGCACGTGAAAGTGGTTTTCTCTTGGTCCTCGGGTGCTATTGGAATTTGAAAATATCCGGAAAAACCATCAAGAAAACAATAGTAACTATTTCCGGCTAATCTTTCCAACATTTGATCAATGAAAGGTAAGGGAAAGTGATCTTTTCTGGTGGCGTCATTTAATTTTCTATAATCAATACAAACACGCCATCCTGTTACAGTCCTAGTAGGAATAAGCTCATTTTTTTCATTTGTGATGACAGTCATGCCACCCTTCCTAGGCACGCATTGAACTGGGCTTACCCATGGACTATCAGAGATTGGATAAATTAAACCTGCATCAAGTAGTTTAATAATTTCTTTCTTAACAACATCTTGCATATTAGGATTTAGTCTTCATTGGCATTGCACATACGTTTTATGACCTTCTTCTATAAGGATTTTATATGTGCAATACGAAGGACTTATTCCTTTAATATCATGAATTTTCCATGCAATAGCTGGTTTATGTGCTTTTAGCACAGAAATGAGTTGTGATTTTTCATTTTCAGTAAGAGAAGACGATATTATTACAGGTAATTCAGATTCACCATGTAAATAAGCGTATTCCAAATGGTTTGGAAGTGGCTTTAACTCTAATGTCGGTGGTTCTTCTATCGATGATTTATATCAATATCTGTCTTCCTCTTTTAGCATTTGAATTTCTTCTGTTGTTGGTTCATATCCATTAGCCATAAGTGTAGCTAACATTTCAGTTTCATTAATTGGTTCAGTTCCTTCTCCTAAAGAACATTCTTCTGCTCCTTGTAATTCTGGAAATTCTTCTAATAATTCTGCATGTGAATCTATAGTTTGAATATAATAACATGTATCATCTGCAGATTGAGGTTGTTGCATTGCTCTATCAACAGAAAAGGTAACACTCTCGTCCTCTATACTTAGGGTCAGTTTCTTACCGAACACATCTATTATTGCTTTAGCCGTGTTTAAGAATGGTCTTCCTAATATGAGAGGAACTCGAGAATCTTCTTCCATGTCTAAAATAACACAATCTACTGGAAATACTAAAGTACCAACTTTAACTACCCCGGCGACGACAGAGGAAGCAACCCGCCTGCTGTGGCCGGGCGGCTTTTTTCTTTCACAATCAGACTGATAAACTATTCATACCAGAAGGATTATATCCATTAATAAGTTGTGAAGAGTTTAACCATAAATAATCTCTTAACCAGCCCCATTATCCCTATAGGATATTTTACTGATCGATCTGCTAGTTGTATACTTATTCGTGTTGGTTTCAATTCTCCAAGGTCTAGTTTAGCGTATAGTGAATACGGCATTAAATTTATACTAGCACCTAAGTCTGCCAATGCTTCTATTGAACTAAGACTACCCAGAAAATATGGAATTGTGAAACTTCCTGGATCTGATAATTTTTCTGGTATCTTATTCAATAGCACTACAGAACAATTAGCATTCATAGTAACAGCCGAGAGTTCTTCCATTTTCTTTCTATTTGTGATTAGATCTTTCAAGAATTTAGCATATCTAGGCATTCCTGAAATTACATCAATGAAAGGAAGATTGACATTTATTTGTTTAAACATATCCAAGAATTTGGATTGCTCGGCTTCAAGTCTCTCTTTTCTCATTTTACTCGGGTAAGGAAGTGGTGGTTGGTATGGTTTAACATAAGGTTTAGCCTTAACTGTGTTATCTTCATTAACCTTTTCAACTACCGGTTCTGTTTCCTTATCTTGATCAGGCTGTGGTTCTTGTGAAGTATGAATAGCTTCATCAGAAATTATAGGTATTTCAGGTGGTTTAAGTATAATACCACTTCTTGTGGTAATGGCTTTAGCTGTTTCATTTCGGGGGTTAGCATTTGTATCACTAGGTAGACTTCCTGGTTTTCTTTCACCTATCAACCTTGCTACGTTGCTCACTTCTTGTTCCAAGTTTTGAATAGAAGCTTGTTGATTTCTAAATGCTTGAGCATTTTGTTCATTCGTTTGTTTCTGAGATGTAAAAAACTGCGTTTGAGATTCAACTAGCTTCGACATCATATCTTCTAAATTTGGCTTTTTATCATCGGTTTGTGGTGGTTTGTTTTGAAAATTAGGTCTTTGCTGATTGTAAGTATTGTTGGATACTTGTTGATTGCTTGGACCTTGTTGGTTGTTGTATGGAACATTTCGGTTATAATTCTGATTTTCATTGTAGATTGGTCTTGGCGGTTGATAATTATTCTGATAATTATTTCCAGGCCTTTGGTTCATGTATGAAACATTCTCTCTTTGTTCCATTGTTGGTTCAATACTGAGACAATCTTTTGTTAAATGTGGTCCTCCACACTGCTCACAACTAATTCGTATTGAGTGAATATCTTTAGTCATCTTCTCCATTCGTCTCTCGACAGCATCTATCTTTGCAGAAATGGAATCAAAGTCATGGCTAGAATCGGCTCTAGCTGCTTTAGATGATCTAACGATATCTTTTTCTTGGTGCCACTCATGTGAGTGGGAAGCAGTGTTATCAATAATTTTGTAAGCATCAGTTGCTATTTTCTTCATAATGGAACCACCAGCTGATATATCGATGTCTTTCCTTGTAGTGATGTCGCATCCTTGGTAGAATATTTGTACTATTTGACAAATGTCTAAACCATGTTGCGGACATCCTCTTAATAACTTTCCAAATCTTGTCCACGCTTCATATAGAGTTCATTTGGCTTTTGTGTGAACGTAACAATTTCTCTTTGAAGTCTCACAGCTTTAGATGCCGGAAAGAATTGTTTAAGAAATTTTTCAACTAAAACATCTCATGTATCAATCGCCCCTTCAGGTAATGATTCTAACCAATCTTTGGCTTCTCCCTTTAAAGTCCAGGGAAATAACATGAGATATATCTGTTCATCCTCAACTTCTCGGATTTTAAATAAAGTACAGATCCTATTAAAGGTACGAAGATGTTCATTTGGATCTTCCTTCGGCGCACCACTAAATTGGTATTGATTAGTTACCACGTGTAGGATTTGTCCTTTTATTTCATAATCTGGCGCATTAATGTCTGGTTGAGTAATTGCGTGACCTTGGCCAGTGCGTTTAGCTCGTATTCGGTCTTCCATACTTAGAGGTTCCAGATTTTCCATGATTGAATTTGTTGAATCTGAATCACTAAGGGATTCTGATTTAATGGTTGGTTCCTCGACAATTTCTGTTTGAATGAATGGTGCTTCCGGAGGAAAGATTAATGGTTCAGGATCTCTGAATTGTCCCTGAATATCCTCCGGATTCTAAATTGTGAGGTCGGGTTCAAAAAATGGATTATCGGAAATTTGAATTGGAGTACTTGGTCGACTTGATGACGATTCTAAAGAAAAATCAACGGCGACAATATTTGCTAGATGTCTTGATCTGGTTACAGGTGGTGAACTTACAAAAGGTGGTGAACATTTTGCTCGGTACATTCACTGAATATCCTATTAGTTATAAAAGATAAAAATTATATAAGTTATCAAATTAATAGACTTTTCTGATTTTGCCCACGTTTCGAATAGCCAATAGATGCAGCAGGTAGCCAGGACCCTTTAAATCGGAAGCCCACAACTCGCCACTAACAAATCCAACTATTACTACGAACCAGAAAATTTTGGATGTCTATCAATTTAACCACTTAAAATAATTTTTCGTTGAAATTTAAAGAAATTTTAGAGAAGAAATAGAAAATTCTATGTCCTCAAAACTAGAGTGGCAAAAAATAAGAAAGAAAAAGAGCGCGTCGAAAAACATCGAAAAAATAAAAGGTCGAAAAATAATAAAAAGAACGTAGCGCGTCGAAACTTAAAAGTCTAAAAACTAAGAATTAAAAGTTGCGTCTAAAAATATTAAAGCTTAAAAGGAATTGTATCTCCAAAATGGCAATTACTTAAAAAGGTACTAAAACTTATAAAATGGCGTCGCAAAATTCTAAATCACTTAAATCTTAGTCTAAAGAAAAAGCACTTAAGGGATTTTACGGCAAAGCCTAAAAAATCTAGAAATAAAAATAATTATGGCAAAAACTATGACTTAAAAATAAATACGAACGAAAAATACAAATATTACGCTAAAACAAATAAAAGATATAAAATATAAAAATAAACTTAAAGTTGTAAAAAGTAAAATTTTTATAAAAATATTATTTTATATTATTTATTTTATGAAACTATTAATTTTTATATATTAATAAAACTAATTTAAACTTAAAATACAAAAATAATAATACAAACTAAACTAATTAATTAAAAGTAAACCCTAATTAGGGTTTTAATAATAATAATAATAATATACTCCGTAATTAATGCGAAATTAGGTCAAAGATGGCGTGTCAGGGCTGATCATGCGGTCGCATGAGTTTTGTTCATACAAGCCATGTGATCGCATGAATCTTGGATCTGGGCCACAATTCTGGGTTGCTACAGTTCTCGGGCCGAGTGATTTTTTACATATTTTTTTTTCTATTTTTCTATTTTTATAAAATATAAATATAACTTAAATAAAAATTTAATTTTAAAAACTAAAATAAAAATACTTTTTAACTTTATATATTTTTAACAACTCTTAAAAACAAATATATATATATATATATATATATATATATATATATATATATATATATATATATTTTATATTTTCTTTTTATATTTTTGTATTTTTTTTAATAATTAAAACGTATTTTTACAAAAGAAAACTAAAAATCTTTTTTTTTTATAGATAGCGTTTCGCTTCCGGCGTTTAAGCCGTTCCCCGGCAGCGGCGCTAAAAATACTTGATGTGCGTAGAGGTGTATACAAAATAGTTATATTTTTACTACGAAAAACTATTAAAGACGATACAATTTTACACAAGTTATTTATTTATTTATAGAGTAGATATACCTAAACCTTACTACAACACTTATAGGCAGTGTACCTAATCGTACAGTAGTGTAGTTTTTAGTAAGTCCGGTTCGTCCACAGGGAACTCGCCAAGTTTAACGCTATATTTTTTTTTACTTATAATTGTAAAAATACAAATATATATATATATATATATATATATATATATATATATATATATATATATATATATATATATATATATATATATATATATATATATATATATATATATATATATATATAAGTAGTATTATTATAAAAGGGGGATTTTACCGTTTAATGACCGGTTTGTCGATTTTAAAACTTTAGTCGCAGTTAAAACCTAATGTAAAATATTAAATATATAAAAGACTTAATTTAAAGCGTAAAGTAAATAACAATAATGAAATTGCGATAAATAAAAGTGCGATAAAATAAAATTACGATAATTAAAAATTATGATAATTAAAATGACAATAAATTAAAGTGCGATAATTAAAAGTGCAATTAAATATGAAATAAAGGAATTATGCTTATTTAAACTTCCGTAATCATGATGTTTGACGTGTTGATTTTAGTTTTATTACCATGGGTTAATTGTTCTTTGTCCTGGATTATTCGATATGTCCATACGGATTTGTCCATAATAGTCCATCAGTCATAATCATAAAGTGCGGAAGTCTTCGTCAAATTATTCTTATTCCCGAAGTTAAATATTTTAACTAATTGGGGATTCGAACTGTAACAAGGTCTTAATACTTTGTTTAATGAATACACCAGGTTATCGACTGCGTGTAGTCCAAGGTTTTACTACTTTGTTAACAATTACACCAATTACCCTTGAATGTAATCCACCCCTGTTTCAACAAGTCTATTAACTATTAATCCAGTTCCGTGTCTGGTAAAATGAACAATTATTGGTATTTATAGATATCCCGCCCACCGTACCCAGTCAAGCGTATGTGGTTATATATAAATACGTCAAATTATAAGTCTATATATTAAATTAACGAGGTATCATTTAATTAATATAAAGCCCATTAATAGCCCATAGTCTAATTTCCACAAGTGTCGTTCTTTTGTCCAAACCCCAATTATGGTACAAAGCCCAATTACCCCGTCTTAATATTTTAGCCCAACATCACGATTACTTCAGCTTAAATAAGCATAATAATAACTTAGCTACGAGACATTAATTTAAAAAGGTTGAACATAACTTACAATGATTAATAATAGCGTAGCGTTACACGGACATAATTTCGACTTACGCCCTTACAACATTCGCTAGCATACCCTTATTATTAGAATTTAAAATTAAAATTAAAATTATAATATAAATATATATATATATATATATATATATATATATATATATATATATATATATATATATATATATATATATATATATATATATATATATATATATCGTTGAGTGAATGAAGAAGAACAAGATATTCTAATTTGAGCCAAAACACGCGAAATTTATAGATGTGGCCCGACTTCTACTGCCATGCGATCGTATTGAATTTTAGCTTCCAGGCCATGCGATCGCATGGCCTGCTTTTCAAACTCACAAGAGTTTGTTTGCATCTTGCCGACGGTTTATAAATATATATATAATATATAAATAATTTTAAGAATTATTTAAATATTATATTATATTTATGTGCATAGTTGACTCGTAATTTTTAGTCCGTTGCGTCGAGCGTTGAGAGTTGCTTCTGGTCCCGGTTCCGGATTTTCGAACGTCCTTGCGTACAATTTAATATCTTGTATTTTGCGTTTTGCGTCTTGTACTCTTGTAATTTTGAGACGTTTCTCATCAATAATTTGAACCTCTTTGATTGTACTTTGTACTTTTGAGCTTTTTGATCTTTTGTGTCTTCAATTCGTCGAATCTATCTTTTGTCTTCACCTTTTATTATTTAAATGATAATTACTTGAAATTAGAAACAATTGCAACTAAAAGCTTGTCTTTCTTGAGGGATAATGCTATGAAATATATGTTCATTTTTAGCATTATCAAATATTCCCACACTTGAGCGTTGCTTGTCCTCAAGCAATATAGTCTTGAAATAAAAATACTAGAATCACTTCTTTATTCTTCACACTTTGTACATCAGTGATTTCTATACGGCGGTATAAACAATGATAGTAACGTTGTGGTTTAGAGTCCCACATGATTATGAAAATTTAGATCCTTAAGGAAATTGGATCTTTATGAAAACATTTGATCTTTTGAAAATTCAATCTAGCTTTTATCCTAGATAAGTTTTCCAGAATAACCCTTCATCGGTGTTTGCAAAATGTTTTTGTGGGTTTGGTGGGTTTCAGATTTGAAAATTTTAGCTCAAAACTTGCGGTTTTGTGTCACCCACTTGCTAACCTTGTATTGGAAAAGCAACACGTCCAGTATACTTGCTCCGTATATTACCTTTCGGTAAACTACAGTCCGGTTGTAAAGGAAAGCGTTGAACAAGCAACTGTTAGGGCAATGTCCCCTGACATACTTTTAATTATGGTCTATAACGTGTCGGATGCAATTACTATCCTTTGTATGAGCAATAGTAAAGCTCACCCTATAATTTTTCGGTCTGGCACAAGGTCATGTCTTCGACCATGCTATGCAACCACCGTTCTTACGGTTGACACCCGTATTGGTTCAGGTGACCTAATGAATTCCAGGTGAATTCCTAGGATTTTACGTTCAATGGTAATGAACACATTAAAAATGGGTTTTTCAGAAAAAAAATCGGTTTGTAATTTTGATCAAAATATTTTCTCGTTCAAGCTCGAGTTTAGATATCATCGAATTCCATGAGTTTGTAATTCTCAATCTTTAAAAGTCAATCTCTAGGACTGAGTAATATCAGGCTTAAAAGCTGATTTTTAATCTTTTTAAGGAGATTATCCTTTCTGGGGATCTGATTCATTAGTCTTATCAAGCTAATTTGCACGGTGCCCTCCCCATTTTACGAGACAGATCCTCTCATGGTTAGGATAAGTCTGACCACTTGGCGACCTTATTTGATGCTGATGTCCGTGGATTTCCTGCTGATTTTTGAGAAAACTTTTCAAGGTTTTTCGTAGACTCTACAACTGGTCTGGACGACAACTTCCGGACCTAAATCAAGAAACGCGTGTCTTTTTCGGAAGACTTTACTTCCTTTTAATGATGAAATTGATTCATCGTGTAGATCCATCTTTCTTTCAAATATATTACAGTAAATCGGGTAAAACTGATTAAATTTTCCAAAACAAAAGTATCTTCAGTTATTTGTACAAAAATATGTGATATATGTTTTAAATAACTTGGTAAAATTTCTTCCACACTTGGCTTTTATTTTCCTTTCTTTTCCTTTTTATTGTCCTCTATTCCATTTTAAATGAATTCTAACATTTTGGTTTGTTTCTCAATTTATGTCCTTTCCGAGGTAACAATAATTTCGGTATTAACACCTAGTTTTATCGTTCATAAATATGTATAAACATGATTTTGAATTCATTTAATTGACCCTTTCCAAAATTTTACTAGAATTGGGTAGTCAGTATATAAGACTAGGGCTGTTCTTTATTATCAGAGCGCACTAGATTCTAATACAACTACTGCGTTACTAGTATTTTTAATGGTAACCAAGTGTATAAGTCAAAAAATTTAAAAAAAAAAATTTAAAATCCGAAAGAATTTAACCCCTTCCCACACTTAAGGTCTTGCAATGCCCTCATTTGCAAGAAATCAGTAACAATTTAAATTATTGAGGGTGATTAGCGTAGAAAAATGATTAAAATTTACCAAAGTTTCCAAACATATTGGCGTTTGTTTGTTGAATGATAAATGGTGCACATCATTTGTTCATTCCGTCTTGTTGTTACATCACATTTGTTTTTCTTTTTGTCGTCAAAATCAGTAGCTTTTGCTGAACTTAATGCCAGTCTTTGAAAATGCGCTGGTTTACCCTATTGCGTACATGAAAATGCGCTGGTTTACCCAGTCTTTGTGTACATGCATGGTAATTTGAAATGGGACTTAAAATCTCACTTTCAAATTAAATATGAAATATTAGTACAACAAATAAAAATATTAAACATTACAATAAAAGTATCAAAATATAATGTGTTTAAACATAAATAAATAGAAATAATAAAAAAGATAAAAATTATAGAAATCACCAACATGAACTATATCAATCTGGATAGGGGTTCCAGTTCATGTCGTCGTCCGGGTTCCATGGTTGGTGATAGGTGCACTGGTAGGCCTGGTTAGGGTCGTAGAGAGTATATGGTGGTCTCATCTCGGGCTGGTGTGGAGGATAGTAAGTGGGTCAGGTCGGAACGTAGTGATCCTGAGGTGACAGCCGGCTCATGATCTGACGCTGATGATAGTCTCATCTATCATGCTGTCATTTCCTGGAATGCTCGTAATCATTCCGGGCTTGCCACTGCTCCATCCGACTAAATCTCTCCCCGTTTGTCATATCTACCTCATCTACACGCTGGTAGACGTCAGTCAGAGCCTCCCTAATGACATCCCTAATGTCATCCGCTTCCTCCATTTCCTCATCTGAACCTCTCTCTACCTGAGGATGACTACCAACATATGGTATTCCCTGATTGCGTCTACTTTTCAATACCTTAGCACCCTGATAGACCCTTAATACCAAAGGCTCAACCTGTTCCCTACATACCATAAGTGGACCACCTTGATCCCTATCTACACCCAAATACTCTCCAATGAGAGTAACAAAAATACCTCCTCCTATTATTCCCCCTTCCTGTATTCCTTCCACCATCTTAGACAAATAAAAACCAACACAGTAAGAGATATTAACAAAGCCTCTTGGGTCTCGAATACACTTTAGGTAAAATAAATCATTTAAGGTCATTTTCTCCTTATTGTGACCTCTCTGTGTAATCGAGTTAGCCAAAAATCTATGAATTATACGAAGCTCGGCTTTGTTAATATGTAAGTAGGAGTGTTTTCCTCCCAGCGTAAAAACATTATAATCTGACATACGCCTCCAGACGGCATTCGCATCAAAATTCATATCTACCCTTTCACCACGATAAATCAAATTCATACAATCGGGTAGTAGTAATTTACCAGGAGTATATATGTAGTGACCCGAACTTTTCCATGTTTATATATATATTAAATGAAATTGTTATTTACATGATTAAATGTTTCCAACATGTTAAGCAATCAAACTTGTTAAGACTTGATTGATTGAAATAGGTATCATATAGACAATTGACCACCCAAGTTGACTGGTGATTCACGAACGTTAAAACTTGTAAAAACTATATGATGACATATATATGGTTATATATATAGTTAACATGATATTATGATAAGTAAACATATCATTAAGTATATTAACAATGAACTACATATGTAAAAACAAGACTACTAACTTAATGATTTTGAAACGAGACATATATGTAACGATTATCGTTGTAACGACATTTAATGTATATATATCATATTAAGAGATATTCGTACATCATAATATCATGATAATATAATAATTTAAAATCTCTTTTGATATTATAAACATTGGGTTAACAACATATAACAAGATCGTTAACCTAAAGGTTTCAAAACAACATTTACATGTAATGACTAACGATGACTTAACGACTCAGTTAAAATGTATATACATGTAGTGTTTTAATATGTATTCATACACTTTTGAAAGACTTCAAGACACTTATCAAAATACTTCTACTTAACAAAAATGCTTACAATTACATCCTCGTTCAGTTTCATCAACAATTCTACTCGTATGCACCCGTATTCATACTCGTACAATACACAGCTTTTAGATGTATGTACTATTGGTATATACACTCCAATGATCAGCTCTTAGCAGCCCATGTGAGTTCATTTACTCCCTTTTTCTCTTTACGTTTTTGGGCTGAGAATACATGCAAATGCTTTATTAACTGTTTTACAATATTTATATGCGTGAGTTTCATTAATCCCTTTTTAAATGCTTTTGCAATATATATTTTTGGAACTGAGAATACATGCGCTGTTTTTATAACTATTTTACGAAATAGACATAAGTAATTGAAACTACATTATATGGTTGAATGATCGAAATCGAATATGCCCCTTTTTATTAAGTCTGGTAATCTAAGAATTAGGGAACAGACACCCTAATTGACGCGAACTCTAAAGATAGATCTATCGTGCCCAACAAGCCCCATCCAAAGTACCGGATGCTTTAGTACTTTGAAATTTATATCATATCCGAAGGGTGTCCCGGAATGATGGGGATATTCTTATATATGCATCTTGTTAATGTCGGTTACCAGGTGTTCACCATATGAATGATTTTTATCTCTATGTATGGGATGTGTATTGAAATATGAAATCTTGTGGTCTATTATTATGATTTGATATATATAGGTTAAACCTATAACTCACCAACATTTTTGTTGACGTTTTAAGCATGTTTATTCTCAGGTGATTATTAAGAGCTTCCGTTGTCGCATACTTAAATAAGGACGAGATTTGGAGTCCATGCTTGTATGATATTGTGTAAAAACTGCATTCAAGAAACTTATTTTGTTGTAACATATTTGTATTGTAAACCATTATGTAATGGTCGTGTGTAAACAGGATATTTTAGATTATCATTATTTGATAATCTACGTAAAGCTTTTTAAAACCTTTATCTATGAAATAAAGGTTATGGTTTGTTTTAAAAATGAATGCAGTCTTTGAAAAACGTCTCATATAGAGGTCAAAACCTCGCAACGAAATCAATTAATATGGAACGTTTTTAATCAATAAGAACGGGACATTTCAGTTGGTATCCGAGCGTTGGTCTTAGAGAACCAGAATTTTGCATTAGTGTGTCTTATCGAGTTTGTTAGGATGCATTAGTGAGTCTGGACTTCGACCGTGTCTACTTGAAAAATGATTGCTTAACAAATTTTGTTGGAAACTATATATTTTTAACATGTGAATATTATGTGATATATTAATCTCTTAACGCGTTTGATATTATGTGATAGATGTCTACCTCTAGAACAAGTCTCATTGACTCACCTAATAATAATGAAGATTCAAATGTAAATTGGAATGATTCGTGGACTGATTCACAAGTTCCCGAAGAGGAACCGGAAGAAGAGTCGGAACCAGAAGAAGAATCGGAACCGGAAGAAGAATCGGAACCGGATGAAGAAATAGAACCGGTGGGGGAAATAATAAAACGGTTAAGTAAAAGAAAATCCTCAATCAACCGACCAAGGTTAATTATGGTCAATGGTGTTTCCGCCAAGGAAGCAAAATATTGGGAGGATTACCAATTCTCCGATGAATCGGATTCCGACGAGAATTCCGATGATGTTATAGAAATTACCCCAACTGAATTTAAAAAGGCAAAAGAAAATAATAAGGGAAAGGGCATAAAAATAGAGAAATCTAATTCCAACCCCGATGAACTTTATATGTATCGTCAACCCCCGAAGTCCTTAAGTTGTAACAATGACCCGGGAACCTCTAAACCACCAGGTTTTTCTAAACCAATGTGGATAACGACGGCTCGTATTAGGGGAACATCATATATCCCTAGAAACTTAGCAAAACGAACCAAAACCGAAGAAGAAGAAACAAGCGAGTCAGAATAAGATAGCTGTATTCGTGTGGTGTAATATATGTAATATAGTGTGCTTATGCTTTATGATATATGTAAAAATTGCTTGTATTAATAAGTATTTTTTTTATGAATCTAACTCTTGTCTATTTTACAGTATAAAAACACAAAATGGATAGACAACCCAATATTTTAAGAGACCTACCCGGAGACATGATTGATGAAATCTTGTCTAGAGTCGGTCAGAATTCTTCGGCACAACTATTTAAGGCGAGATCAGTTTGTAAGACATTCGAAGAACGTTCCAAGAATGCCTTGGTTTATAAAAGGCTTTCGTTTGAAAGATGGGGGATATCACATTGGGAAATCCATAAGTTACGATGTGTTTACTTTGACGCATATATTGCGGGGAACCCAAAAGCTATTTTACGCAATGGGTTAAGAAATTATTTTGACTCAATATATCCGAATATTGGACTTCGTGATTTAGAAAAAGCGGCTAACATGCAACATAAAGAAGCATGTTATGCTTACGGATTAGTAATGTTCGCTTCTCACCAAAGTGAGAACAAGAACATCGGCCTACAACTATTAAACAAAACGTTCCCACAAGTGACGGAGTCGGTAATTGGGGTAAGAAATGAGGTTTTTAGATTGTTACGGGACTGTTGGACATTACGTAACCCTCATCCCTTTGACGACGTTACAACACGCTGTCTTATCAACGGCCATAACGGTTATGTTCCACAAGACCAAGGATGGGAAGTAATCCTAGTAAAACCAGAATGCATGACTTGTTTCTGGACGTATGAATTACGTGTCTTTATTGCCTTTGCTGAACGACTTGTGTACTAGCTAGAATTATCTTCACAACCATCTTGTATCTAATTTATTGTGTGCTATATTTCATGCTATATGTAAAATAAGCGGTATTGTAAGTTTGTAAAATATTGTGTAAAAGTTTGAACGCGAAATATTATTATAATCAGTTTTTCATATAGAATTGTAGTAGTTGAATTGTATATTAGCTACTAAGTATGAACTTAACGGGTAGGTACTACCCGAATTTAAACTTATAAAAATTGCTCCTCCTTGAGGAAATCGATAGCCTTTAAGATAAGAGGCTAGCTCCTGTCTTGGTCCTAATCAAATGCCTAGTGGAATGATCAAAGCCGATGATCGTAAGCTATGTCCTCCATCACGATCTCGAATGAAACTATCCATGGAATCGTGCCACCACCTGCTGCCATGCCATTCCTTGAAGAACCATCTGTGTTCAACTTCAAAATACCAAAAGCAGTGTATTCTTGTCAACTCACATAGTCGCACCTACCAGCACAACAAGACGACTACCCCCTGCACGCCACTAAACGGCGCTATTTAACGCTTGCTTTCTTACTTATCTTATGAGCAAAAAGGGTTCTAAATAATCAGCCCTTTGAGTTGAATAAGCGAGGCTTTCCCGATAGAAAGATACTGAGTACTCGGTATAACTCACGCATTCGTGTACAAACCAGTGCAGACGAAGTAACACGAATATCCCCGGACCTACTTGACAAGTTTCCTTATGGGTGAGTTCGTGGGTGGTTTAAGTCGAGTGTAGCGAAGGGCCAATTCCAGTTTTGAACTACCGCAGACTTGTTTCATAGTTTTCAGTATGAACTTAACGGGTAGGTACTACCCGAATTTAAACTTATAAAACGCTAATATGAAGAAAAAGCTTTTATAAATGAGTTCATATTATGCTACGAAATACTATTAACTACTCTTAATATTCTGTATGATTAACTTGTTCCATTTGACTATTTTGAAGGAAATGGCACCAACTACTCGACACACCGTGAATATGAATGAAGAGGAATTTCGTACTTTTCTAGCTTCAAACATAGCCGCAGTACAGGCTGCGCTACATACCAACAATAACCTTGGATCTAGCAGTACAGGAAATCGTGTAGGATGCACCTACAAAGAATTCACTGCCTGCAAACCTTTGGAATTTGATGGAACCGAAGGACCGATCGGATTGAAACGGTGGACCGAGAAGGTCGAATCGGTGTTTGCCATAAGTAAGTGTACTGAAGAGGACAAAGTGAAGTACGCTACACATACCTTCACAGGTTCTGCGTTAACATGGTGGAATACCAATCTAGAGCAAGTGGGACAAGATGATGCGTACGCACTACCATGGTCTGCATTCAAGCACTTGATGAACGAGAAGTACCGTCCCAGAACCGAGGTCAATAAGCTCAAGACAGAACTTAGAGGGTTACGAACCCAAGGATTTGATATTACCATATACGAAAGACGATTCACAGAATTGTGCCTATTATGTTCATGAGCATTTGAAGATGAGGAAGAGAAGATCGATGCGTTTGTGAAAGGATTACCGGAAAGAATCCAAGAAGATATAAGTTCACACGAGCCCGCCTCCATACAACAGGCATGTAGAATGGCTCACAAACTAGTGAACCAGATTGAAGAAAGAATTAAAGAACAGACTGCTGAAGAGGCCAATGTGAAGCAAGTCAAAAGAAAGTGGGAGGAAAACGGTGATAAGAATCACCAATACAACAACAACAGCAATTACAACAATAATCGCAACAATTATCCCAACAATCGCAACATCAATCGCAACTACAACAAACGGCCCAACAACAACAACAACAACAACAACAACAGCAACTATAACAATCATCCCAACAACAATAATAACCGCAACAACAACAACAATCAGAAGCAGCTATGCCAAAGGTGTGAAAAGTATCACTCGGGGTTCTGCACCAAATTTTGCAATAAGTGTAAAAGAAATGGTCATAGCGCGGCGAAGTGTGAGGTCTACGGACCAGGGGTTAATAGAACGAAAGGAACAAATGGTGTCGGAACGAGTAATGGTGGAGCAAGTAGTGTCGGAGCAAGTTATACCAATGTAGTTTGTTATAAATGTGGAAAACCGGGCCACATTATTAGAAATTGCCCGAACCAGGAGAACACGAATGGACAAGGCCGCGGAAGTGTTTTCAATATTAATGCGGCAGAGGCACAGGAAGACCCGGAGCTTGTTACGGGTACGTTTCTTATTGACAATAAATCTGCTTACGTTTTATTTGATTCGGGTGCGGATAGAAGCTATATGAGTAGAGATTTTTGTGCTAAATTAAGTTGTCCATTGACGCCTTTGGATAGTAAATTTTTACTCGAATTAGCAAATGGTAAATTAATTTTAGCAGATAATATATGTCGGAATCGAGAAATTAAACTGGTTAGTGAAACATTTAAGATTGACTTGATACCAGTAGAGTTAGGGAGTTTTGATGTGATAATCGGTATGGACTGGTTGAAAGAATTGAAAGCAGAGATCGTTTGTTACAAAAATGCAATTCACATTATACGAGAAAAAGGAAAACCCTTAATGGTGTACGGAGAAAAGGGCAACACGAAGCTACATCTTATTAGTAATTTGAAGGCACAAAAACTAATAAGAAAAGGTTGCTATGCTGTTCTAGCACACGTCGAGAAAGTACAAACTGAAGAAAAGAGCATCAATGATGTTCCCGTCGCAAAAGAATTTCCCGATGTATTTCCGAAAGAATTACCGGGATTACCCCCACATCGATCCGTTGAATTTCAAATAGATCTTGTACCAGGAGCTGCACCAATAGCTCGTGCTCCTTACAGACTCGCACCCAGCGAGATGAAAGAACTGCAAAGCCAATTACAAGAACTTTTAGAGCGTGGTTTCATTCGACCAAGCACATCACCGTGGGGAGCTCCTGTTTTGTTTGTCAAGAAGAAAGATGGTACATTCAGGTTGTGTATCGACTACCGAGAGTTGAACAAACTTACCATCAAGAACCGCTACCCACTACCGAGAATCGACGACTTATTTGATCAACTACAAGGCTCGTCTGTTTATTCAAAGATTGACTTACGTTCCGGGTATCATAAAATGCGGGTGAAAGAAGATGATATTCCAAAGACTGCTTTCAGAACGCGTTACGGTCATTACGAATTTATGGTCATGTCGTTTGGTTTAACTAATGCACCAGCTGTGTTCATGGACCTTATGAACCGAGTGTGTGGACCATACCTTGACAAGTTTGTCATTGTTTTCATTGATGACATACTTATTTACTCAAAGAATGACCAAGAACACGGTGAACATTTGAGAAAGGTGTTAGAAGTATTGAGGAAGGAAGAATTGTACGCTAAGTTTTCAAAGTGTGCATTTTGGTTGGAAGAAGTTCAATTCCTCGGTCACATAGTGAACAAAGAAGGTATTAAGGTGGATCCGGCAAAGATAGAAACTGTTGAAAAGTGGGAAACCCCAAAAACTCCGAAACACATACGCCAGTTTTTAGGACTAGCTGGTTACTACAGAAGGTTCATCCAAGACTTTTCCACAATTGCAAAACCCTTGACTGCATTAACGCATAAAGGGAAGAAATTTGAATGGAATGATGAACAAGAGAAAGCGTTTCAGTTATTGAAGAAAAAGCTAACTACGGCACCTATATTGTCATTGCCTGAAGGGAATGATGATTTTGTAATTTATTGTGACGCATCAAAGCAAGGTCTCGATTGTGTATTAATGCAACGAATGAAGGTGATTGCTTATGCGTCTAGACAATTGAAGATTCACGAACAAAATTATACGACGCATGATTTGGAATTAGGCGCGGTTGTTTTTGCATTAAAGACTTGGAGGCACTACTTATATAGGGTCAAAAGTATTATATATACCGACCACAAAAGTCTTCAACACATATTTAATCAGAAACAACTGAATATGAGGCAGCGTAGGTGGATAGAATTGTTGAATGATTACGACTTTGAGATTCGTTACCACCCGGGGAAGGCAAATGTGGTAGCCGATGCCTTGAGCAGGAAGGACAGAGAACCCATTCGAGTAAAATCTATGAATATAATGATTCATAATAACCTTACTACTCAAATAAAGGAGGAGCAACAAGGAGTTTTAAAAAAGGGAAATTTAAAGGATGAAATACCCAAAGGATCGGAGAAGCATCTTAATATTCGGGAAGACGGAACCCGGTATAGGGCTGAAAGGATTTGGGTACCAAAATTTGGAGATATGAGAGAAATGGTACTTAGAGAAGCTCATAAAACCAGATACTCAATACATCCTGGAACGGGGAAGATGTACAAGGATATCAAGAAATATTTTTGGTGGCCGGGTATGAAAGCCGATGTTGCTAAATATGTAGGAGAATGTTTGACGTGTTCTAAGGTCAAAGCTGAGCATCAGAAACCATCAGGTCTACTTCAACAATCCAAAATCCCGGAATGGAAATGGGAAAACATTACCATGGATTTCATCACTAAATTGCCAAGGACTGCAAGTGGTTTTGATACTATTTGGGTAATAGTTGATCGTCTCACCAAATCAGCACACTTCCTGCCAATAAGAGAAGATGACAAGATGGAGAAGTTAGCACGACTGTATTTGAAGGAAGTCGTCTCCAGACATGGAATACCAATCTCTATTATCTCTGATAGGGATGGAAGATTTATTTCAAGATTCTGGCAGACATTACAGCAAGCATTAGGAACTCGTCTAGACATGAGTACTGCCTATCATCCACAAACTGATGGGCAGAGCGAAAGGACGATACAAACGCTTGAAGACATGCTACGAGCATGTGTTATTGATTTCGGAAACAGTTGGGATCGACATCTACCATTAGCAGAATTTTCCTACAACAACAGCTACCATTCAAGCATTGAGATAGCGCCGTTTGAAGCACTTTATGGTAGAAAGTGCAGGTCTCCGATTTGTTGGAGTGAAGTGGGGGATAGACAGATTACGGGTCCGGAGATTATACAAGAAACTACCGAGAAGATCATCCAAATTCAACAACGGTTGAAAACCGCCCAAAGTCGACAAAAGAGCTACGCTGACATTAAAAGAAAAGATATAGAATTTGAAATTGGAGAGATGGTCATGCTTAAAGATGCACCTTGAAAAGGCGTTGTTCGATTTGGTAAACGAGGGAAATTAAATCGAAGGTATATTGGACCATTCAAGATTATTGATCGTGTCGGACCAGTAGCTTACCGACTTGAGTTACCTCAACAACTCGCGGCTGTACATAACACTTTCCACGTCTCGAATTTGAAGAAATGTTTTGCTAAAGAAGATCTCACTATTCCGTTAGATGAAATCCAAATCAACGAAAAACTTCAATTCATCGAAGAACCCGTCGAAATAATGGATCGTGAGGTTAAAAGACTTAAGCAAAACAAGATACCAATTGTTAAGGTTCGATGGAATGCTCGTAGAGGACCCGAGTTCACCTGGGAGCATGAAGATCAGATGAAGAAGAAATACCCGCATTTATTTCCAGAAGATACGTCAACACCTCCAACTGCTTAAAATTTCAGGACGAAATTTATTTAACGGGTAGGTACTGTAGTGACCCGAACTTTTCCATGTTTATATATATATTAAATGAAATTGTTATTTACATGATTAAATGTTTCCAACATGTTAAGCAATCAAACTTGTTAAGACTTGATTAATTGAAATAGGTATCATATAGACAATTGACCACCCAAGTTGACTGGTGATTCACGAACGTTAAAACTTGTAAAAACTATATGATGACATATATATGGTTATATATATAGTTAACATGATATTATGATAAGTAAACATATCATTAAGTATATTAACAATGAACTACATATGTAAAAACAAGACTACTAACTTAATGATTTTGAAACGAGATATATATGTAACGATTATCGTTGTAACGACATTTAATGTATATATATCATATTAAGAGATATTCGTACATCATAATATCATGATAATATAATAATTTAAAATCTCTTTTGATATTATAAACATTGGGTTAACAACATATAACAAGATCGTTAACCTAAAGGTTTCAAAACAACATTTACATGTAACGACTAACGATGACTTAACGACTCAGTTAAAATGTATATACATGTAGTGTTTTAATATGTATTCATACACTTTTGAAAGACTTCAAGACACTTATCAAAATACTTCTACTTAACAAAAATGCTTACAATTACATCCTCGTTCAGTTTCATCAACAATTCTACTCGTATGCACCCGTATTCGTACTCGTACAATACACAGCTTTTAGATGTATGTACTATTGGTATATACACTCCAATGATCAGCTCTTAGCAGCCCATGTGAGTTCATTTACTCCCTTTTTCTCTTTACGTTTTTGGGCTGAGAATACATGCAAATGCTTTATTAACTGTTTTACAATATTTATATGCGTGAGTTTCATTAATCCCTTTTTAAATGCTTTTGCAATATATATTTTTGGAACTGAGAATACATGCGCTGTTTTTATAACTATTTTACGAAATAGACATAAGTAATTGAAACTACATTATATGGTTGAATGATCGAAATCGAATATGCCCCTTTTTATTAAGTCTGGTAATCTAAGAATTAGGGAACAGACACCCTAATTGACGCGAACTCTAAAGATAGATCTATCGGGCCCAACAAGCCCCATCCAAAGTACCGGATGCTTTAGTACTTCGAAATTTATATCATATCCGAAGGGTGTCCCGGAATGATGGGGATATTCTTATATATGCATCTTGTTAATGTCGGTTACCAGGTGTTCACCATATGAATGATTTTTATCTCTATGTATGGGATGTGTATTGAAATATGAAATCTTGTGGTCTATTATTATGATTTGATATATATAGGTTAAACCTATAACTCACCAACATTTTTGTTGACGTTTTAAGCATGTTTATTCTCAGGTGATTATTAAGAGCTTCCGCTGTTGCATACTTAAAAATGATCTTTGTGATGTTCAATGGTGTAAGAAACTGATTGACTAAGTTTGATTATATATTGTGATGTTAAAAATGTGTTTTGAGCTATTGAATTGGGTAAAGTGTGATTTTGTTAATAAGTTGCAGGTTGGTGCCAGTTCGTGGGTTATGTCGCGCCGCGGCATTAAACGCATTTTGGTAACAGAAAGGCAGCTAAACATAAGATAAAAACCCTTTATATGCCGCGTCGCGACAAAAGGAGCCGCGCCGTGGCATTTGCCTTGTCTGGGCAGACACTTAACTTTAAAAAAAAAAAAAAATTCTATCGTTTAAATGGCGTTAAAGTTCTCGTCCCTCCCTTGGGTAGAGTAATTTCGGTTCAACGACCTAGTTTTAGACTCACGACGAATTTTTTTTTAAAAATCAATTTTTAACTTAGCGAAATAAAGTATATTTTTGTTTTTAAATTCACAACTTAAATTTAAAATGCATAAAATTAAAAATTTTATTAGAATTAAAAATTCACACTAATTTTATATTATATTTTTGTTTTTATACATTCAAACTTATATTAAAATATTTATTTTTCAAATATTTATAAACTTAAATATATTAATTTAAAAAGATTACACTATTAATTTTAAAAACAAAGTAGAAATAAAATTAAAATCTTTTTGGTCTTTTATCCCACTTTAATCAATCAAATATTATCAAAAATATACGTCCCTCTTTTCGGTAAAGTAATTTCGGCTATATTACCTAATTTTACTCCTGACGAATTTTTGAAATATTTTGGGTTGATTGATTAAAGATATTTATACCTTAAGAATAAACGGTAAATTTCGCAGTGATGTAATAAATTTTTGTATGATATCAATAATTTCGGTTACGCATACCTAATTTTATTGAATACCAATTTAATACTTTATAACGAACGATTCAGCGTTTATTATCAAAAGGTTAAAAGTAATAAAAATAAAAATAAAAAACTGTACATACTTACCTGTGAGAAAGAATTCTCAGAGACCTGCTTTAGCCCACTCATAAGATAGTCGGACTAATTGGTTTTCCATAGCTACATAGTCATAACCTCGAGCATTCAACGATTTTTCTTCGAAACATATGAACGGTCCTTCTCTACATAAAGTAACGAACTCGGTATTGGAATATGTCTGATTCGTCGAGCATTTTCCTTCGTGTGACCATTTTCCGCATTTGTGACATCTTTCAAGGTGTCGTGCTCTTCTTTTCGCTGCGGATTTTGATTTTCCTTTACCAAAATGTAACTTATTATGATCGTTCCTGAGTTCTTTTCTTACTCCGTCCAATTTGGCTCTTATTACTGATACCAGGTCACTCGGGAGTGTGTCATTATTACGTTTAGTGATCAAAGCGTGTAGCATTAGACCATGGTTTAGTTCACAGGAATTCTTCATCTCGTAAAACCTAAAAAAAAAAAAAAAATTCAGAATGGGGGGAGAAGACTAGTTCTTTAGGGTCTGCTAGGGAAAGACCATTCGGATTCCATTCTCGGGAACTACACGAAAACAGAATATCTAACTCTAACAGAAATACATATTACCCTAAAAAGATTCAAATCTCCCCACACTTAGTTAGATGTGGTGTCGAAATTATGATTAACTTCGTTGTCAACTTCCATCGGATCATGTACGTAATGTTTAACTCTGTGACTATTAACTTTAAATTCAATCCCATTTGAATTTATTAACTCTATTGTTCCGTATGGGAAAACTCTTTTGACTATGAATGGTCCAGACCATCTTGATTTCAATTTTCCAGGAAATAGCTTGAATCATGAATTGAAAAGAAGAACTCTGTCTCCTTCCTTAAATTCTTTTGAACTTCTGATTCTTTTATCATGCCATTTCTTTGTTCTTTCTTTATAGATTAACGAATTTTCGTTTGCTTCATGTCTTAATTCTTCTAATTCGTTTAGTTGACTTAATCGTAGACGTACGGCTTCATGTAAATCATGATTACATGTCTTCAAAGCCCAAAATGCTTTGTGTTCAATTTCTACTGGAAGATGACATGCTTTTTCGTAAACGAGTTTAAAAGGTGTGGTTCCAATTGGAGTTTTGTAGGCTGTTCTAAAAGCCCAGAGTGCATCCTCCAATTTCATGGACCATTCCTTCGGATTTGATCCTACGGTTTTCTCTAGAATACGTTTTAAAGCTCGATTGATATTTTCAACTTGTCCACTTGTTTGTGGATGATAAGCGGTGGAGATTTTATGAGTTACTCCATATCTTTTGAGAACTTTCTCAAGTTGATTGTTACAAAAATGAGTACCCCTATCACTTATTAAAGCTTTCGGTGTTCTAAACCTTGCAAAAAGACGTTTTAAAAAGTTGACTACAACTCGTGCATCGTTAGTCAAAAGAGCTTGTGCTTCCGCCCATTTAGATACATAATCAATGGCAATGAGAATGTAGAGATTATTATGAGATTTTGGAAATGGACCCATAAAGTCAATACCCCAAATGTCAAATACTTCACATACTTGAATGACATTTTGTGACATTTCATCACGTTGACTTATTTTTCCGGCCCTTTGACATGCATCACAGGATTTGCAAAGAAGGTGTGCGTCTTTGAAAATTGTAGGCCAATAGAATCCAGCGTCGTAAACTTTTCTTGCTGTGAGCTGAGGCCCATAATGCCCTCCTGTTGGTCCTGTGTGACAATGGTTTAAGATTTTACTAGCTTCATCCCCGAATACACATCGGCGTATTATTCCATCGGGACAACTTTTAAACAAATGTGGATCTTCCCAGAAATAGTGTTTTATATCCCTAAAGAATTTCTTTCGTTTTTGGTACGACAACCCTTTTTCAAGGAATCCACATACTAAGTAGTTTGCATAGTCTGCAAACCATGGAATTTCATTATAATCTATCTTTAATAGATATTCATCAGAAAAGTTGTCTTGTATGGCCGATTCATTTAGAACTTCTAATTCGGAATTTTCAAGACGAGAAAGATGATCAGCTGCGAGATTTTCTGCTCCCTTTTTGTCTCGGATTTCAATATCTAACTCTTTTAAGAGTAAGATCCAACGGATTAATCTTGGTTTAGCATCTTGTTTCGAAAATAGGTATCTAAGAGCAGAATGGTCGTTATACACCACCGTTTTAGCTAGAATGAGATATGAACGAAATTTGTCAAAAGCAAAGACAATAGCAAGGAGTTCTTTTTCAGTAGTTGTATAATTCATTTGTGCTCCTTGTAACGTCTTACTAGCATAATATATAGGTTGAAATCGTTTTTCAATCCTTTGTCCTAAAACGGCTCCCATTGCAAAATCATTTGCATCGCACATTAGTTCAAATGGTAGATTTCAATTTGGAGTTATCATGATCGGCGCATTAGTAAGTTTTTCTTTAAGAATATTAAAAGATTTGATGCATTCATCTGAAAAGATGAATGGAGCATCCTTTTCTAGGAGTTTATTCATAGGAGTGACAATTTTAGAAAAATCTTTTATAAAACGTCGGTAAAAACCGGCATGCCCTAGAAAACTCCTAACTCCTCTAACATTGGTGAGATGTGGAAGTTTAGCAATTACATCTACTTTAGCTCTATCCACTTCAATTCCTTCTTTTGAAATCTTATGACCAAGAACGATGCCTTCTTTAACCATGAAATGGCATTTCTCCCAATTAAGTACTAGATTTGATTGTTCGCATCTAATAAGCATTCGTTCAAGATTAAGTAGACATATTTCAAATGTATCACCGAAGACTGAAAAGTCATCCGTGAAAACTTCCATGCATTCTTCTATCATGTCGTGAAAAATTGCCATCATGCACCTTTGAAAGGTTGCAGGGGCGTTGCAAAGTCCAAATGGCATGCGTTTATAAGCAAAAGTACCAAAAGGGCACGTGAAAGTGGTTTTCTCTTGGTCCTCGGGTGCTATTGGAATTTGAAAATATCCGGAAAAACCATCAAGAAAACAATAGTAACTATTTCCGGCTAATCTTTCCAACATTTGATCAATGAAAGGTAAGGGAAAGTGATCTTTTCTGGTGGCGTCATTTAATTTTCTATAATCAATACAAACACGCCATCCTGTTACAGTCCTAGTAGGAATAAGCTCATTTTTTTCATTTGTGATGACAGTCATGCCACCCTTCCTAGGCACGCATTGAACTGGGTTTACCCATGGACTATCAGAGATTGGATAAATTAAACCTGCATCAAGTAGTTTAATAATTTCTTTCTTAACAACATCTTGCATATTAGGATTTAGTCTTCATTGGCGTTGCACATACGTTTTATGACCTTCTTCTATAAGGATTTTATATGTGCAATACGAAGGACTTATTCCTTTAATATCATGAATTTTCCATGCAATAGCTGGTTTATGACCTTTTAGCACAGAAATGAGTTGTGATTTTTCATTTTCAGTAAGAGAAGACGATATTATTACAGGTAATTCAGATTCACCATGTAAATAAGCGTATTCCAAATGGTTTGGAAGTGGCTTTAACTCTAATGTCGGTGGTTCTTCTATCGATGATTTATATCAATATCTGTCTTCCTCTTTTAGCATTTGAATTTCTTCTGTTGTTGGTTCATATCCATTAGCCATAAGTGTAGCTAACATTTCAGTTTCATTAATTGGTTCAGTTCCTTCTCCTAAAGAACATTCTTCTGCTCCTTGTAATTCTGGAAATTCTTCTAATAATTCTGCATGTGAATCTATAGTTTGAATATAATAACATGTATCATCTGCAGATTGAGGTTGTTGCATTGCTCTATCAACAGAAAAGGTAACACTCTCGTCCTCTATACTTAGGGTCAGTTTCTTACCGAACACATCTATTATTGCTTTAGCCGTGTTTAAGAATGGTCTTCCTAATATGAGAGGAACTCGAGAATCTTCTTCCATGTCTAAAATAACAAAATCTACTGGAAATACTAAAGTACCAACTTTAACTACCCCGGCGACGACAGAGGAAGCAACCCGCCTGCTGTGGCCGGGCGGCTTTTTTCTTTCACAATCAGACTGATAAACTATTCATACCAGAAGGATTATATCCATTAATAAGTTGTGAAGAGTTTAACCATAAATAATCTCTTAACCAGCCCCATTATCCCTATAGGATATTTTACTGATCGATCTGCTAGTTGTATACTTATTCGTGTTGGTTTCAATTCTCCAAGGTCTAGTTTAGCGTATAGTGAATACGGCATTAAATTTATACTAGCACCTAAGTCTGCCAATGCTTCTATTGAACTAAGACTACCCAGAAAATATGGAATTGTGAAACTTCCTGGATCTGATAATTTTTCTGGTATCTTATTCAATAGCACTACAGAACAATTAGCATTCATAGTAACAGCCGAAAGTTCTTCCATTTTCTTTCTATTTGTGATTAGATCTTTCAAGAATTTAGCATATCTAGGCATTCCTGAAATTACATCAATGAAAGGAAGATTGACATTTATTTGTTTAAACATATCCAAGAATTTGGATTGCTCGGCTTCAAGTCTCTCTTTTCTCATTTTACTCGGGTAAGGAAGTGGTGGTTGGTATGGTTTAACATAAGGTTTAGCCTTAACTGTGTTATCTTCATTAACCTTTTCAACTACCGGTTCTGTTTCCTTATCTTGATCAGGCTGTGGTTCTTGTGAAGTATGAATAGCTTCATCAGAAATTATAGGTATTTTAGGTGGTTTAAGTGTAATACCACTTCTTGTGGTAATGGCTTTAGCTGTTTCATTTCGGGGGTTAGCATTTGTATCACTAGGTAGACTTCCTGGTTTTCTTTCACCTATCAACCTTGCTACGTTGCTCACTTCTTGTTCCAAGTTTTGAATAGAAGCTTGTTGATTTCTAAATGCTTGAGCATTTTGTTCATTCGTTTGTTTCTGGGATGTGAAAAACTGCGTTTGAGATTCAACTAGCTTCGACATCATATCTTCTAAATTTGGCTTTTTATCATCGGTTTGTGGTGGTTTGTTTTGAAAATTAGGTCTTTGCTGATTGCAAGTATTGTTGGATACTTGTTGATTGCTTGGACCTTGTTGGTTGTTGTATGGAACATTTCGGTTATAATTCTGATTTTCATTGTAGATTGGTCTTGGCGGTTGATAATTATTCTGATAATTATTTCCAGGCCTTTGGTTCATGTATGAAACATTCTCTCTTTGTTCCATTGTTGGTTCAATACTGAGACAATCTTTTGTTAAATGTGGTCCTCCACACTGCTCACAACTAATTCGTATTGAGTGAATATCTTTAGTCATCTTCTCCATTCGTCTCTCGACAGCATCTATCTTTGCAGAAATGGAATCAAAGTCATGGCTAGAATCGGCTCTAGCTGCTTTAGATGATCTAACGATATCTTTTTCTTGGTGCCACTCATGTGAGTGGGAAGCAGTGTTATCAATAATTTTGTAAGCATCAGTTGCTATTTTCTTCATAATGGAACCACCAGCTGATATATCGATGTCTTTCCTTGTAGTGATGTCGCATCCTTGGTAGAATATTTGTACTATTTGACAAATGTCTAAACCATGTTGCGGACATCCTCTTAATAACTTTCCAAATCTTGTCCACGCTTCATATAGAGTTCATTTGGCTTTTGTGTGAACGTAACAATTTCTCTTTGAAGTCTCACAGCTTTAGATGCCGGAAAGAATTGTTTAAGAAATTTTTCAACTAAAACATCTCATGTATCAATCGCCCCTTCAGGTAATGATTCTAACCAATCTTTGGCTTCTCCCTTTAAAGTCCAGGGAAATAACATGAGATATATCTGTTCATCCTCAACTTCTCGGATTTTAAATAAAGTACAGATCCTATTAAAGGTACGAAGATGTTCATTTGGATCTTCCTTCGGCGCACCACTAAATTGGTATTGATTAGTTACCACGTGTAGGATTTGTCCTTTTATTTCATAATCTGGCGCATTAATGTCTGGTTGAGTAATTGCGTGACCTTGGCCAGTGCGTTTAGCTCGTATTCGGTCTTCCATACTTAGAGGTTCCAGATTTTCCATGATTGAATTTGTTGAATCTGAATCACTAAGGGATTCTGATTTAATGGTTGGTTCCTCGACAATTTCTGTTTGAATGATTGGTGGTTCCGGAGGAAAGATTAATGGTTCAGGATCTCTGAATTGTCCCTGAATATCCTCCGGATTCTAAATTGTGAGGTCGGGTTCAAAAAATGGATTATCGGAAATTTGAATTGGAGTACTTGGTCGACTTGATGACGATTCTAAAGAAAAATCAACGGCGCAATATTTGCTAGATGTCTTGATCTGGTTACAGGTGGTGAACTTACAAAAGGTGGTGAACATTTTGCTCGGTACATTCACTGAATATCCTATTAGTTATAAAAGATAAAAATTATATAAGTTATCAAATTAATAGACTTTTCTGATTTTGCCCACGTTTCGAATAGCCAATAGATGCAGCAGGTAGCCAGGACCCTTTAAATCGGAAGCCCACAACTCGCCACTAACAAATCCAACTATTACTACGAACCAGAAAATTTTGGATGTCTATCAATTTAACCACTTAAAATAATTTTTCGTTGAAATTTAAAGAAATTTTAGAGAAGAAATAGAAAATTCTATGTCCTCAAAACTAGAGTGGCAAAAAATAAGAAAGAAAAAGAGCGCGTCGAAAAACATCGAAAAAATAAAAGGTCGAAAAATAATAAAAAGAACGTAGCGCGTCGAAACTTAAAAGTCTAAAAACTAAGAATTAAAAGTTGCGTCTAAAAATATTAAAGCTTAAAAGGAATTGTATCTCCAAAATGGCAATTACTTAAAAAGGTACTAAAACTTATAAAATGGCGTCGCAAAATTCTAAATCACTTAAATCTTAGTCTAAAGAAAAAGCACTTAAGGGATTTTACGGCAAAGCCTAAAAAATCTAGAAATAAAAATAATTATGGCAAAAACTATGACTTAAAAATAAATACGAACGAAAAATACAAATATTACGCTAAAACAAATAAAAGATATAAAATATAAAAATAAACTTAAAGTTGTAAAAAGTAAAATTTTTATAAAAATATTATTTTATATTATTTATTTTATAAAACTATTAATTTTTATATATTAATAAAACTAATTTAAACTTAAAATACAAAAATAATAATACAAACTAAACTAATTAATTAAAAGTAAACCCTAATTAGGGTTTTAATAATAATAATAATAATATACTCTGTAATTAATGCGAAATTAGGTCAAAGATGGCGTGTCAGGGCTGATCATGCGGTCGCATGAGTTTTGTTCATACAAGCCATGTGATCGCATGAATCTTGGATCTGGGCCACAATTCTGGGTTGCTACAGTTCTCGGGCCGAGTGATTTTTTACATATTTTTTTTTCTATTTTTCTATTTTTATAAAATATAAATATAACTTAAATAAAAATTTAATTTTAAAAACTAAAATAAAAATACTTTTTAACTTTATATATTTTTAACAACTCTTAAAAACAAATATATATATATATATATATATATATATATATATATATATATATATATATATATATATATATATATATATATATATATATATATATATATATATATATATATATATATATATATTTTATATTTTCTTTTTATATTTTTGTATTTTTTTTAATAATTAAAACGTATTTTTACAAAAGAAAACTAAAAATCTTTTTTTTTTTTTATAGATAGCGTTTCGCTTCCGGCGTTTAAGCCGTTCCCCGGCAGCGGCGCTAAAAATACTTGATGTGCGTAGAGGTGTATACAAAATAGTTATATTTTTACTACGAAAAACTATTAAAGACGATACAATTTTACACAAGTTATTTATTTATTTATAGAGTAGATATACCTAAACCTTACTACAACACTTATAGGCAGTGTACCTAATCGTACAGTAGTGTAGTTTTTAGTAAGTCCGGTTCGTCCACAGGGAACTCGCCAAGTTTAACGCTATATTTTTTTTACTTATAATTGTAAAAATACAATATATATATATATATATATATATATATATATATATATATATATATATATATATATATATATATATATATATATAAGTAGTATTATTATAAAAGGGGGATTTTACCGTTTAATGACCGGTTTGTCGATTTTAAAACTTTAGTCGCAGTTAAAACCTAATGTAAAATATTAAATATATAAAAGACTTAATTTAAAGCGTAAAGTAAATAACAATAATGAAATTGCGATAAATAAAAGTGCGATAAAATAAAATTACGATAATTAAAAATTATGATAATTAAAATGACAATAAATTAAAGTGCGATAATTAAAAGTGCAATTAAATATGAAATAAAGGAATTATGCTTATTTAAACTTCCGTAATCATGATGTTTGACGTGTTGATTTTAGTTTTATTACCATGGGTTAATTGTTCTTTGTCCTGGATTATTCGATATGTCCATACGGATTTGTCCATAATAGTCCATCAGTCATAATCATAAAGTGCGGAAGTCTTCGTCAAATTATTCTTATTCCCGAAGTTAAATATTTTAACTAATTGGGGATTCGAACTGTAACAAGGTCTTAATACTTTGTTTAATGAATACACCAGGTTATCGACTGCGTGTAGTCCAAGGTTTTACTACTTTGTTAACAATTACACCAATTACCCTTGAATGTAATCCACCCCTGTTTCAACAAGTCTATTAACTATTAATCCAGTTCCGTGTCTGGTAAAATGAACAATTATTGGTATTTATAGATATCCCGCCCACCGTACCCAGTCAAGCGTATGTGGTTATATATAAATACGTCAAATTATAAGTCTATATATTAAATTAACGAGGTATCGTTTAATTAATATAAAGCCCATTAATAGCCCATAGTCTAATTTCCACAAGTGTCGTTCTTTTGTCCAAACCCCAATTATGGTACAAAGCCCAATTACCCCGTCTTAATATTTTAGCCCAACATCACGATTACTTCAGCTTAAATAAGCATAATAATAACTTAGCTACGAGACATTAATTTAAAAAGGTTGAACATAACTTACAATGATTAATAATAGCGTAGCGTTACACGGACATAATTTCGACTTACGCCCTTACAACATTCGCTAGCATACCCTTATTATTAGAATTTAAAATTAAAATTAAAATTATAATATAAATAAATAAATATATATATATATATATATATATATATATATATATATATATATATATATATATATATATATATATATATATATATATATATATATATATATATATATATATATATATCGTTGAGTGAATGAAGAAGAACAAGATATTCTAATTTGAGCCAAAACACGCGAAATTTATAGATGTGGCCCGACTTCTACTGCCATGCGATCGCATTGAATTTTAGCTTCCAGGCCATGCGATCGCATGGCCTGCTTTCCAAACTCACAAGAGTTTGTTTGCATCTTGCCGACGGTTTATAAATATATATATAATATATAAATAATTTTAAGAATTATTTAAATATTATATTATATTTATGTGCATAGTTGACTCGTAATTTTTAGTCCGTTGCGTCGAGCGTTGAGAGTTGCTTCTGGTCCCGGTTCCGGATTTTCGAACGTCCTTGCGTACAATTTAATATCTTGTATTTTGCGTTTTGCGTCTTGTACTCTTGTAATTTTGAGACGTTTCTCATCAATAATTTGAACCTCTTTGATTGTACTTTGTACTTTTGAGCTTTTTGATCTTTTGCGTCTTCAATTCGTCGAATCTGTCTTTTGTCTTCACCTTTTATTATTTAAATGATAATTACTTGAAATTAGAAACAATTGCAACTAAAAGCTTGTCTTTCTTGAGAGATAATGCTATGAAATATATGTTCATTTTTAGCATTATCAAATATTCCCACACTTGAGCGTTGCTTGTCCTCAAGCAATATAGTCTTGAAATAAAAATACTAGAATCACTTCTTTATTCTTCACACTTTGTACATCAGTGATTTCTATACGGCGGTATAAACAATGATAGTAACGTTGTGGTTTAGAGTCCCACATGATTATGAAAATTTAGATCCTTAAGGAAATTGGATCTTTATGAAAACATTTGATCTTTTGAAAATTCAATCTAGCTTTTATCCTAGATAAGTTTTCCAGAATAACCCTTCATCGGTGTTTGCAAAATGTTTTTGTGGGTTTGGTGGGTTTTAGATTTGAAAATTTTAGCTCAAAACTTGCGGTTTTGTGTCACCCACTTGCTAACCTTGTATTGGAAAAGCAACAAGTCCAGTATACTTGCTCCGTATATTACCTTTCGGTAAACTACAGTCCGGTTGTAAAGGAAAGCGTTGAACAAGCAACTGTTAGGGCAATGTCCCCTGACATACTTTTAATTATGGTCTATAACGTGTCGGATGCAATTACTATCCTTTGTATGAGCAATAGTAAAGCTCACCCTATAATTTTTCGGTCTGGCACAAGGTCATGTCTTCGACCATGCTATGCAACCACCGTTCTTACGGTTGACACCCGTATTGGTTCAGGTGACCTAATGAATTCCAGGTGAATTCCTAGGATTTTACGTTCAATGGTAATGAACACATTAAAAATGGGTTTTTCAGAAAACAAATCGGTTTGTAATTTTGATCAAAATATTTTCTCGTTCAAGCTCGAGTTTAGATATCATCGAATTCCATGAGTTTGTAATTCTCAATCTTTAAAAGTCAATCTCTAGGACTGAGTAATATCAGGCTTAAAAGCTGATTTTTAATCTTTTTAAGGAGATTATCCTTTCTGGGGATCTGATTCATTAGTCTTATCAAGCTAATTTGCACGGTGCCCTCCCCATTTTACGAGACAGATCCTCTCATGGTTAGGATAAGTCTGACCACTTGGCGACCCTGTTTGATGCTGATGTCCGTGGATTTCCTGCTGATGAGAAAACTTTCCAAGGTTTTTCGTAGACTCTACAACTGGTCTGGACGACAACTTCCTGACCTAAATCAAGAAACGCGTGTCTTTTTCGGAAGACTTTACTTCCTTTTAATGATGGAATTGATTCATCGTGTAGATCCATCTTTCTTTCAAATATATTACAGTAAATCGGGTAAAACTGATTAAATTTTCCAAAACAAAAGTATCTTCAGTTATTTGTACAAAAATACGTGATATATGTTTTAAATAACTTGGTAAAATTTCTTCCACACTTGGCTTTTATTTTCCTTTCTTTTCCTTTTTATTGTCCTCTATTCCATTTTAAATGAATTCTAACATTTTGGTTTGTTTCTCAATTTATGTCCTTTCCGAGGTAACAATAATTTCGGTATTAACACCTAGTTTTATCGTTCATAAATATGTATAAACATGATTTTGAATTCATTTAATTGACCTTTTCCAAAATTTTACTAGAATTGGGTAGTCAGTATATAAGACTAGGGCTATTCTTTATTATCAGAGCGCACTAGATTCTAATACAACTACTGCGTTACTAGTATTTTTAATGGTAACCAAGTGTATAAGTCAAAAAATTTAAAAAAAAAAATTTAAAATCCGAAAGAATTTAACCCCTTCCCACACTTAAGGTCTTGCAATGCCCTCATTTGCAAGAAATCAGTAACAATTTAAATTATTGAGGGTGATTAGCGTAGAAAAATGATTAAAATTTACCAAAGTTTCCAAACATATTGGCGTTTGTTTGTTGAATGATAAATGGTGCACATCATTTGTTCATTCCGTCTTGTTGTTACATCACATTTGTTTTTCTTTTTGTCGTCAAAATCAGTAGCTTTTGCTGAACTTAATGCCAGTCTTTGAAAATGCGCTGGTTTACCCTATTGCGTACATGAAAATGCGCTGGTTTACCCAGTCTTTGTGTACATGCATGGTAATTTGAAATGGGACTTAAAATCCCACTTTCAAATTAAATATGAAATATTAGTACAACAAATAAAAATATTAAACATTACAATAAAAGTATCAAAATATAATGTGTTTAAACATAAATAAATAGAAATAATAAAAAAGATAAAAATTATAGAAATCACCAACATGAACTATATCAATCTGGATAGGGGTTCCAGTTCATGTCGTCGTCCGGGTTCCATGGTTGGTGATAGGTGCACTGGTAGGCCTGGTTATGGTCGTAGAGAGTATATGGTGGTCTCATCTCGGGCTGGTGTGGAGGATAGTAAGTGGGTCAGGTCGGAACGTAGTGATCCTGAGGTGACAGCCGGCTCATGATCTGACGCTGATGATAGTCTCATCTATCATGCTGTCATTTCCTGGAATGCTCGTAATCATTCCGGGCTTGCCACTGCTCCATCCGACTAAATCTCTCCCCGTTTGTCATATCTACCTCATCTACACGCTGGTAGACGTCAGTCAGAGCCTCCCTAATGACATCCCTAATGTCATCCGCTTCCTCCATTTCCTCATCTGAACCTCTCTCTACCTGAGGATGACTACCAACATATGGTATTCCCTGATTGCGTCTACTTTTCAATACCTTAGCACCCTGATAGACCCTTAATACCAAAGGCTCAACCTGTTCCCTACATACCATAAGTGGACCACCTTGATCCCTATCTACACCCAAATACTCTCCAATGAGAGTAACAAAAATACCTCCTCCTATTATTCCCCCTTCCTGTATTCCTTCCACCATCTTAGACAAATAAAAACCAACACAGTAAGAGATATTAACAAAGCCTCTTGGGTCTCGAATACACTTTAGGTAAAATAAATCATTTAAGGTCATTTTCTCCTTATTGTGACCTCTCTGTGTAATCGAGTTAGCCAAAAATCTATGAATTATACGAAGCTCGGCTTTGTTAATATGTAAGTAGGAGTGTTTTCCTCCCAGTGTAAAAACATTATAATCTGACATACGCCTCCAGACGGCATTCGCATCAAAATTCATATCTACCCTTTCACCACGATAAATCAAATTCATACAATCGGGTAGTAGTAATTCACCAGGAGTATATATGTAGTGACCCGAACTTTTCCATGTTTATATATATATTAAATGAAATTGTTATTTACATGATTAAATGTTTCCAACATGTTAAGCAATCAAACTTGTTAAGACTTGATTGATTGAAATAGGTATCATATAGACAATTGACCACCCAAGTTGACTGGTGATTCACGAACGTTAAAACTTGTAAAAACTATATGATGACATATATATGGTTATATATATAGTTAACATGATATTATGATAAGTAAACATATCATTAAGTATATTAACAATGAACTACATATGTAAAAACAAGACTACTATCTTAATGATTTTGAAACGAGACATATATGTAACGATTATCGTTGTAACGACATTTAATGTATATATATCATATTAAGAGATATTCGTACATCATAATATCATGATAATATAATAATTTAAAATCTCTTTTGATATTATAAACATTGGGTTAACAACATATAACAAGATCGTTAACCTAAAGGTTTCAAAACAACATTTACATGTAATGACTAACGATGACTTAACGACTCAGTTAAAATGTATATACATGTAGTGTTTTAATATGTATTCATACACTTTTGAAAGACTTCAAGACACTTATCAAAATACTTCTACTTAACAAAAATGCTTACAATTACATCCTCGTTCAGTTTCATCAACAATTCTACTCGTATGCACCCGTATTCATACTCGTACAATACACAGCTTTTAGATGTATGTACTATTGGTATATACACTCCAATGATCAGCTCTTAGCAGCCCATGTGAGTTCATTTACTCCCTTTTTCTCTTTACGTTTTTGGGCTGAGAATACATGCAAATGCTTTATTAACTGTTTTACAATATTTATATGCGTGAGTTTCATTAATCCCTTTTTAAATGCTTTTGCAATATATATTTTTGGAACTGAGAATACATGCGCTGTTTTTATAACTATTTTACGAAATAGACATAAGTAATTGAAACTACATTATATGGTTGAATGATCGAAATCGAATATGCCCCTTTTTATTAAGTCTGGTAATCTAAGAATTAGGGAACAGACACCCTAATTGACGCGAACTCTAAAGATAGATCTATCGGGCCCAACAAGCCCCATCCAAAGTACCGGATGCTTTAGTACTTCGAAATTTATATCATATCCGAAGGGTGTCCCGGAATGATGGGGATATTCTTATATATGCATCTTGTTAATGTCGGTTACCAGGTGTTCACCATATGAATGATTTTTATCTCTATGTATGGGATGTGTATTGAAATATGAAATCTTGTGGTCTATTATTATGATTTGATATATATAGGTTAAACCTATAACTCACCAACATTTTTGTTGACGTTTTAAGCATGTTTATTCTCAGGTGATTATTAAGAGCTTCCGTTGTCGCATACTTAAATAAGGACGAGATTTGGAGTCCATGCTTGTATGATATTGTGTAAAAACTGCATTCAAGAAACTTATTTTGTTGTAACATATTTGTATTGTAAACCATTATGTAATGGTCGTGTGTAAACAGGATATTTTAGATTATCATTATTTGATAATCTACGTAAAGCTTTTTAAAACCTTTATCTATGAAATAAAGGTTATGGTTTGTTTTAAAAATGAATGCAGTCTTTGAAAAACGTCTCATATAGAGGTCAAAACCTCGCAACGAAATCAATTAATATGGAACGTTTTTAATCAATAAGAACGGGACATTTCAGTTGGTATCCGAGCGTTGGTCTTAGAGAACCAGAATTTTGCATTAGTGTGTCTTATCGAGTTTGTTAGGATGCATTAGTGAGTCTGGACTTCGACCGTGTCTACTTGAAAAATGCTTGCTTAACAAATTTTGTTGGAAACTATATATTTTTAACATATGAATATTATGTGATATATTAATCTCTTAACGCGTTTGATATTATGTGATAGATGTCTACCTCTAGAACAAGTCCCATTGACTCACCTAATAATAATGAAGATTCAAATGTAAATTGGAATGATTCGTGGACTGATTCACAAGTTCCCGAAGAGGAACCGGAAGAAGAGTCGGAACCAGAAGAAGAATCGGAACCGGAAGAAGAATCGGAACCGGATGAAGAAATAGAACCGGTGGGGGAAATAATAAAACGGTTAAGTAAAAGAAAATCCTCAATCAACCGACCAAGGTTAATTATGGTCAATGGTGTTTCCGCCAAGGAAGCAAAATATTGGGAGGATTACCAATTCTCCGATGAATCGGATTCCGACGAGAATTCCGATGATGTTATAGAAATTACCCCAACTGAATTTAAAAAGGCAAAAGAAAATAATAAGGGAAAGGGCATAAAAATAGAGAAATCTAATTCCAACCCCGATGAACTTTATATGTATCGTCAACCCCCGAAGTCCTTAAGTTGTAACAATGACCCGGGAACCTCTAAACCACCAGGTTTTTCTAAACCAATGTGGATAACGACGGCTCGTATTAGGGGAACATCATATATCCCTAGAAACTTAGCAAAACGAACCAAAACCGAAGAAGAAGAAACAAGCGAGTCAGAATAAGATAGCTGTATTCGTGTGGTGTAATATATGTAATATAGTGTGCTTATGCTTTATGATATATGTAAAAATTGCTTGTATTAATAAGTATTTTTTTTATGAATCTAACTCTTGTCTATTTTACAGTATAAAAACACAAAATGGATAGACAACCCAATATTTTAAGAGACCTACCCGGAGACATGATTGATGAAATCTTGTCTAGAGTCGGTCAGAATTCTTCGGCACAACTATTTAAGGCGAGATCAGTTTGTAAGACATTCGAAGAACGTTCCAAGAATGCCTTGGTTTATAAAAGGCTTTCGTTTGAAAGATGGGGGATATCACATTGGGAAATCCATAAGTTACGATGTGTTTACTTTGACGCATATATTGCGGGGAACCCAAAAGCTATTTTACGCAATGGGTTAAGAAATTATTTTGACTCAATATATCCGAATATTGGACTTCGTGATTTAGAAAAAGCGGCTAACATGCAACATAAAGAAGCATGTTATGCTTACGGATTAGTAATGTTCGCTTCTCACCAAAGTGAGAACAAGAACATCAGCCTACAACTATTAAACAAAACGTTCCCACAAGTGACGGAGTCGGTAATTGGGGTAAGAAATGAGGTTTTTAGATTGTTACGGGACTGTTGGACATTACGTAACCCTCATCCCTTTGACGACGTTACAACACGCTGTCTTATCAACGGCCATAACGGTTATGTTCCACAAGACCAAGGATGGGAAGTAATCCTAGTAAAACCAGAACGCATGACTTGTTTCTGGACATATGAATTACGTGTCTTTATTGCCTTTGCTGAACGACTTGTGTACTAGCTAGAATTATCTTCACAACCATCTTGTATCTAATTTATTGTGTGCTATATTTCATGCTATATGTAAAATAAGCGGTATTGTAAGTTTGTAAAATATTGTGTAAAAGTTTGAACGCGAAATATTATTATAATCAGTTTTTCATATAGAATTGTAGTAGTTGAATTGTATATTAGCTACTAAGTATGAACTTAACGGGTAGGTACTACCCGAATTTAAACTTATAAAACGCTAATATGAAGAAAAAGCTTTTATAAATGAGTTCATATTATGCTACGAAATACTATTAACTACTCTTAATATTCTGTATGATTAACTTGTTCCATTTGACTATTTTGAAGGAAATGGCACCAACTACTCGACACACCGTGAATATGAATGAAGAGGAATTCCGTACTTTTCTAGCTTCAAACATAGCCGCAGTACAGGCTGCACTACATACCAACAATAACCTTGGATCTAGCAGTACAGGAAATCGTGTAGGATGCACCTACAAAGAATTCACTGCCTGCAAACCTTTGGAATTTGATGGAACCGAAGGACCGATCGGATTGAAACGGTGGACCGAGAAGGTCGAATCGGTGTTTGCCATAAGTAAGTGTACTGAAGAGGACAAAGTGAAGTACGCTACACATACCTTCACAGGTTCTGCGTTAACATGGTGGAATACCTATCTAGAGCAAGTGGGACAAGATGATGCGTACGCACTACCATGGTCTGCATTCAAGCACTTGATGAACGAGAAGTACCATCCCAGAACCGAGGTCAATAAGCTCAAGACAGAACTTAGAGGGTTACGAACCCAAGGATTTGATATTACCACATACGAAAGACGATTCACAGAATTGTGCCTATTGTGTTCGGGAGCATTTGAAGATGAGGAAGAGAAGATCGACGCGTTTGTGAAAGGATTACCGGAAAGAATCCAAGAAGATATAAGTTCACACGAGCCCGCCTCCATACAACAGGCATGTAGAATGGCTCACAAACTAGTGAACCATATTGAAGAAAGAATTAAAGAACAGACTGCTGAAGAGGCCAATGTGAAGCAAGTTAAAAGAAAGTGGGAGGAAAACGGTGATAAGAATCACCAATACAACAACAACAGCAATTACAACAATAATCGCAACAATTATCCCAACAATTGCAACATCAATCGCAACTACAACAAACGGCCCAACAACAACAACAACAACAACAACAACAACAACAACAGCAACTATAACAATCATCCCAACAACAATAATAACCGCAACAACAACAACAATCAGAAGCAGCTATGCCAAAGGTGTGAAAAGTATCACTCGGGGTTCTGCACCAAATTTTGCAATAAGTGTAAAAGAAATGGTCATAGCGCGGCGAAGTGTGAGGTCTACGGACCAGGGGTTAATAGAACGAAAGGAACAAATGGTGTCGGAACGAGTAATGGTGGAGCAAGTAGTGTCGGAGCAAGTTATACCAATGTAGTTTGTTATAAATGTGGAAAACCGGGCCACATTATTAGAAATTGCCCGAACCAGGAGAACACGAATGGACAAGGCCGCGGAAGTGTTTTCAATATTAATGCGGCAGAGGCACAGGAAGACCCGGAGCTTGTTACGGGTACGTTTCTTATTGACAATAAATCTGCTTACGTTTTATTTGATTCGGGTGCGGATAGAAGCTATATGAGTAGAGATTTTTGTGCTAAATTAAGTTGTCCATTGACGCCTTTGGATAGTAAATTTTTACTCGAATTAGCAAATGGTAAATTAATTTTAGCAGATAATATATGTCGGAATCGAGAAATTAAACTGGTTAGTGAAACATTTAAGGTTGACTTGATACCAGTAGAGTTAGGGAGTTTTGATGTGATAATCGGTATGGACTGGTTGAAAGAATTGAAAGTAGAGATCGTTTGTTACAAAAATGCAATTCGCATTATACGAGAAAAAGGAAAACCCTTAATGGTGTACGGAGAAAAGGGCAACACGAAGCTACATCTTATTAGTAATTTGAAGGCACAAAAACTAATAAGAAAAGGTTGCTATGCTGTTCTAGCACACGTCGAGAAAGTACAAACTGAAGAAAAGAGCATCAATGATGTTCCCGTCGCAAAAGAATTTCCCGATGTATTTCCGAAAGAATTACCGGGATTACCCCCACATCGATCCGTTGAATTTCAAATAGATCTTGTACCAGGAGCTGCACCAATAGCTCGTGCTCCTTACAGACTCGCACCCAGCGAGATGAAAGAACTGCAAAGCCAATTACAAGAACTTTTAGAGCGTGGTTTCATTCGACCAAGCACATCACCGTGGGGAGCTCCTGTTTTGTTTGTCAAGAAGAAAGATGGTACATTCAGGTTGTGTATCGACTACCGAGAGTTGAACAAACTTACCATCAAGAACCGCTACCCACTACCGAGAATCGACGACTTATTTGATCAACTACAAGGCTCGTCTGTTTATTCAAAGATTGACTTACGTTCCGGGTATCATCAAATGCGGGTGAAAGAAGATGATATTCCAAAGACTGCTTTCAGAACGCGTTACGGTCATTACGAATTTATGGTCATGCCGTTTGGTTTAACTAATGCACCAGCTGTGTTCATGGACCTTATGAACCGAGTGTGTGGACCATACCTTGACAAGTTTGTCATTGTTTTCATTGATGACATACTTATTTACTCAAAGAATGACCAAGAACACGGTGAACATTTGAGAAAGGTGTTAGAAGTATTGAGGAAGGAAGAATTGTACGCTAAGTTTTCAAAGTGTGCATTTTGGTTGGAAGAAGTTCAATTCCTCGGTCACATAGTGAACAAAGAAGGTATTAAGGTGGATCCGGCAAAGATAGAAACTGTTGAAAAGTGGGAAACCCCGAAAACTCCGAAACACATACGCCAGTTTTTAGGACTAGCTGGTTACTACAGAAGGTTCATCCAAGACTTTTCCACAATTGCAAAACCCTTGACTGCATTAACGCATAAAGGGAAAAAATTTGAATGGAATGATGAACAAGAGAAAGCGTTTCAGTTATTGAAGAAAAAGCTAACTACGGCACCTATATTGTCATTGCCTGAAGGGAATGATGATTTTGTGATTTATTGTGACGCATCAAAGCAAGGTCTCGGTTGTGTATTAATGCAACGAACGAAGGTGATTGCTTATGCGTCTAGACAATTGAAGATTCATGAACAAAATTATACGACGCATGATTTGGAATTAGGCGCGGTTGTTTTTGCATTAAAGACTTGGAGGCACTACTTATATGGGGTCAAAAGTATTATATATACCGACCACAAAAGTCTTCAACACATATTTAATCAGAAACAACTGAATATGAGGCAGCGTAGGTGGATTGAATTGTTGAATGATTACGACTTTGAGATTCGTTACCACCCGGGGAAGGCAAATGTGGTAGCCGATGCCTTGAGCAGGAAGGACAGAGAACCCATTCGAGTAAAATCTATGAATATAATGATTCATAATAACCTTACTACTCAAATAAAGGAGGCGCAACAAGGAGTTTTAAAAAAGGGAAATTTAAAGGATGAAATACCCAAAGGATCGGAGAAGCATCTTAATATTCGGGAAGACGGAACCCGGTATAGGGCTGAAAGGATTTGGGTACCAAAATTTGGAGATATGAGAGAAATGGTACTTAGAGAAGCTCATAAAACCAGATACTCAATACATCCTGGAACGGGGAAGATGTACAAGGATATCAAGAAATATTTTTGGTGGCCGGGTATGAAAGCCGATGTTGCTAAATATGTAGGAGAATGTTTGACGTGTTCTAAGGTCAAAGCTGAGCATCAGAAACCATCAGGTCTACTTCAACAACCCAAAATCCCGGAATGGAAATGGGAAAACATTACCATGGATTTCATCACTAAATTGCCAAGGACTGCAAGTGGTTTTGATACTATTTGGGTAATAGTTGATCATCTCACCAAATCAGCACACTTCCTGCCAATAAGAGAAGATGACAAGATGGAGAAGTTAGCACGACTGTATTTGAAGGAAGTCGTCTCCAGACATGGAATACCAATCTCTATTATCTCTGATAGGGATGGAAGATTTATTTCAAGATTCTGGCAGACATTACAGCAAGCATTAGGAACTCGTCTAGACATGAGTACTGCCTATCATCCACAAACTGATGGGCAGAGCGAAAGGACGATACAAACTCTTGAAGACATGCTACGAGCATGTGTTATTGATTTCGGAAACAGTTGGGATCGACATCTACCATTAGCAGAATTTTCCTACAACAACAGCTACCATTCAAGCATTGAGATGGCGCCGTTTGAAGCACTTTATGGTAGAAAGTGCAGGTCTCCGATTTGTTGGAGTGAAGTGGGGGATAGACAGATTACGGGTCCGGAGATTATACAAGAAACTACCGAGAAGATCATCCAAATTCAACAACGGTTGAAAACCGCCCAAAGTCGACAAAAGAGCTACGCTGACATTAAAAGAAAAGATATAGAATTTGAAATTGGAGAGATGGTCATGCTTAAAGATGCACCTTGAAAAGGCGTTGTTCGATTTGGTAAACGAGGGAAATTAAATCGAAGGTATATTGGACCATTCAAGATTATTGATCGTGTCGGACCAGTAGCTTACCGACTTGAGTTACCTCAACAACTCGCAGCTGTACATAACACTTTCCACGTCTCGAATTTGAAGAAATGTTTTGCTAAAGAAGATCTCACTATTCCGTTAGATGAAATCCAAATCAACGAAAAACTTCAATTCATCGAAGAACCCGTCGAAATAATGGATCGTGAGGTTAAAAGACTTAAGCAAAACAAGATACCAATTGTTAAGGTTCGATGGAATGCTCGTAGAGGACCCGAGTTCACCTGGGAGCATGAAGATCAGATGAAGAAGAAATACCCGCATTTATTTCCAGAAGATACGTCAACACCTCCAACTGCTTAAAATTTCGGGACGAAATTTATTTAACGGGTAGGTACTGTAGTGACCCGAACTTTTCCATGTTTATATATATATTAAATGAAATTGTTATTTACATGATTAAATGTTTCCAACATGTTAAGCAATCAAACTTGTTAAGACTTGATTAATTGAAATAGGTATCATATAGACAATTGACCACCCAAGTTGACTGGTGATTCACGAACGTTAAAACTTGTAAAAACTATATGATGACATATATATGGTTATATATATAGTTAACATGATATTATGATAAGTAAACATATCATTAAGTATATTAACAATGAACTACATATGTAAAAACAAGACTACTAACTTAATGATTTTGAAACGAGACATATATGTAACGATTATCGTTGTAACGACATTTAATGTATATATATCATATTAAGAGATATTCGTACATCATAATATCATGATAATATAATAATTTAAAATCTCTTTTGATATTATAAACATTGGGTTAACAACATATAACAAGATCGTTAACCTAAAGGTTTCAAAACAACATTTACATGTAACGACTAACGATGACTTAACGACTCAGTTAAAATGTATATACATGTAGTGTTTTAATATGTATTCATACACTTTTGAAAGACTTCAAGACACTTATCAAAATACTTCTACTTAACAAAAATGCTTACAATTACATCCTCGTTCAGTTTCATCAACAATTCTACTCGTATGCACCCGTATTCGTACTCGTACAATACACAGCTTTTAGATGTATGTACTATTGGTATATACACTCCAATGATCAGCTCTTAGCAGCCCATGTGAGTTCATTTACTCCCTTTTTCTCTTTACGTTTTTGGGCTGAGAATACATGCAAATGCTTTATTAACTGTTTTACAATATTTATATGCGTGAGTTTCATTAATCCCTTTTTAAATGCTTTTGCAATATATATTTTTGGAACTGAGAATACATGCGCTGTTTTTATAACTATTTTACGAAATAGACATAAGTAATTGAAACTACATTATATGGTTGAATGATCGAAATCGAATATGCCCCTTTTTATTAAGTCTGGTAATCTAAGAATTAGGGAACAGACACCCTAATTGACGCGAACTCTAAAGATAGATCTATCAGGCCCAACAAGCCCCATCCAAAGTACCGGATGCTTTAGTACTTCGAAATTTATATCATATCCGAAGGGTGTCCCGGAATGATGGGGATATTCTTATATATGCATCTTGTTAATGTCGGTTACCAGGTGTTCACCATATGAATGATTTTTATCTCTATGTATGGGATGTGTATTGAAATATGAAATCTTGTGGTCTATTATTATGATTTGATATATATAGGTTAAACCTATAACTCACCAACATTTTTGTTGACGTTTTAAGCATGTTTATTCTCAGGTGATTATTAAGAGCTTCCGCTGTTGCATACTTAAATAAGGACGAGATTTGGAGTCCATGCTTGTATGATATTGTGTAAAAACTGCATTCAAGAAACTTATTTTGTTGTAACATATTTGTATTGTAAACCATTATGTAATGGTCGTGTGTAAACAGGATATTTTAGATTATCATTATTTGATAATCTACGTAAAGCTTTTTAAAACCTTTATCTATGAAATAAAGGTTATGGTTTGTTTTAAAAATGAATGCAGTCTTTGAAAAACGTCTCATATAGAGGTCAAAACCTCGCAACGAAATCAATTAATATGGAACGTTTTTAATCAATAAGAACGGGACATTTCAATATATCTGCAAAGCCCTGGCCATGTCCAGCATGGACATCCTGTACATCCTACAGCCAAGTATAAATCTAAGAAAACTTCTATCATCTAATCTATCTACATCTGCATTTAACGCTATAGCACTCATAAGCTCAATACACCATTCCTTATATACAGGTCTACGAATGGTGAATAGACGTTCCCAATCGGAAAAAGAAGAACTGCCATACCTTTGGATCAGATGCTCCTTAACTGAGGTAACTAGTTGGACCCTTTCTAAAGGCTCCCAATCGATTATCCTCGGAACTTCTACATTTTTTGGTATCAGTTTGAATTTGTTACTTTGATATGTCGGGTAATCTCTCCAGCTTCTATCGAATCTCAGATTAGGATGCAACGTGTGTTCAGGAATCGTTGGGTATTCTACTGGCGGATGCATCGAAAATACTACAAAGGCATCAACAAATTGTAGCGGATCATAATAAGGTACGTGTTGATCAGGTTGATGTTGTTGTTCCTGTTGTGGTTCTTGTTCGGGTTCTGGCTCGTATTGCAATTCTGGCTCAGGTTCTGGTTGTGATTGTCTAGATGATGATGATGCACCATCAATATTAGTAAATCTCTCCAAAACATATTAAACACAAAATTTGTGCATCCAAATATGCATTAGTGTTAGCAAAATAACAAATTAACATAATTACAATAACATGTTTAATCAAAATTAAACTTATACACATTTTCACAATTTTTACAATTCTACACTTTTTCAAATAAGAATATATGAAAATGTTTACAAAGTTCATAAGCATTTAACTCAAATAACATGTTAAAACAACCATTACTAGCAATTAAACAAGTTTCAAATGGCATTTATATCAATTTAATCAAGTTCATGAATTTTATACCTAAAAAGTCCACTTTAATTCTCAAAAATCATGTTTAGGATCAAAGTTTGAATCATTTAGCTACCTAAACATGTTACACTACTTAATCTAGCAATAATTCATGACAAAAATCGGCCATAACCTGTTTATATCAAAAAGTCCCAAATTGCTCAAGAACACAAACCCTAGATTCCTAAAAATTTTGAAGTTTTTGGCTTCAAATCATGTTAAATAGCATCAATCTAGGTTATACATGCATAATATACTAACAATTTAACTCTAATTACACTAGAAATTAACAAAATCAAATTAGATAAAATATAGCTCAAGAACACTAAAAATCAAATTTAAAGAGGTTTAGGGGTGAAATTGTTACCCTTCTTGATAAACTTCTTATCAAATTCATGATTAGAGCGGATTGTAGCGAGAAATTTGGTGAAATTTAGTGAAAAAATGATGAAATTTGAGAGAGTTTGGGAGGTATGTTCGTATTTTTGTGTGTGTTTTGTGATGAGTAGCAGGCGACTGGAACTTTTGTTCCAGACCTGATTTCGAGCCTCATGCGATCGCATGAGGTTGAAGGCCAAACCCCATGCGATCGCATGGGGTCTGGTATTTTTTTTATTATAAAAACCATTACTTTTAACACAAAATAATTAATTAAAATTTAAAAATTTTGTTTTCCTTTTTAGGAGTGAGGGCGTTTCGGATCGTTGTCCTAGTCCGTCCCTCGACAAAATTTTAAAATTTGTCAATTCAAAGCGTTGTTTTAAAAGCAAAGATTTTTGGGTTTTTTAAATGTTTTTTGCATACTTTAATTTAATAAGATTAAAAATAATGATAATAAAAGTTCTTGTAACACCCCAATTTAATTAAGGTATTATTTTATATAATTTTATTATTATGTACATGAAAGTTATGATTTAATATAAATAAATGGACAAGAGTTAAGTTTGTTAGTTAAGTTGGAAGGGACTTAAGATGCAAAGTTAGGATTAAGGACCTCCCTCATTATAGTTTTGGTAGGGAGGGTAGAAAGTGCCAATTTGACAAAGTTAATCAATTAAAAAGATAAAAATACTGATAAATCATGATCAGTTGTAAAAGTAAATAATCAGAGAGCGTGGTTTATGTGTGTGTGTCGACATACACAAGAAGAAGAATAAGGAGTCTTCCATTGTTGAAATTGTGTGCATGCAAGTGAAGATTAGTGAAATCTAGAGTACTCTAATCATCCTAACGAGCTTTAAATCTTCAATTTTATCTTCTTTGTGCACAATTAGGGTTCTTGAATCCCTAAAGGCAAGGTATGAATGTTTATGACTATGTATCACTAATATTGAGTGTTTGTGATGAATCTCTAGCTTAAAAGTTGTTGTTTGTTGAAATTGTGCACACTTGAATGATTTAGAACGAATTTGTTAGTGATTTTGGAAGTAAGTTCATGTATGAACTTGCATTTTGTGTTTGTGATATGAAGATGGTGAATTTGATGATGTTCTAGTTTATAATCAAGCCATGCACACTAGGTGTTTGATGAAATGCCTCAATGAAATATTTATGTGTTTTAGTTGAAATTTATGAAGAAGAAAGTTTATACATGAAATGTTGTATTGTTGTAAGTAATGGAATTTGAATAATTGATGGATTAGGGTTGCTAGTAATGGAAATGGATTTATGCACATTTTGATGTTTAATGGAATATTTGAAAGAATTACATGTTGTGATTTTTGATTGAGTTATGTTATTGATGAGATTAGCTCATGTATAGGTGCTAATCAAGGTAAAGGAGCCTCAAGTGATCAAGGAAATCCGTTTAATCAAGGTGAGTTTATAGGGGGTAAAATGGGCGGGTCAAGAGTGGCTTAGTGTTCTCGGATTGCATCCGTGCAAGAGAGTAACGACTAAGTGCACTAGTTGAGTAGCTTAGATAGAATTATTAGGTTCACCTAATAATTGTATCTATGGTTGATGTTTAGCTTAGGCAAGATTATTACATTGCTGGTAATCTTGTCTATGGATGGTTTAGCTTAGACACTTTGGGTGTCTATGTGTATATGTAAGATTGAAATGTGGTTAAAGTAGCTTAGGCATAAGAGTATACCTATGGTTAGCTTAGACATAATTACTAAGGTTGGCCTAGTAAGTTATGTCTATGGTAAGTGATTAGTCAGATCCGAAAGTAAGTAAGCAACCGTTAGGTTGAAAGACAAGTAATGTGATTGTTATGCCCAATGTACTATGTTATATTATTCGCCTATAACTCACTAAGTGTAAAAGCTTACCCCCGTGTTGTTTATGTTTTTAGGAACAAAAGGTCATCGAGAAGGCAAGGAACCCGTTTGAGGCTAGGGGAGCATTGGCATTAGAGTAAGTGGTACTGCAAGTCTCTTTTTGAATCAAGCTCTATTGGTACCGCTTATCAACGCCGAGTCTTTTGTAATTGTCATTTATGTTGTCGTTAAGCTTTTGGGACCAAATGATGAATTTGAAATGCGAGAACACGTTTTCGTGGTTAAAATGATCTTTGTGATGTTCAATGGTGTAAGAAACTGATTGACTAAGTTTGATTATATATTGTGATGTTAAAAATGTGTTTTGAGCTATTGAATTGGGTAAAGTGTGATTTTGTTAATAAGTTGCAGGTTGGTGCCAGTTCGTGGGTTATGTGGCATTAAACGCATTTTGGTATCAGAAAGGCAGCTAAACATAAGATAAAAACCCTTTATATGTCGCGCCGCGACAAAAGGAGCCGCGCCGCGGCATTTGCCTTGTCTGGGCAGACACTTAACTTAAAAAAAAAAAAATTTCTATCGTTTAAATGGCGTTAAAGTTCTCGTCCCTCCCTTGGGTAAAGCAATTTCGGTTCAACGACCTAGTTTTCAACTCACGACGAATTTTTTTTTAAAAATCAATTTTTAACTTAGCGAAATAAAGTACATTTTTGTTTTTAAATTCACAACAACTTAAATTTAAAATGCATAAAATTAAAAATTTTATTAGAATTAAAAATTCACACTAATTTTATATTATATTTTTGTTTTTATACATACAAACTTATATTAAAATATTTATTTTTCAAATATTTATAAACTTAAATATATTAATCTAAAAAGATTACAATATTAATTTTAAAAACAAAGTAAAAATAAAATTAAAATCTTTTTTGTCTTTTATCCCACTTTAATCAATCAAATATTATCAAAAATATACGCCCCTCTTTTCGGTAAAGTAATTTCAGCTATATTACCTAGTTTTACTCCTGACGAATTTTTGAAATATTTTGGGTTGATTGATTAAAGATATTTATACCTTAAGAATAAACGGTAAATTTCGCAGTGATGTAATAAATTTTTGTATGATATCAATAATTTCGGTTACGCATACCTAATTTTATTGAATACCAATTTAATACTTTATAACGAACGATTCAGCGTTTATTATCAAAAGGTTAAAAGTAATAAAAATAAAAATAAAAAAACTGTACATACTTACCTGTGAGATAGAATTCTCAGAGACCTGCTTTAGCCCACTCATAAGATAGTCGGACTAATTGGTTTTCCATAGCTACATAGGCATAACCTCGAGCATTCAACGATTTTTTTCGAAACATATGAACGGTCCTTCTCTACATAAATTAACGAACTCGGTATTGGAATATGTCTGATTCGTCGAGCATTTTCCTTCGTGTGACCATTTTCCGCATTTGTGACATCTTTCAAGGTGTCGTGTGTAGTGACCCGAACTTTTCCATGTTTATAGATATATATTAAATTAAATTGTTATTTACATGATTAAATGTTTCCAACATGTTAAGCAATCAAACTTGTTAAGACTTGATTAATTGAAATAGGTTTCATATAGACAATTGACCACCCAAGTTGACCGGTGATTCACGAACGTTAAAACTTGTAAAAACTATATGATGACATATATATATATGGTTATATATATAGTTTACATGATATTATGATAAGTAAACATATCATTAAGTATATTAACAATGAACTACATATGTAAAAGCAAGACTACTAACTTATTGATTTTGAAACGAGACATATATGTAACGACATTTAATGTATATATATATATATATATATATATATATATATATATATATATATATATATATATATATATATATATATATATATATATCATATTAAGAGATATTCATACATCATAATATCATGATAATATAATAATTTAAAATCTCATTTGATATTATAAACATTGGGTTAACAACATTTAACAAGATCGTTAACCTAAAGGTTTCAAAACAACACTTACATGTAACGACTAACGATGACTTAACGACTCAGTTAAAATGTATATACATGTAGTGTTTTAATATGTATTCATACACTTTTGAAAGACTTCAAGACACTTATCAAAATACTTCTACTTAACAAAAATGCTTACAATTACATCCTCGTTCAGTTTCATCAACAATTCTACTCGTATGCACCCGTATTCGTACTCGTACAATACACAGCTTTTAGATGTATGTACTATTTGAAATGTCCCGTTCTTATTGATTAAAAACGTTCTATATTAATTGATTTTGTTGCGAGATTTTGACCTCTATATGAGACGTTTTTCAAAGACTGCATTCATTTTTAAAACAAACCATAACCTTTATTTCATAAATAAAGGTTTAAAAAGCTTTACGTAGATTATCAAATAATGATAATATAAAATATCCTGTTTACACACGACCATTACATAATTGTTTACAATACAAATATGTTACATCGAAATCAGTTTCTTGAATGCAGTTTTTACACAATATCATACAAACATGGACTCCAAATCTTGTCCTTATTTTAGTATGCAATAGCGGAAGCTCTTAATATTCACCTGAGAATAAACATGCTTTAAACGTCAACAAAAATGTTGGTGAGTTATAGGTTTAACCTATATATATCAAATCGTAACAATAGACCATAAGATTTCATATTTCAATACACATCCCATACATAGAGATAAAAATCATTCATATGGTGAACACCTGGTAACCGACATTAACAAGATGCATATATAAGAATATCCCCATCATTCCGGGACACCCTTCGGATATGATATAAATTTCGAAGTACTAAAGCATCCGGTACTTTGGATGGGGTTTGTTAGGCCCAATAGATCTATCTTTAGGATTCGCGTCAATTAGGGTGTCTGTTCCCTAATTCTTAGATTACCAGACTTAATAAAAAGGGGCATATTCGATTTCGATAATTCAACCATAGAATGTAGTTTCACGTACTTGTGTCTATTTTGTAAATCATTTATAAAACCTGCATGTATTCTCATCCCAAAAATATTAGATTTTAAAAGTGGGACTATAACTCACTTTCACAGATTTTTACTTCGTCGGGAAGTAAGACTTGGCCACTGGTTGATTCACGAACCTATAACAATATATACATATATATCAAAGTATGTTCAAAATATATTTACAACACTTTTAATATATTTTGATGTTTTAAGTTTATTAAGTCAGCTGTCCTCGTTAGTAACCTACAACTAGTTGTCCACAGTTAGATGTACAGAAATAAATCGATAAATATTATCTTAAATCAATCCACGACCCAGTGTATACGTATCTCAGTATTGATCACAACTCAAACTATATATATTTTGGAATCAACCTCAACCGTGTATAGCTAACTCCAACATTCACATATAGAGTGTCTATGGTTGTTCCGAAATATATATAGATGTGTCGACATGATAGGTCGAAACATTGTATACGTATCTATGGTATCTCAAGATTACATAATATACAATACAAGTTGATTAAGTTATGGTTGGAATAGATTTGTTACCAATTTTCACGTAGCTAAAATGAGAAAAATTATCCAATCTTGTTTTACCCATAACTTCTTCATTTTAAATCCGTTTTGAGTGAATCAAATTGCTATGGTTTCATATTGAACTCTATTTTATGAATCTAAACAGAAAATGTATAGGTTTATAGTCGGAAAAATAAGTTACAAGTCGTTTTTGTAAAGGTAGTCATTTCAGTCGAAAGAACGACGTCTAGATGACCACTTTAGAAAACATACTTCCACTTTGAGTTTAACCATAATTTTTGGATATAGTTTCATGTTCATAATAAAAATAATTTTCTCAGAATAACAACTTTTAAATCAAAGTTTATCATAGTTTTTAATTAACTAACCCAAAACAGCCCGCGGTGTTACTACGACGGCGTAAATCCGGTTTTACGGTGTTTTTCGTGTTTTCAGGTTTTAAATCATTAAGTTAGCATATCATATAGATATAGAACATGTGTTTAGTTGATTTTAAAAGTCAAGTTATAAGGATTAACTTTTGTTTGCGAACAAGTTTAGAATTAACTAAACTATGTTCTGGTGATTACGAGTTTAAACCTTCGAATAAGATAGTTTTATATATATGAATCGAATGATGTTATGAACATCATTACTACCTCAAGTTTAGTAGGTAAACCTACTGGAAGTGACAAGAAATGATCTAGCTTCAAAGGATCTTGGATGGCTTGAAAGTTTTTGAAGTAGGATCATGACACAAAAACAAGTTCAAGTAAGATTTTTACTCGAATTAAGATAGTTTATAGTTATAGAAATTGAATCAAAGTTTGAATATGAATATTACCTTGAATAAGAAAGATAACCTACTGTATATAACAAAGGTTTCTTGATCTTAGATGATTACTTGGAATGGATTAGAAAGCTTGGAAGTAAATTAGTAAACTTGAAGGGATTTTTGAAGTGTTCTTGAAGTGTTCTTCCTATGATGATTATAGCTTGATTTTTGAAGTGATTTTTGATGAAGATGATGATTAACTACTGAAAAAATACGTTCATAATAGTGTGTGTGTGTGTGTTGAGAGAGAATTAGAAAGAGAATTGGAAGTGAAATGGAGTGAATGATGAGTGGTAATTGGTGAGTGGTGAGTGGGGTTAAAAGGAGTTCTAGTTAGTTGACTAGCTCATGGTAGAAGTTAAAATTGATTAGTCATACATGACATAATCAAGAGTGGAATCCCATGCTAGTTCCTATTGGTATATACCTGAAATGTCCCGTTCTTATTGATTAAAAACGTTCCATATTAATTGATTTCGTTGCGAGGTTTTGACCTCTATATGAGACGTTTTTCAAAGACTGCATTCATTTTAAAACAAACCATAACCTTTATTTCATCAATAAAGGTTTAAAAAGCTTTACGTAGATTATCAAATAATGATAATCTAAAATATCCTGTTTACACACGACCATTACATAATGGTTTATAATACAAATATGTTACAACAAAATAAGTTTCTTGAATGCAGTTTTTACACAATATCATACAAGCATGGACTCCAAATCTCGTCCTTATTTAAGTATGCGATAGCGGAAGCTCTTAATAATCACCTGAGAATAAACATGCTTAAAACGTCAACAAAAATGTTGGTGAGTTATAGGTTTAACCTATATATATCAAATCATAATAATAGACCACAAGATTTCATATTTCAATACACACCCCATACATAGAGATAAAAATCATTCATATGGTGAACACCTGGTAACCGACATTAACAAGATGCATATATAAGAATATCCCCATCATTCCGGGACACCCTTCGGATATGATATAAATTTCGAAGTACTAAAGCATCCGGTACTTTGGATGGGGTTTGTTAGGCCCAATAGATCTATCTTTAGGATTCGCGTCAATTAGGGTGTCTGTTCCCTAATTCTTAGATTACCAGACTTAATAAAAAGGGGCATATTCGATTTCGATAATTCAACCATAGAATGTAGTTTCACGTACTTGTGTCTATTTTGTAAATCATTTATAAAACCTGCATGTATTCTCATCCCAAAAATATTAGATTTTAAAAGTGGGACTATAACTCACTTTCACAGATTTTTACTTCGTCGGGAAGTAAGACTTGGCCACTGGTTGATTCACGAACCTATAACAATATATACATATATATCAAAGTATGTTCAAAATATATTTACAACACTTTTAATATATTTTGATGTTTTAAGTTTATTAAGTCAGCTGTCCTCGTTAGTAACCTACAACTAGTTGTCCACAGTTAGATATACAGAAATAAATCGATAAATATTATCTTGAATCAATCCACGACCCAGTGTATACGTATCTCAGTATTGATCACAACTCAAACTATACATATTTTGGAATCAACCTCAACCCTGTATAGCTAACTCCAACATTCACATATAGAGTGTCTATGGTTGTTCCGAAATATATATAGATGTGTCGACATGATAGGTCGAAACATTGTATACGTGTCTATGGTATCTCAAGATTACATAATATACAATACAAGTTGATTAAGTTATGGTTGGAATATATTTGTTACCAACTTTCACGTAGCTAAAATGAGAAAAATTATCCAATCTTGTTTTACCCATAACTTCTTCATTTTAAATCCGTTTTGAGTGAATCAAATTGCTATGGTTTCATATTGAACTCTATTTTATGAATCTAAACAGAAAAAGTATAGGTTTATTGTCGGAAAAATAAGTTACAAGTCATTTTTGTAAAGGTAGTCATTTCAGTCGAAAGAACGACGTCTAGATGACCATTTTAGAAAACATACTTCCACTTTGAGTTTAACCATAATTTTTGGATATAGTTTCATGTTCATAATAAAAATCATTTTCTCAGAATAAAAACTTTTAAATCAAAGTTTATCATAGTTTTTAATTAACTAACCCAAAACAGCCCGCGGTGTTACTACGACGGCGTAAATCCGGTTTTACGGTGTTTTTCGTGTTTCCAGGTTTTAAATCATTAAGTTAGCATATCATATAGATATAGAACATGTATTTAGTTGATTTTAAAAGTCAAGTTAGAAGGATTAACTTTTGTTTGCGAACAAGTTTAGAATTAACTAAACTATGTTCTAGTGATTACAAGTTTAAACCTTCGAATAAGATAGCTTTATATATATGAATCGAATGATGTTATGAACATCATTACTACCTTAAGTTCCTTGGATAAACCTACTGGAAAAGAGAAAAATGGATCTAGCTTCAACGGATCCTTGGATGGCTCGAAGTTCTTGAAGCAGAATCATAACACGAAAACAAGTTCAAGTAAGATCATCACTTGAAATAAGATTGTTATAGTTATAGAAATTGAACCAAAGTTTGAATATGATTATTACCTTGTATTAGAATGATAACCTACTGTAATAAACAAAGATTTCTTGAGGTTGGATGATCACCTTACAAGATTGGAAGTGAGCTAGCAAACTTGAAAGTATTCTTGATTTTATGTAACTAGAACTTGTAGAATATATGAAGAACACTTAGAACTTGAAGATAGAACTTGAGAGAGATCAATTAGATGAATAAAATTGAAGAATGAAAGTGTTTGTAGGTGTTTTTGGTCGTTGGTGTATGGATTAGATATAAAGGATATGTAATTTTGTTTTCATGTAAATAAGTCATGAATGATTACTCATATTTTTGTAATTTTATGAGATATTTCATGCTAGTTGCCAAATGATGGTTCCCACATGTGTTAGGTGACTCACATGGGCTGCTAAGAGCTGATCATTGGAGTGTATATACCAATAGTACATACATCTAAAAGCTGTGTATTGTACGAGTACGAATACAGGTGCATACGAGTAGAATTGTTAATGAAACTGAACGAGGATGTAATTGGAAGCATTTTTGTTAAGTAGAAGTATTTTGATAAGTGTATTGAAGTCTTTCAAAAGTGTATAAATACATATTAAAACACTACATGTATATACATTTTAACTGAGTCGTTAAGTCATCGTTAATCGTTATATGTAAGTGTTGTTTTGAAACTTTTAGGTTAACGATCTTGTTAAAAGTTGTTAACCCAATGTTTATAATATTAAATGAGATTTTAAATTATTATATTATCATGATATTATCATGTATGAATATCTCTTAATATGATATATATACATTAAATGTCTTTACAACGATAATCGTTACATATATGTCTCGTTTAAAAATCATTAAGTTAGTAGTCTTGTTTTTACATATGTAGTTCATTGTTAATATACTTAATGATATGTTTACTTATCATAGTATCATGTTAACTATATATATATCCATATATATTTCATCATATAGTTTTTACAAGTTTTAACGTTCGTGAATCACCGGTCAACTTGGGTGGTCAATTGTCTATATGAAACATATTTCAATTAATCAAGTCTTAACAAGTTTGATTGCTTAACATGTTGGAAACATTTAATCATGTAAATATCAATCTCAATTAATATATATAAACATGGAAAAGTTCGGGTCACTACAGTACCTACCCGTTAAATAAATTTCGTCCCGAAATTTTAAGCTGTTGAAGGTGTTGACGAATCTTCTGGAAATAGATGCGGGTATTTCTTCTTCATCTGATCTTCACGCTCCCAGGTGAACTTGGGTCCTCTACGAGCATTCCATCAAACCTTAACAATTGGTATCTTGTTTTGCTTAAGTCTTTTAACCTCACGATCCATTATTTCGACGGGTTCTTCGATGAATTGAAGTTTTTCGTTGATTTGGATTTCATCTAACGGAATAGTGAGATCTTCTTTAGCAAAACATTTCTTCAAATTCGAGATGTGGAAAGTGTTATGTACAGCCGCGAGTTGTTGAGGTAACTCAAGTCAGTAAGCTACTGGTCCGACACGATCAATAATCTTGAATGGTCCAATATACCTTGGATTTAATTTCCCTCGTTTACCGAATCGAACAACGCCTTTCCATAATGCAACTTTAAGCATGACCATCTCTCCAATTTCAAATTCTATATCTTTTCTTTTAATGTCAGCGTAGCTCTTTTGTCGACTTTGGGCGGTTTTCAACCGTTGTTGAATTTGGATGATCTTCTCGGTAGTTTCTTGTATAATCTCCGGACCCGTAATCTGTCTATCCCCCACTTCACACCAACAAATCGGAGACCTGCACTTTCTACCATAAAGTGCTTCAAACGGCGCCATCTCAATGCTTGAATGGTAGCTGTTGTTGTAGGAAAATTCTGTTAACGGTAGATGTCGATCCCAACTGTTTCCGAAATCAATAACACATGCTCGTAGCATGTCTTCAAGCGTTTGTATCGTCCTTTCGCTCTGCCCATCAGTTTGTGGATGATAGGCAGTACTCATGTCTAGACGAGTTCCTAATGCTTGCTGTAATGTTTGCCAGAATCTTGAAATAAATCTACCATCCCTATCAGAGATAATAGAGATTGGTATTCCATGTCTGGAGACGACTTCCTTCAAATACAATCGTGCTAACTTCTCCATCTTGTCATCTTCTCTTATTGGCAGGAAGTGTGCTGATTTGGTGAGACGATCAACTATTACCCAAATAGTATCAAAACCACTTGCAGTCCTTGGCAATTTAGTGATGAAATCCATGGTAATGTTTTCCCATTTCCATTCCGGGATTTCGGGTTGTTGAAGTAGACCTGATGGTTTCTGATGCTCAGCTTTGACCTTAGAACACGTCAAACATTCTCCTACATATTTAGCAACATCGGCTTTCATACCCGGCCACCAAAAATGTTTCTTGAGATCCTTGTACATCTTCCCCGTTCCAGGATGTATTGAGTATCTGGTTTTATGAGCTTCTCTAAGTACCATTTCTCTCATATCTCCAAATTTTGGTACCCAAATCCTTTCAGCCCTATACCGGGTTCCGTCTTCTCGAATATTAAGATGCTTCTCCGATCCCTTGGGTATTTCATCCTTTAAATTTCCCTCTTTTAAAACTCCTTGTTGCGCCTCCTTTATTTGAGTAGTAAGGTTATTATGAATCATTATATTCATAGATTTTACTCGAATGGGTTCTCTGTCCTTCCTGCTCAAGGCATCGGCTACCACATTTGCCTTCCCTGGGTGGTAACGAATCTCAAAGTCGTAATCATTCAACAATTCAATCCACCTACGCTGCCTCATATTCAGTTGTTTCTGATTAAATATGTGTTGAAGACTTTTGTGGTCGGTATATATAATACTTTTGACCCCATATAAGTAGTGCCTCCAAGTCTTTAATGCAAAAACAACCGCGCCTAATTCCAAATCATGCGTCGTATAGTTTTGTTCGTGAATCTTCAATTGTCTAGACGCATAAGCAATCACCTTCATTCGTTGCATTAATACACAACCGAGACCTTGCTTTGATGCGTCACAATAAATCACAAAATCATCATTCCCTTCAGGCAATGACAATATAGGTGCCGTAGTTAGCTTTTTCTTCAATAACTGAAACGCATTCTCTTGTTCATCATTCCATTCAAATTTCTTCCCTTTATGTGTTAATGCAGTCAAGGGTTTTGCTATTCTGGAAAAGTCTTGGATGAACCTTCTGTAGTAACCAGCTAGTCCTAAAAACTGGCGTATGTGTTTCGGAGTTTTCGGGGTTTCCCACTTTTCAACAGTTTCTATCTTTGCCGGATCCACCTTAATACCTTCTTTGTTCACTATGTGACCGAGGAATTGAACTTCTTCCAACCAAAATGCACACTTTGAAAACTTAGCGTACAATTCTTCCTTCCTTAATACTTCTAACACCTTTCTCAAATGTTCACCATGTTCTTGGTCATTCTTTGAGTAAATAAGTATGTCATCAATGAAAACAATGACAAACTTGTCAAGGTATGGTCCACACACTCGGTTCATAAGGTCCATGAACACAGCTGGTGCATTAGTTAAACCAAACGGCATGACCATAAACTCGTAATGACCGTAACGTGTTCTGAAAGCAGTATCATCTTCTTTCACCCGCATTTGATGATACCCGGAACGTAAGTCAATCTTTGAATAAACAGACGAGCCTTGTAGTTGATCAAATAAGTCGTCGATTCTCGGTAGTGGGTAGCGGTTCTTGATGGTTAGTTTGTTTAACTCTCGGTAGTCGATACACAATCTGAATGTACCATCTTTCTTCTTGACAAACAAAACAGGAGCTCCCCACGGTGATGTGCTTGGTCGAATGAAACCACGCTCTAAAAGTTCTTGTAATTGGCTTTGCAGTTCTTTCATCTCGCTGGGTGCGAGTCTGTAAGGAGCACGAGCTATTGGTGTAGCTCCTGGTACAAGATCTATTTGAAATTCAACGGATCGATGTGGGGGTAATCCCGGTAATTCTTTCGGAAATACATCGGGAAATTCTTTTGCGACGGGAACATCATTGATGCTCTTTTCTTCAGTTTGTACTTTCTCGACGTGTGCTAGAACAGCATAGCAACCTTTTCTTATTAGTTTTTGTGCCTTCAAATTACTAATAAGATGTAGCTTCGTGTTGCCCTTTTCTCCGTACACCATTAAGGGTTTTCCTTTTTCTCGTATAATGCGAATTGCATTTTTGTAACAAATGATCTCTGCTTTCACTTCTTTCAACCAGTCCATACCGATTATCACATCAAAACTCCCTAACTCTACTGGTATCAAGTCAATCTTAAATGTTTCGCTAACCAGTTTAATTTCTCGATTTCGACATATATTATCTGCTGCAATTAATTTACCATTTGCTAATTCGAGTAAAAATTTACTATCCAAAGGCGTGAATGGACAACTTAATTTAGCACAAAAATCTCTACTCATATAGCTTCTATCCGCACCCGAATCAAATAAAACGTAAGCAGATTTATTGTCAATAAGAAACGTACCCGTAACAAGCTCCGGGTCTTCCTGTGCCTCTGCCGCATTAATATTGAAAACTCTTCCGCGGCCTTGTCCATTCGTGTTCTCCTGGTTCGGGCAATTTCTAATAATGTGGCCCGGTTTTCCACATTTATAACAAACTACATTGGCATAACTTGCTCCGACACTACTTGCTCCACCATTACTTGTTCCGACACCATTTGTTCCTTTCGTTCTATTAACCCCTGGTCCGTAGACCTCACACTTCGCCGCGCTATGACCATTTCTTTTACACTTGTTGCAAAATTTGGTGCAGAACCCCGAGTGATACTTTTCACACCTTTGGCATAGCTGCTTCTGATTGTTGTTGTTGTTGCGGTTATTATTGTTGTTGGGATGATTGTTGTAGTTGCTGTTGTTGTTGTTGTTGTTGTTGTTGTTGTTGTTGGGCCGTTTGTTGTAGTTGCGATTGATGTTGCGATTGTTGGGATAATTGTTGCAATTATTGTTGTAATTGCTGTTGTTGTTGTATTGGTGATTCTTATCACCGTTTTCCTCCCACTTTCTTTTGACTTGCTTCACATTGGCCTCTTCAGCAGTCTGTTCTTTAATTCTTTCTTCAATCTGGTTCACTAGTTTGTGAGCCATTCTACATGCCTGTTGTATGGAGGCGGGCTCGTGTGAACTTATATCTTCTTGGATGCTTTCCGGTAATCCTTTCACAAACGCGTCGATCTTCTCTTCCTCATCTTCGAATGCTCCCGGACACAATAGGCACAATTCTGTGAATCGTCTTTCATACGTGGTAATATCAAATCCTTGGGTTCGTAACCCTCTAAGTTCTGTCTTGAGCTTATTGACCTCGGTTCTGGGACGGTACTTCTCGTTCATCAAGTGCTTGAATGCTGACCACGGTAGTGCGTATGCATCGTCTTGTCCCACTTGCTCTAGATAGGTATTCCACCATGTTAACGCAGAACCTGTAAAGGTATGCGAAGCGTACTTCACTTTGTCCTCTTCAGTACACTTACTTATGGCAAACACCGATTCGACCTTCTCGGTCCACCGTTTCAATCCGATCGGTCCTTCAGTTCCATCAAATTCCAAAGGTTTGCAGGCAGTGAATTCTTTGTAGGTGCATCCTACACGATTTCCTGTACTGCTAGATTCAAGGTTATTGTTGGTATGTAGCGCAGCCTGTACTGCGGCTATGTTTGAAGCTAGAAAAGTGCGGAATTCCTCTTCATTCATATTCACGGTGTGTCGAGTAGTGGGTGCCATTTCCTTCAAAATAGTCAAATGGAACAAGTTAATCATACAGAATATTAAGAGTAGTTAATAGTATTTCGTAGCATAATATGAACTCATTTATAAAAGCTTTTTCTTCATATTAGCATTTTATAAGTTTAAATTCGGGTAGTACCTACCCGTTAAGTTCATACTTAGTAGCTAATATACAATTCAACTACTACAATTCTATATGAAAAACTGATTATAATAATATTTCGCGTTCAAACTTTTTCACAATATTTTACAAACTTACAATACCGCTTATTTTACATATAGCATGAAATATAGCACACAATAAATTTGATACAAGATGGTTGTGAAGATAATTCTAGCTTGTACACAAGTCGTTCAGCAAAGGCAATAAAGACACGTAATTCATACGTCCAGAAACAAGTCATGCATTCTGGTTTTACTAGGATTACTTCCCATCCTTGGTCTTGTGGAACATAACCGTTATGGCCATTGATAAGACAGCGTGTTGTAACGTCGTCAAAGGGACGAGGGTTACGTAATGTCCAATAGTCCCGTAACAATCTAAAAACCTCATTTCTTACCCCAATTACCGACTCCGTCACTTGTGGGAACGTTTTGTTTAATAGTTGTAGGCCGATGTTCTTGTTCTCACTTTGGTGAGAAGCGAACATTACTAATCTGTAAGCATAACATGCTTCTTTATGTTGCATGTTAGCCGCTTTTTCTAAATCACGAAGTCCAATATTCGGATATATTGAGTCAAAATAATTTCTTAACCCATTGCGTAAAATAGCATTTGGGTTCCCCGCAATATATGCGTCAAAGTAAACACATCGTAACTTATGGATTTCCCAATGTGATATCCCCCATCTTTCGAACGAAAGCCTTTTATAAACCAAGGCATTCTTGGAACGTTCTTCGAATGTCTTACAAACTGATCTCGCCTTAAATAGTTGTGCCGGAGAATTCTGACCGACTCTAGACAAGATTTCATCAATCATGTCTCCGGGTAGGTCTCTTAAAATATTGGGTTGTCTATCCATTTTGTGTTTTTATACTGTAAAATAGACAAGAGTTAGATTCATAAAAAAAATACTTATTAATACAAGCAATTTTTACATATATCACAAAGCATAAGCACACTATATTACATATATTACACCACACGAATACAGCTATCTTATTCCGACTCGCTTGTTTCTTCTTCTTCGGTTTTGGTTCGTTTTGCCAAGTTTCTAGGGATATATGATGTTCCCCTAATACGAGCCGTCGTTATCCACATTGGTTTAGAAAAACCTGGTGGTGTAGAGGTTCCCGGGTCATTGTTACAACATAAGGACTTCGGGGGTTGACGATACATATAAAGTTCATCGGGGTTGGAATTAGATTTCTCTATTTTTATGCCCTTTCCCTTATTATTTTCTTTTGCCTTTTTAAATTCAGTTGAGGTAATTTCTATAACATCATCGGAATTCTCGTCGGAATCCGATTCATCAGAGAATTGGTAATCCTCCCAATATTTTGCTTCCTTGGCGGAAACACCATTGACCATAATTAACCTTGGTCGGTTGGTTGAGGATTTTCTTTTACTTAACCATTTTATTATTTCCCCCACCGGTTCTATTTCTTCATCCGGTTCCGATTCTTCTTCCGGTTCCGATTCTTCTTCCGGTTCCGATTCTTCTTCCGGTTCCAATTCGGGAACTTGTGAATCAGTCCACGAATCATTCCAATTTACATTTGACTCTTCATTATTATTAGGTGAGTCAATGGGACTTGTTCTAGAGGTAGACATCTATCACATAATATCAAACGCGTTAAGAGATTAATATATCACATAATATTCACATGTTAAAAATATATAGTTTCCAACAAAATTTGTTAAGCAATCATTTTTCAAGTAAACACGGTCGAAGTCCAGACTCACTAATGCATCCTAACAAACTAGATAAGACACACTAATGCAAAATTCTGGTTCTCTAAGACCAACGCTCTGATACCAACTAAAATGTCCCGTTCTTATTGATTAAAAACGTTCCATATTAATTGATTTCGTTGCAAGGTTTTGACCTCTTTATGAGACGTTTTTCAAAGACTGCATTCATTTTAAAACAAACCATAACCTTTATTTCATCAATAAAGGTTTAAAAAGCTTTACGTAGATTATCAAATAATGATAATCTAAAATATCCTGTTTACACACGACCATTACATAGTAGTTTATAATACAAATATGTTACAACAAAATAAGTTTCTTGAATGCAGTTTTTACACAATATCATACAAGCATGGACTCCAAATCTCGTCCTTATTTAAGTATGCGACAGCGGAAGCTCTTAATAATCACCTGAGAATAAACATGCTTAAAACGTCAACAAAAATGTTGGTGAGTTATAGGTTTAACCTATATATATCAAATCATAATAATAGACCACAAGATTTCATATTTCAATACACACCCCATACATAGAGATAAAAATCATTCATATGGTGAACACCTGGTAACCGACATTAACAAGATGCATATATAAGAATATCCCCATCATTCCGGGACACCCTTCGGATATGATATAAATTTCGAAGTACTAAAGCATCCGGTACTTTGGATGGGGTTTGTTAGGCCCAATAGATCTATCTTTAGGATTCGCGTCAATTAGGGTGTCTGTTCCCTAATTCTTAGATTACCAGACTTAATAAAAAGGGGCATATTCGATTTCGATAATTCAACCATAGAATGTAGTTTCACGTACTTGTGTCTATTTTGTAAATCATTTATAAAACCTGCATGTATTCTCATCCCAAAAATATTAGATTTTAAAAGTGGGACTATAACTCACTTTCACAGATTTTTACTTCGTCGGGAAGTAAGACTTGGCCACTGGTTGATTCACGAACCTATAACAATATATACATATATATCAAAGTATGTTCAAAATATATTTACAACACTTTTAATATATTTTGATGTTTTAAGTTTATTAAGTCAGCTGTCCTCGTTAGTAACCTACAACTAGTTGTCCACAGTTAGATATACAGAAATAAATCGATAAATATTATCTTGAATCAATCCACGACCCAGTGTATACGTATCTCAGTATTGATCACAACTCAAACTATACATATTTTGGAATCAACCTCAACCCTGTATAGCTAACTCCAACATTCACATATAGAGTGTCTATGGTTGTTCCGAAATATATATAGATGTGTCGACATGATAGGTCGAAACATTGTATACGTGTCTATGGTATCTCAAGATTACATAATATACAATACAAGTTGATTAAGTTATGGTTGGAATATATTTGTTACCAACTTTCACGTAGCTAAAATGAGAAAAATTATCCAATCTTGTTTTACCCATAACTTCTTCATTTTAAATCCGTTTTGAGTCAATCAAATTGCTATGGTTTCATATTGAACTCTATTTTATGAATCTAAACAGAAAACGTATAGGTTTATAGTCGGAAAAATAAGTTACAAGTCGTTTTTGTAAAGGTAGTCATTTCAGTCGAAAGAACGACGTCTAGATGACCATTTTAGAAAACATACTTCCACTTTGAGTTTAACCATAATTTTTGGATATAGTTTCATGTTCATAATAAAAATCATTTTCTCAGAATAACAACTTTTAAATCAAAGTTTATCATAGTTTTTAATTAACTAACCCAAAACAGCCCGCGGTGTTACTACGACGGCGTAAATCCGATTTTACGGTATTTTTCGTGTTTCCAGGTTTTAAATCATTAAGTTAGCATATCATATAGATATATAACATGTGTTTAGTTGATTTTAAAAGTCAAGTTAGAAGGATTAACTTTTGTTTGCGAACAAGTTTAGAATTAACTAAACTATGTTCTAGTGATTACAACTTTAAACCTTCGAATAAGATAGCTTTATATATATGAATCGAATGATGTTATGAACATCATTACTACCTTAAGTTCCTTGGATAAACCTACTGGAAAAGAGAAAAATGGATCTAGCTTCAACGGATCCTTGGATGGCTCGAAGTTCTTGAAGCAGAATCATAACACGAAAACAAGTTCAAGTAAGATCATCACTTGAAATAAGATTGTTATAGTTATAGAAATTGAACCAAAGTTTGAATATGATTATTACCTTGTATTAGAATGATAACCTACTGTAAGAAACAAAGATTTCTTGAGGTTGGATGATCACCTTACAAGATTGGAAGTGAGCTAGCAAACTTGAAAGTATTCTTGATTTTATGTAACTAGAACTTGTAGAATATATGAAGAACACTTAGAACTTGAAGATAGAACTTGAGAGAGATCAATTAGATGAAGAACATTGAAGAATTAAAGTGTTTGTAGGTGTTTTTGGTCGTTGGTGTATGGATTAGATATAAAGGATATGTAATTAAGTTTTCATGTAAATAAGTCATGAATGATTACTCATATTTTTGTAATTTTATGAGATATTTTATGCTAGTTGCCAAATGATGGTTCCCACATGTGTTAGGTGACTCACATGGGCTGCTAAGAGCTGATCATTGGAGTGTATATACCAATAGTACATACATCTAAAAGCTGTGTATTGTACGAGTACGGATACGGGTGCATACGAGTAGAATTGTTAATGAAACTGAACGAGGATGTAATTGTAAGCATTTTTGTTAAGTAGAAGTATTTTGATAAGTGTATTGAAGTCTTTCAAAAGTGTATAAATACATATTAAAACACTACATGTATATACATTTTAACTGAGTCGTTAAGTCATCGTTAGTCGTTACATGTAAGTGTTGTTTTGAAACTTTTAGGTTAACGATCTTGTTAAAAGTTGTTAACCTAATGTTTATAATATCAAATGAGATTTTAAATTATTATATTATCATGATATTATCATGTATGAATATCTCTTAATATGATATATATACATTAAATGTCTTTACAACGATAATCGTTACATATATGTCTCGTTTAAAAATCATTAAGTTAGTAGTCTTGTTTTTACATATGTAGTTCATTGTTAATATACTTAATGATATGTTTACTTATCATAGTATCATGTTAACTATATATATATCCATATATATGTCATCATATAGTTTTTACAAGTTTTAACGTTCGTGAATCACCGGTCAACTTGGGTGGTCAATTGTCTATATGAAACATATTTCAATTAATCAAGTCTTAACAAGTTTGATTGCTTAACATGTTGGAAACATTTAATCATGTAAATATCAATCTCAATTAATATATATAAACATGGAAAAGTTCGGGTCACTACAATACCCATAGTAAGTACGTTTTGAAGCTGCGTATAATACGGGTAAGAATACGACTAGAATTCTTGATAAAAGAAAAGAATGGGAAAGTAACTGTAACCATTTTCGTTAAGTATGAGTGTTTTGATATATGTCTTGAAGTCTTCCAAAAGTATTTTAATACATCTAAATACACTACATGTATATACATTTTAACTGAGTCGTTAAGTCATCGTTAGTCGTTACATGTAAGTGTTGTTTTGAAACCTTTAAGTTAACGATCTCAATTAATGTTGTTAACCCATTGTTTATTATATCTAATGAGATGTTAAATTATTATATTATCATGATATTATGATACATTAATATATCTTAATATGATATATATACATTTAAATGTCGTTACAACGATAATCGTTACATATATGTCTCGTTTCGAAATCCTTAAGTTAGTAGTCTTGTTTATATGTATATAACTTATTGTTAATATACTTATGGAGATACTTACTTATCATAATCTCATGTTAACCATATGTATATCCATATATATATCGTCATGTCGTTTTTACAAGTTTTAACGTTCGTGAATCGCCGGTCAACTTGGGTGGTCAATTGTCTATATGAAACATATTTCAATTAATCAAGTCTTAACAAGTTTGATTGCTTAACATGTTGGAAACATTTAATCATGTAAATATCAATCTCAATTAATATATATAAACATGGAAAAGTTCGGGTCACTACACTATTGGCATATACACTCCAATGATCAGCTCTTAGAAACCCATGTGAGTCACCTAACACATGTGGAAACCATCATTTGGCAACTAGCATGAAATATCTCATAAAATTACAAAAATATGAGTAATCATTCATGACTTATTTACATGAAAACAAAATTACATATCCTTTATATCTAATCCATACACCAATGACCAAAAACACCTACAAACACTTTCATTCTTCAATTTTCTTCATCTAGTTGATCTCTCTCAAGTTCTATCTTCAAGTTCTAAGTGTTCTTCATAAATTCTACAAGTTCTAGTTTCATAAAATCAAGAATACTTCCAAGTTCGCTAGCTTACTTCCAATCTTGTAGAGTGATCATCCAACCTCAATAAATCTTTCTTATTTACAGTAAGATATCTTTCTAATATAAGGTAATACTCATATTCAAACTTTGGTTCAATTTCTATAACTATAACAATCTTATTTCGAGTGATGATCTTACTTGAACTTGTTTTCGTGTCATGATTCTGCTTCAAGAATTTCGAGCCATCCAAGGATCCGTTGAAGCTAGATCCATTTTTCTCTTTTCCAGTAGGTTTATCCAAGGAATTTAAGGTAGTAATGATGTTCATAACATCATTCGATTCATACATGAAAAGCTATCATATTCGAAGTGGTAAACTTGTAATCACTAGAACATAGTTAGGTTAATTCTAAATTTATTCGAAAATAAAGTTAATCCTTCTAACTACACTTTTAAAATAAACTATACACACGTTTTATATCTATATGATATGCTAACTTAATGATTTAAAACCCGGAAACACGATAAACACCATAAAACCGGATTTACGCTGTCGTAGTTACAACCGGGGGCTGTTTTGGTTTGGATAATTAAAAACTATGAAAAACTTTGATTTAAAAGCTATACTTCTGGGAAAATGATTTTTCTTATGAACATGAAACCATATCCAAAAATCATGGTTAAACTCAAAGTGAAAGTATGTTTTTCAAAACAGTCATCAAGATGTCGTTCTTTCAACGGAAATGACTACCTCTTTCAAAAACGACTTGTAACTTGTATTTCTGACTATAAACCTATACCTTTTCTGTTTAGTTTCATAAATTCAAGTTCAATACAAAACCGTGGCCGCTTAAATCACTCAAAACGGATTAGAAACTAAGAAATGGCGAGCAAAACAAAATTGGTAAAAACTACTCATTTTAGCTACGCGAAAATTGGTAACAAATCTATTCCAACCATAACTTAATCAACTTGTATTGTATATTATGTAATCTTGAGATACCATAGACACGTATACAATGTTTTGACCTATTATGTCGACACATCTATATATATTTCGGAACAACCATAAACACTCTATATGTGAATGTTGGAGTTAGCTATACAGGGTTGAGGTTGATTTCAAAATATATATAGTTTGAGTTGTGATCAATACTGAGATATGTATACACTGGGTCGTGGATTGATTCAAGATATATATATTAATTTATTCATGTACGATCAATTGTGGACTTCTAACATCGGACCGCTAACTGGACAACTAAAAATCATCAACACGTAATAAAGAAAATATTGTGAATATATTTCTATTATATCTTGATATATATGTATATATTGTTATAGGTTCGTGAATCAACCAGTGGCCAAGTCTTACTTCCCGACGAAGTAAAAATCTGTAAAAGTGAGTTATAGTCCCACTTTTAAAATCTAATATTTTTGGGATGAGAATACATGCAGGTTTTATAAATGATTTACAAAATAGACACAAGTACGTGAAACTACATTCTATGGTTGAATTATCGAAATCGAATATGCCCCTTTTTATTAAGTCTGGTAATCTAAGAATTAGGGAACAGACACCCTAATTGACGCGAATCCTAAAGATAGATCTATTGGGCCTAACAAACCCCATCCAAAGTACCGGATGCTTTAGTACTTCAAAATTTATATCATATCCGAAGGGTGTCCCGGAATGATGGGGATATTCTTATATATGCATCTTGTTAATGTCGGTTACCAGGTGTTCACCATATGAATGATTTTTATCTCTATGTATGGGATGTATATTGAAATATGAAATCTTGTGGTCTATTGTTACGATTTGATATATATAGGTTAAACCTATAACTCACCAACATTTTTGTTGACGTTTAAAGCATGTTTATTCTCAGGTGAATATTAAGAGCTTCCGCTATCGCATACTTAAATAAGGACAAGATTTGGAGTTCATGCTTGTATGATATTGTGTAAAAACTGCATTCAAGAAACTTCTTTCGTTGTAACATATTTGTATTGTAAACCATTATGTAATAGTCGTGTGTAAACAGGATATTTTAGATTATCATTATGTGAAAATCTACGTAAAGCTTTTTAAACCTTTATTGATGAAATAAAGGTTACGGTTTGTTTTAAAATGAATGCAGTCTTTGAAAAATGTCTCATATAGAGGTCAAAACCTCGCAACGAAATTAATTAATATGGAACGTTTTTAATCAATAAGAACGGGACATTTCAGTTGGTATCCGAGCGTTGGTCTTAGAGAACCAGAATTTTGCATTAGTGTGTCTTATCGAGTTTGTTAGGATGCATTAGTGAGTCTGGACTTCGACCGTGTTTACTTGAAAAATGATTGCTTAATAAATTTTGTTGGAAACTATATATTTTTAACATGTGAATATTATGTGATATATTAATCTCTTAACGCGTTTGATATTATGTGATAGATGTCTACCACTAGAACAAGTCCCATTGACTCACCTAATAATAATGAAGAGTCAAATGTAAATTGGAATGATTCGTGGACTGATTCACAAGTTCCCGAATAGGAACCGGAAGAAGAGTCGAAACCGGAAGAAGAATCGGAACCGGAAGAAGAAATAGAACCAGTGGGGGAAATAATAAAACGGTTAAGTAGAAGAAAATCCTCAACCAACCGACCAAAGTTAATTATGGTCAATGGTGTTTCCGCCAAGGAAGCAAAGTATTTGGAGGATTACCAATTCTCCGATGAATCGGATCCCGACAAGGATTCTGATGATGTTATAGAAATTACCCCGACACAATTTAATAAGGCAAAAGAGAACAATAAGGGAAAGGGCATAAAAATATATAAATTTGATTCCAAACCCAATGAACTTTATATGTATCATCAACACCCGTATTTCTTAAGTTGGGACAATAACCCGGGAACCTCTAAACCACCAGGTTTTTCTAAACCAATGTGGAAAACGACGGCTCGTATTAGGGGAACATCATATATCCCTAGAAACTTGGCAAAACGAACCAAAACCGAAGAAGAAGAAACGAGCGAGTCGGAATAAGATAGTTGTATTCGTTTGGTGTAATATATGTAATATAGTGTGCTTATGCTTTATGATATATGTAAAAAAAAAATTTATGAATCTAACTCTTGTCTATTTTACAGTATAAAAACACAAAATGGATAGACAACCCAATATTTTAAGAGACCTACCCGGAGACATGATTGATGAAATCTTGTCTAGAGTCGGTCAGAATTCCTCGGCACAACTATTTAAGGCGAGATCAGTTTGTAAGACATTCGAAGAACGTTCCAAGAATGCCTTGATTTATAAAAGGTTTTCGTTCGAAAGATGGGGGATATCACATTGGGAAATCCATAAGTTATGATGTGTTTACTTTGATACATATATTGCGGGGAACCCAAATGCTATTTTACGCAACGGGTTAAGAAATTATTTTGACTCAATATATCCGAATATAGGACTTCGTGATTTAGAAAAAGCGGCTAACATGCAACATAAAGAAGCATGTTATGCTTACGGGTTAGTAATGTTCGCTTCTCACCAAAGTGAGAATAAGAACATCGGGCTACAACTATTAAACAAAACGTTCCCACAAGTGACGGAGTCGGTAATTGGGGTAAGAAATGAGGTTTTTAGGTTATTAAGAGACTGTTGGTCATTACGTAACGTTCATCCTTTTGACGACGTTACAACACATTGTCTTACTATCGGTCACAACGGTTATGTTCCACAAAACCAAGGATGGGAAGTGGTATTAGTAAAACCAGAATGCATGACTTGTTTCTGGACGTATGAATTACATGTCTTTATTGCCTTTGTTGAACGCCTTATTTATTAACTAGAATTATCTTCGCAACTACTTTGTATCAAAGTTTTATGTGCTATATTTCATGCTATATGTAAAAAAAAGCGGTATTGTAAGTTTGCAAGTTATTGTATAAAGGTTTGAATATGATATTTTTTTTTGTGATTAGTTTTTCATATAGAATTGTAGTAGTTGAAATGGTATGTTAGCTACTAAGTATAAACTTAACGGGTAGGTACTACCCGAATTAAAGAGTATAAAATGCTAATATGAAGAAAGAGCTTTTATAAATAAGTTCATATTACGCTATGAAATACTATTGACTACTCTTGATATTCTATATGATTAACTCGTTTCATTTGACTATTTTGAAGGAAATGGCACCGACTACTCGACACACCTTGAATATGAGCGAAGAGGAATTTCGTGCCTTTCTTGCTTCAAACATAGCCGCAGTACAGGCTGCGCTACATACCAACAATAACCTTGGATCTAGCAGTACAGGAAATCGTGTAGGATGCACCTACAAAGAATTCACTGCCTGCAAACCTTTGGAATTTGATGGAACCGAAGGACCGATCGGATTGAAACGGTGGACCGAGAAGTTCGAATCGGTGTTTGCCATAAGTAAGTGTACTGAAGAGGACAAAGTGAAGTACGCTACGCATACCTTCGCAAGTTCTGCGTTAACATGGTGGAATACCTATCTAGATCAAGTGGGATAAGATGATGCTTACGCACTACCGTGGTCAGCATTCAAGCACTTGATGAACGAGAAGTACCGTCCCAGAACCGAGGTCAATAAGCTCAAGACAGAACTTAGAGGGTTACGAACCCAAGGATTTGATATTACCACGTACGAAAGACGATTCACAGAATTATGCTTATTGTGTCCGGGAGCGTTCGAAGATGAGGAAGAGAAGATCGACGCGTTTGTGAAAGGATTACCGGAAAGAATCCAAGAAGATATAAGTTCACACGAGCCCGCCTCCATACAACGGGCATGTAGAATGGCTCACAAACTAGTGAACCAGATTGAAGAAAGAATTAAAGAACAGACTGCTGAAGAGGCCAATGTGAAGCAAGTCAAAAGAAAGTGGGAGGAAAACAGTGATAAGAATCACCAATACAACAACAACAGCAATTACAACAATAATCGCAACAACTATCCCAACAATCGCAACATCAATCGAAACTACAACAAACGGCCCAACAACAACAACAACAACAACAACAACAACAACAACTACAACAATCATCCCAACAACAATAATAACCGTAACAACAACAACAATCAGAAGCAGCTATGCCAAAGGTGTGAAAAGTATCACTCGGGGTTCTGCACCAAATTTTGCAACAAGTGTAAAAGAAATGGTCATAGCGCGGCGAAGTGTGAGGTCTACGGACCAGGAGTTAACAGAACGAAAGGAACAAATGGTGTCAGAACGAGTAATGGCGGAGCAAGTAGTGTCGGAGCAAGTTATGCCAATGTAGTTTGTTATAAATGTGGAAAATCGGGCCACATTATTAGAAATTGCCCGAACCAGGAGAACACGAATGGACAAGGCCGCGGAAGAGTTTTCAATATTAATGCGACAGAGGCACAGGAAGACCCGGAGCTTGTTACGGGTACGTTTCTTTTTGACAATAAATCTGCTTACGTTTTATTTGATTCGGGGCGGATAGAAGCTATATGAGTAGAGATTTTTGTGCTAAATTAAGTTGTCCATTGACGCCTTTGGATAGTAAATTTTTACTCGAATTAGCAAATGGTAAATTAATTTCAGCAGATAATATATGTCAGAATCGAGAAATTAAACTGGTTAGCGAAACATTTAAGATTAATTTGATACCAGTAGAGTTAGGGAGTTTTGATGTGATAATCGGTATGGACTGGTTGAAAGAAGTGAAAGCAGAGATCGTTTGTTACAAAAATGCAATTCGCATTATACGAGAAAAAGGAAAACCCTTAATGGTGTACGGAGAAAAGGGCAACACGAAACTACATCTTATTAGTAATTTGAAGGCACAAAAACTAATAAGAAAAGGTTGTTATGCTGTTCTAGCACACGTAGAGAAAGTACAAACTGAAGAAAAGAGCATCAATGATGTTCCCGTCGCAAAAGAATTTTCCGATGTATTTCCGAAAGAATTACCGGGATTACCCCCACATCGATCCGTTGAATTTCAAATAGATCTTGTACCAGGAGCTGCACCAATAGCTCGTGCTCCTTACATACTCGCACCCAGCAAGATGAAAGAACTGCAAAGCCAATTACAAGAACTTTTAGAGCGAGGTTTCATTTGACCAAGCACATCACCGTGGGGAGCTCCTGTTTTGTTTGTCAAGAAGAAAGATGGTACATTCAGGTTGTGTATCGACTACCGAGAGTTGAACAAACTTACCATCAAGAACCGCTACCCACTACCGAGAATCGACGACTTATTTGATCAACTACAATGCTCGTCTGTTTATTCAAAGATTGACTTACGTTCCGGGTATCATCAAATGCGGGTGAAAGAAGATGATATTCCAAAGACTGCTTTCAGAACACGTTACGGTCATTACGAGTTTATGGTCATGACGTTTGGTTTAACTAATGCACCAGCTGTGTTCATGGACGTTATGAACCGAGTGTGTGGACCATACCTTGAAAAGTTTGTCATTGTTTTCATTGATGACATACTTATTTACTCAAAGAATGACCAAGAACACGGTGAACATTTGAGAAAGGTGTTAGAAGTATTGAGGAAGGAAGAATTGTACACTAAGTTTTCAAAGTGTGCATTTTGGTTGGAAGAAGTTCAATTCCTCAGTCACATAGTGAACAAAGAAGGTATTAAGGTGGATCCGGCAAAGATAGGAACTGTTGAAAAGTGGGAAACCCCGAAAACTCTGAAACACATACGCCAGTTTTTAGGAATAGCTGGTTACTACAGAAGGTTCATCTAAGACTTTTCCAGAATAGCAAAACCCTCGACTGCATTAACGCATAAAGGGAAGAAATTTGAATGGAAGGATAAACAAGAGAAAGCGTTTCAGTTATTGAAGAAAAACTAACTACTGCACCTATATGGTCATTGCCTGAAGGGAATGATGATTTTGTGATTTATTGTGATGCATCAAAGCAAGGTCTCGGTTGTGTATTAATGCAACAAACGAAGGCGATTGCTTATGCGTCTAGACAATTAAAGATTCATGAACAAAATTATACGACGCATGATTTGGAATTAGGCGCGGTTGTTTTTGCATTAAAGACTTGGAGGCACTACTTATATAGGATCAAAAGTATTATATATACCGACCACAAAAGTCTTCAACACATATTTAATCAGAAACAACTGAATATGAGGCAGCGTAGGTAGATTGAATTGTTGAATGATTACGACTTTGAGATTCGTTACCACCCGGGGAAGGCAAATGTGGTAGCCGATGCCTTGAGCAGGAAGGACAGAGAACCCATTCGAGTAAAATCTATGAATATAATGATTCACAATAACCTTACTACTCAAATAAAGGAGGCGCAACAAGGAGTTTTAAAAGAGGGAAATTTAAAGGATGAAATACCCAAAGGATCGAAGAAGCATCTTAATATTCGGGAAGACGGAACCCGGTATAGGGCAGAAAGAATTTGGGTACCAAAATTTGAAGATATGAGAGAAATGGTACTTAGAGAAGCTCATAAAACCAGATACTCAATACATCCTGGAACGGGGAAGATGTATAAGGATCTCAAGAAACATTTTTGGTGGCCGGGTATGAAAGCCGATGTTGCTAAATACGTAGGAGAATGTTTGACGTGTTCTAAGGTCAAAGCTGAGCATCAGAAACCATCAGGTCTACTTCAACAACCTGAAATCCCGGAATGGAAATGGGAAAACATTACCATGGATTTCATCACTAAATTGCCAAGGACTGCAAGTGGTTTTGATACTATTTGTGTAATAGTTGATCGTCTCACCAAATTAGCACACTTTCTGCCAATAAGAGAAGATGACAAGATGGAGAAGTTAGCACGACTGTATTTGAAGGAAGTCGTCTCCAGACATGGAATACCAATCTCTATTATCTCTGATAGGGATGGCAGATTTATTTCAAGATTCTGGCAGACATTACAGCAAACATTAGGAACTCGTCTAGACATGAGTACTGCCTATCATCCACAAACTGATGGGCAGAGCGAAAGGATGATACAAATGCTTGAAGACATGCTACGAGCATGTGTTATTGATTTCGGAAACAGTTGGGATCGACATCTACCGTTAGCAGAATTTTCCTACAACAACAGCTACCATTCAAGCATTGAGATGGCGCCGTTTGAAGCACTTTATGGTAGAAAGTGCAGGTCTCTGATTTGTTGGAGTGAAGTGGGGGATAGACAGATTACGGGTTCGGAGATAATACAATAAACTACCGAGAAGATCATCCAAATTCAACAACGATTGAAAACCGCCCAAAGTCGACAAAAGAGCTACGCTGACATTAAAAGAAAAGATATAGAATTTGAAATTGGAGAGATGGTCATGCTTAAAGTTGCACCTTGGAAAGGTGTTGTTCGATTTGGTAAACGAGGGAAATTAAATCCAAGGTATATCGGACCATTCAAGATTATTGATCGTGTCGGATCAGTAGCTTACCGACTTGAGTTACCTCAGCAACTCGCGGCTGTACATAACACTTTCCATGTCTCAAATTTGAAGAAATGTTTTGCTAAAGAAGATCTCACTATTCCGTTAGATGAAATCTAAATCAACGAAAAACTTCAATTCATCGAAGAACCCGTCGAAATAATGGATCGTGAGGTTAAAAGACTTAAGCAAAACAAGATACCAATTGTTAAGGTTCGATGGAATGCTCGTAGAGGACCCGAGTTCACCTGGGAATGAGAAGATCAGATGAAGAAGAAATACCCGCATTTATTTCCAGAAGATACGTCAACACCTCCAAATGCTTAAAATTTCGGGACGAAATTTATTTAACGGGTAGGTACTGTAGTGACCCGAAATTTTCCATGTTTATAGATATATATTAAATGAAATTGTTATTTACATGATTAAGTGTTTCCAACATGTTAAGCAATCAAACTTGTTAAGACTTGATTAATTGAAATAGGTTTCAAATAGACAATTGACCACCCAAGTTGACCGGTGATTCACGAACGTTAAAACTTGTAAAAACTATATGATGACATATATATGGTTATATATATAGTTAACATGATATTATGATAAGTAAACATATCATTAAGTATATTAACAATGAACTACATATGTAAAAGCAAGACTACTAACTTAATGATTTTGATACGAGACATATATGTAACGATTATCGTTGAACGACATTTAATGTATATATATCATATTAAGAGATATTCATACATCATAATATCATGATAATATAATAATTTAAAATCTCATTTGATATTATAAACATTGGGTTAACAACATTTAACAAGATCGTTAACCTAAAGGTTTCAAAACAACACTTACATGTAACGACTAACGATGACTTAACGACTCAGTTAAAATGTATATACATGTAGTGTTTTAATATGTATTCATACACTTTTGAAAGACTTCAAGACACTTATCAAAATACTTCTACTTAACAAAAATGCTTACAATTACATCCTCGTTCAGTTTCATCAACAATTCTACTCGTATGCACCCGTATTCGTACTCGTACAATACACAGCTTTTAGATGTATGTACTATTGGTATATACACTCCAATAATCAACTCTTAGCAGCCCATGTGAGTCACATAACACATGTGAGAACCATCATTTGGCAACTAGAATGAAATATCTCATAAAATTACAAAAATATGAGTAATCATTCATGACTTATTTACATGAAAACAAAATTACATATCCTTTATATCTAATCCATACACCAATGACCAAAAACACCTAAAAACACTTTCATTCTTCAATTTTCTTCATCTAATTGATCTCTCTCAAGTTCTATCTTCAAGTTCTAAGTGTTCTTCATAAATTCTACAAGTTATAGTTTCATAAAATCAAGAATACTTCCAAGTTTGCTAGCTTACTTCCAATCTTGTAGAGTGATCATCCAACCTCAAGAAATCTTTCTTATTTACAGTAAGATATCTTTCTAATATAAAGTAATACTCATATTCAAACTTTGGTTCAATTTCTATAACTATAACAATCTTATTTCGAGTGATGATCTTACTTGAACTTGTTTTCGTGTCATGATTCTTCTTCAAGAATTTCGAGCCATCCAAGGATCCGTTGAAGCTAGATCCATTTTTCTCTTTTCCAGTAGGTTTATCCAAGGAACTTAAGGTAGTAATGATGTTCATAACATCATTCGATTCATACATGAAAAGCTATCATATTCGAAGTGGTAAACTTGTAATCACTAGAACATAGTTTAGTTAATTCTAAACTTATTCGCAAATAAAGTTAATCCTTCTAACTACACTTTTAAAATAAACTATACACATGTTATATATCTATATGATATGCTAACTTAATGATTTAAAACCCGGAAACAAGATAAACACCATAAAACCGGATTTACACTGTCGTAGTTACAACCGGGGGCTGTTTTGGTTTGGATAATTAAAAACTATGAAAAACTTTGATTTAAAAGCTATAATTCTGTGAAAATGATTTTTCTTATGAACATGAAACCATATCCAAAAATAATGGTTAAACTCAAAGTGAAAGTATGTTTTTCAAAACAGTCATCAAGATGTCGTTCTTTCGACGGAAATGACTACCTCTTTCAAAAACGACTTGTAACTTGTATTTCCAACTATAAACCTATACCTTTTCTATTTAGTTTCATAAATTCAAGTTTAATACTAAACTGTGGCCGCTTAAATTACTCAAAACGGATTAGAAACGAAGAAATGGCGAGCAAAACAAAATTGGTAAAAACTACTCATTTTAGCTACGTGAAAATTGGTAACAAATCTATTCCAACCATAACTTAATCAACTTGTATTGTATATTATGTAATCTTGAGATACCATAGACACGTATACAATGTTTCGACCTATCATGTCGACACATCTATATATATTTCGGAACAACCATAGACACTATATATGTGAATGTTGGAGTTAGCTATACAGGGTTGAGGTTGATTCCAAAATATATATAGTTTGAGTTGTGATCAATACTGAGATATGTATACACTGCATCGTGGATTGATTCAAGATATATATATATATTAATTTATTCATGTACGATCAATTGTGGACTTCTAACATCGGACCGCTAACTGGACAACTAAAAATCATCAACACGTAACAAAGAAAATATTGTGAATATATTTCTATTATATTTTGATATATGTATATATTGTTATAGGTTCGTGAATCAACCCGTGGCCAAGTCAAATTCTCAACGAAGTGATATTTGGTGAAAGTGAGTTATAGTCCCACTTTTAAAATCTAATATTTTTGGGATGAGAATACATGCAAGTTTTATAAATGATTTACAAAATAGACACAAGTACGTGAAACTACATTATATGGTTGAATTATCGAAATCGAATATGCCCCTTTTTATTAAGTCTGGTAATCTAAGAATTAGGGAACAGACACCCTAATTGACGCGAATCCTAAAGATAGATCTATTGGGCCTAACAAATCCCATCCAAAGTACTGGATGCTTTATGTAATGACCCGAAAATTTCCGACCAAATTTAAACCTTAATCTTTATAGGTTTCCGACACGATAAGCAAAATCTGTAATGTTGAGTCTAGAAAGTTTGAAATCTATATTCGAATAATCAGTTACCCTTTGACCATGCCTGATGATTCATGAACAATTGTATGAATATAAATATGTATAAATAAATAATTTTCGAACCTTTTTGATCGAGTTTCAATCAGGTAATGAGTGAAATAATTAAAAATATTTAATCTAAAAATTTGGGATTTTTAGGAACACTTTTATACGTTAACTGTTTAGCAATGGACACGATATAGCTGTCCGGGATAAACCGTTGGTTGTATACATCCAAATGAAATTCACGAGATTTTATATTTTACTGTTTCTAATTAGCAATCATGTCTTCATTTGAGTAATAATTGATTATCATATTATTGTTAAATTATTATTATCTTAGATATTAAGTAATATGAATCTGTGTATATATTACATATGTATCTTGATCCTTTTGCAAAGGAATCACCATCCTTCTCATCTCTCTTTCCCTCTTATTTCTTCTTCTTTTCTTGATCGTGCATACAACCGAACCACCCAAACAAAACCCACTTAAGTTGTTTGAACCGAAGTCTACTGAAATCAAGTGTGCAAGATGTGAAAACGAGCTGCTGCTATACTAATACTACTGTCGTGATAATCAAACCCATTTAAACCATTATAAAATAATTGTGTTACTCGTTCATTACTTCCATTTTCTGTCCAGTTCCAGCCAAGAACCATCACCCCATTTCCACCCTATTCGCCACCATAAACCGCCATCAACCATCATTGAAGAACACCAATCACCAACACCTTGAAATTATCCCCACGAAGCCACCATAACCACCACCTATATCTCTTTCTCTTTATATCACTCTCTCCTAAATATTAACCGTACGAGAAACCATCGTGGACACCACCACGAACAACCACTTACTCGAAGTTATATATTTTTTTTTGCTTTGAATCAATAAACAAACCGCCATACTCCTGTTCATTTCCTTCTGTTTCAGATTATCGAAAACCACCACAAATCATCTCCACCTGCAACGAGTCATTCACCACTAATTGTTACTTCTACTGCTACTGTTTACGAGTTCAAACCACCACCAGGAACCCAATCTCCATCACCATGTACGATCACCTCAAATCACAATACACAACCATCATCCGAAACCCTAAGACCAACACATCCCTTCTCTCTCACTTCTCTCTCTACAATATTTTGTGAACCTTGAAAACCCTACTTGAGACCACCTTAAATGTTACTGCTATTGTTTTCTGTTTCAATTATCAAACAACCACCACTTAAACCCATCAAAAATTACAGCTATTCCTAATATCACTTGTTTCTGTTTCGGATTTGAAATCATCATCATCTGTTCGAAGAACCCTCTTCAACCATTGAACCCTATTGATTTCCTACTACTGCGACGCCTATATTCCTTTTACTTCTTTTCTGTACTAATCGATGAAAAAGGGACAGCCAAAGTTTAAGTGGGATTAGTTATTACATAGTGGCCGACAAACTAACCACTTGATTGTTTAAAAGGTATAATATAAGATGGGATGAGATTGAAGGCTTATTGTTTCTGTACGTTACCTGGACCGTCAATTCATATTGATTATTGGACTGTGAGTTTGTAGTTGGGCTTAACGATTTCAATACTTGGGCCGATGATAGATTGGGCCACGACAGATCAAGTCGATCATCTAATTTTATGATGTTAGTAAAGGAAATGAGAAACAGTTTATATATGTTATATATTTATACACACGAACTAATTAAAGAAAATAAGAAGCAGAGGAATGGTTGGGTGTGTAGTTGCTAAACGAGAGGTCGTATTATTTTTGTTTAAAACCTATTTTAGAGAGGTATAACTCTTTTATTATTATTATTATTATTATTATTATTATTATTATTATTATTATTATTATTATTATTATTATTATTATTATTATTATTATTATTATTACTATTATTATTATTATTATCATTAAAATAATACAGTTTATTATCAATATATAAGTATTAGAATTATTATTATTAATATCATTTTTACTAAAATTAATATTTTGATATCACTAAAATTATCATTTTTATGGTTATTTGTATTATTTATATCAGATAAATATGAAAAATAAGAATTTTAAATGACGCAATTAAAGTTATAAGCATAAAAATAAAGATTTATATATATTTAATACACATAACCTAACTACATTAATATTACTATATAAATATATTTAATGAAACTTGTTAATTTATTATATATAAATTACTTCACAAATGATGATACATATATTTGTTCGATTTCAATTACGTATGTTAATATATATACAAATGATATAGGTTCCTGAATCCAAGGCCAACCCTACACTTGTTCAATGATGTTATATGTATTTTTACTACAAAATACATTAGGTGAGTATATAGTCCCTTTTAAACTCTAAATATTTTGGGATGAGAATACATGCATTTTATGATTTATGTTATGGACACAAGTGATCAAAAATAAATTCTACGTTGAGTTGTACCATGGCATATTTCTTTATACTTGGTAGCTAATATTTACATGAGGAATGTAAACGCGAATCCTGTTGATAGATCTATCGGGCCTGACAACCCCAACCGGGCTGGACGACCAGTTTTCAACGGTTGACAGTACTTCATTTCTGTATACTACACTTGGTACGGTGTAGCGATTATTTAAGAATATGCTGCGATGATTTAAATGTTAAGTATGGTTACCAAGTGCTCAACTACTTTTACATACACTTGCGAGTGTATTATGTTTATAAATATGAAATCTTGTAGTCCATAGTTATAACGCTGCTAGCATCAAACCTATATCTCACCAACTTTATGTTGACGTTTTAAAGCATGTTATTCTCAGGTACGAATTAAGTCTTCCGATGTGCATGTGCTCATGTTAAGGACATTACTTGGAGTCGATCATCGCGATGGAACCAAATATTGATGATTTCGTCCAGGAGGATTAGGACGGGTTGTTAAAGTTGGTATCAGAGCGGTGGTCTTAACGAACCAGGTCTTGCTCTAGTGTGTCTGACTAGTAGTTGTTAGGATACATTAATGAGTCTGGACTTTGACCGTGTCTACATGTCAAAAGTTTTGCTTATCATATCTAGTCGGAAATCATCTACTTATCATCCTTAGGGAATTGCCTGCTTATCATTCTTAAGTCTAGACACGTCTTACTGCACTTACTGCATTGATAGTGTATAGACAAAATTCATATCTTAGCGCATCCGTAGACTTGCCTGACATATGCCGTAAATTCCTCTGTAGTCTACGAAATCTTTAGGACTATATATATAGATATTCTATATAGTTAGAATATCATCCGATATCTGAAAAATTATTTCACATCGAAGATCCCTTCCATCCACCAAATTGCCCTCTTGGCGATGAACTTGAAGCACTTACCGGCGAAGCTGTTCGAGAAACCATTTTCTCTCTCTTCTCCAAAGTGTCTCGTCACGATTATATACTATCCCATATCACGAATCTTATTCATCCGCTTGCTCCAACCGCCAATCATCCCGGTGTACTAGCAGAAGTTAACAAACTTCGCGCTCGCGTGATGGCTTTGGAGAACATGGTGCGAAGGTTACAAACACCAGCAGCAGCACCGACAGCATAATCAGTATCGCCAGTAACATCAACATCGCAAGCCTCAGTACCAGCAGCATAATCAGCATCATCATCATCATCAACGCCAACAGTATTCTTATTACCCCAATCACAACCACGTCGTAAACCTCAACATCACAATATGTACCTCGAATATCAACATCACATGCCTCAATATCACCATCTGTATTTCGAGTATGATCTTCGTTCTACATATCGATTATCTTCACTTTACGTATCGTTCTACCTCATTTATCTTCGTTCGACATGGCAATTAAGTAATCTCTAATGTTTTGGAGATTAAATATTCTTGTATTAACGATAAATCAAATGAGTTTAATATTTTATTGACTCATTAGATCCATAATTACATCTGAAGAAAATATATATGCAAGTATATTTTCATAAAAGATTGTGATTAAAAATTTATTTTGTACAAACTGTTAATGGTAAAAATATTTTAACGGGTAGGTAATACCCGAGGAATATTTAGACTTCTCATTAATAAGTTACACTGTACATTCTTCGAATCTGATTCAACGGTCAGTTGCTATCCTATATACAACCACTGATATACGAATCCGTTCATCACAGAATAACCACTCCATTCAAATTTCATATTTGGATTTTGACCTATCAGAATCCAACAAGTGGCATAGTGAAGAAAACATTGGACAAAAATAAAATTTGTTAGAAACAAACGGATTAACTAATTAAAATATGGTTAAGATTCCACGCTAACTGTTCCTAGCTAACTGTTCCCAGCTAACTGTTAATTCCGTATTACATTTTCTTTATCGCAATTTTATTTATCGTCATTTAATTTCTGTTATTTACTTTTACGCACTTTAAATCGGGACACATGTACACAATACGTCGGATTAATTCTGAGACAATACGTTGTACACGGGTCATGATATCTATTTATTTATTTTACGAACTTTAAATAACGGGATACGTATACAAGGTTTCGACCTATCATATCGACCCATCTATATATATATTTCGGAACAACCATAGACACTCTATATGTGAATGTTGGAGTTGGCTATACAGGGTTGAGGTTGATTCCAAAATATATATATGGTTTGAGTTGTGATCAATACTGAGACCGGTACACAGGTCACGATACGTATTAATTAATTCGAATATTATATATTAAATTATATATGAATTTATTAGACTATTGGACAATTGGACTATTGAACTGCTAACTTTGGACAATTAAAATGAATTAAAATATTGATTATAACATATGAAACTAAACAATTCTTCAAGTTTGCCACTTGAATTCTTCTTAAACCTTATTTGTACCTCGACAATTACAATCCGCGTTCAAATCTTTCATGATTTTTGAAAACCCCTCAATCGAGAAGTTGAACCAACCGCACTTCATCTACGGAAGAAAAGATTTATGCTTATAGTTATACACTTGAAAGACTCTCGAAATCGAAGTCATAATTAACCACGTACCGCGTCGAATTCTTTATCATTTATTAGCAAAAACAACCTTATGATTCCTTTTCAAAGTAGCCAATTTTGTCACAGCTCCACCAAGTCTACATCGATTCATTAATTGGACTAGTCTTATTATAACCTCAATATATACGTTGCTCTTTCGTCATCATTACCGGAGAACCTTTTATATACCACCATATTACCATCAGCGTTTAATCATCTAAAAACACAATTCTTCTGAAACCACCTTGGTTTGATAACCGATGACCCAGATTCGTTAACTTTGAAAATGCTGACGTAGCAGCATGTGGTAGATGGTCTTAATGGCCAAAAGTTGATGATAAAGAATGGAGTGTTGGAAACGCTCAATAGAAAATTTTAGTACTGAAAAGCGGATTATGCGAAACTATGAAGGAAGTCGTGGACAAATCACAAAGAATAAGTTTGACTTCAAAGAATTCAAATGATTCAGTACATGCTGAAGACATTAACGAATACCTTGCTCCTGACTCTAAACCTTTACGGATCATATTCTTCATCATCATCTTATCTTAGATATCTTCATATCTTCCGTTATACATATTCTCCATATTTCTAGAGATATTGTCACAACTATTCTTATCTGAGATCATGTATCTCTCCGTAATATCTGTGTTACAACATAAAAGAAACCGTGTTAGTTGCTAAATTCTGAAACCTCCGCATTTAAAATATGAATGTTTTGAAGTAGTGTTGGGAACTGAAGCATGAATTAGTATAATATAATAACACTTGATCAACGTCATTATATTACAGTAAGTCATGTTGAGTTTCTAATGAAATGTGATGATTCACAGTACCATCATCATGTGCCATGTTACACGGCTCTTACATTCTATCTAATCTCTAAACATATCAAGAAAATATTTCTTGATGATTCGGTCTTTTCCCAGGATATTCTGGTAATCTGACAAATCAAAATCGTGCCATTACCAATTCTTTCTTAGAACATTAATTATGTTCATTTTGAATTTCATACCTACGAATTTCGGATCATTGCTCGCTTGACTTGAGGACGGGAAGAAGAAACGAAGGGACAAAGCCCCGAAAAAAAAACATTTGGAGTAAAAATCGCAGTAAATAGGAAAGAGTATTAACAGTAGATGACAATGATTATGGAAGACAGAAGTACGGACATCGAAATATAATAGAAAATATAAAACCCAATAACAACCCCGAAACTACAAATCGTGCATATCAATACGTATTGTCACGTAAAGGCACGGGAAAATTAATAACACTATAACCCCAAGATAATAGTAAAAGTAAATAAGATCCTCAGATGGTAGATGAAAGAGAAGGATGATATATGTGAAAATTAAGAGTATATCAAGTATCAGAATGGGATGAAGCATATTGGCGAATGTCTTAAAGTAGGAATTAAGGAGAAAGAGTAGAAGATGTGAGTTGTGGAAAATAAGGAAACGAAGGGGTACATTTATAGTGAAATATTCGACAGAGAAATCAAAACAGATTGTCGTATTAAATCAAAGAAGATCCTGATTGCCGAAGAACTAAATCTTATTACGTAAGATTTTTTTTAAATCCCGGAAATCAATAATAACTACGTCATTGGTTGAAATGAACATATTATTTACTTATTTCACTCTTTTGTGATAGCTTCACTCGTGCGCTTCACATGATCGAATCGTTTTATCTATATCTCTCAAAAATGATAAAACTCCATTATTACCTCACATTCGTCATAAAAACATTTTTACTGTTATCTATGACGACCTCTATCAAATTTCGGGGACGAAATTTCTTTAACGGGTAGGTACTGTAATGACCCGAAAATTTCCGACCAAATTTAAACCTTAATCTTTATAGGTTTCCGACACGATAAGCAAAATCTGTAATGTTGAGTCTAGAAAGTTTGAAATCTATATTCGAATAATCAGTTACCCTTTGACCATGCCTGATGATTCACGAACAATTGTATGAATATAAATATGTATAAATAAATAATTTTCGAACCTTTTTGATCGAGTTTCAATCAGGTAATGAGTGAAATAATTAAAAATATTTAATCTAAAAATTTGGGATTTTTAGGAACACTTTTATACGTTAGCTGTTTAGCAATGGACACGATATAGCTGTCCGGGATAAACCGTCGGTTGTATACATCCAAATGAAATTCACGAGATTTTATATTTTACTGTTTCTAATTAGCAATCATGTCTTCATTTGAGTAATAATTGATTATCATATTATTGTTAAATTATTATTATCTTAGATATTAAGTAATATGAATCTGTGTATATATTACATATGTATCTTGATCCTTTTGCAAATGAATCACCATCCTTCTCATCTCTCTTTCCCTCTTATTTCTTCTTCTTTTCTTGATCGTGCATACAACCGAACCACCCAAACAAAACCCACTTAAGTTGTTTGAACCGAAGTCTACTGAAATCAAGTGTGCAAGATGTGAAAACGAGCTGCTGCTATACTAATACTACTGTCGTGATAATCAAACCCATTTAAACCATTATAAAATAATTGTGTTACTCGTTCATTACTTCCATTTTCTGTCCAGTTCCAGCCAAGAACCATCACCCTATTTCCACCCTATTCGCCACCATAAACCGCCATCAACCATCATTGAAGAACACCAATCACCAACACCTTGAAATTATCCCCACGAAGCCACCATAACCACCACCTATATCTCTTTCTCTTTATATCACTCTCTCCTAAATATTAACCGTACGAGAAACCATCGTGGACACCACCACGAACAACCAGAGGTCGTATTATTTTTATGCTTTATATATTTATACACACGAACTAATTAAAGAAAATAAGAAGCAGAGGAATGGCTGGGTGTGTAGTTGCTAAACGAGAGGTCGTATTATTTTTGTTTAAAACCTATTTTAGAGAGGTATAACTCTTTTATATTTATTATTATTATTATTATTACTATTATTATTATTATTATTATTATTATTATTATTATTACTATTATTATTATTATTATCATTAAAATAATACAATTTATTATCAATATATAAGTATTAGAATTATTATTATTAATATCATTTTTACTAAAATTAATATTTTGATATCACTAAAATTATCATTCTTATGGTTATTAGTATTATTTATATCAGATAAATATGAAAAATAAGAATTTTAAATGACGCAATTAAAGTTATAAGCATAAAAATAAAGATTTATATATATTTAATACACATAACCTAACTACATTAATATTACTATATAAATATATTTAATAAAACTTGTTAATTTATTATATATAAATTACTTCACAAATGATGATACATATATTTGTTCGATTAAAATTGCGTATGTTAATATATATACAAATGATATAGGTTCATGAATCCAAGGCCAACCCTACACTTGTTCAATGATGTTATATGTATTTTTACTACAAAATACATTAGGTGAGTATATAATCCCTTTTAAACTCTAAATATTTTGGGATGAGAATACATGCATTTTATGATTTACGTTATGGACACAAGTGATCAAAAATAAATTCTACGTTGAATTGTACCATGGCATATTTCTTTATACTTGGTAGCTAATATTTACATGAGGAATGTAAACGCGAATCCTGTTGATAGATCTATCGGGCCTGACAACCCCAACCGGGCTGGACGACCAGTTTTCAACGGTTGCACAGTACTTCGTTTCTGTATACTACACTTGGTACGGTGTAGCGATTATTTAAGAATATGCTGCGATGATTTAAATGTTAAGTATGGTTACCAAGTGCTCAACTACTTTTACATACACTTGCGAGTGTATTATGTTTATAAATATGAAATCTTGTGGTCCATAGTTATAACGCTGCTAGCATCAAACCTATATCTCACCAACTTTATGTTGACGTTTTAAAGCATGTTATTCTCAGGTACGAATTAAGTCTTCCGCTGTGCATGTGCTCATGTTAAGGACATTACTTGGAGTCGATCATCGTGATGGAACCAAATGTTGATGATTTCGTCTAGGAGGATTAGGACGGGTTGTTAAACTTTAGTACTTCGAAATTTATATCATATCTGAAGGGTGTCCCGGAATGATGGGGATATTCTTATATATGCATCTTGTTAATGTCGGTTACCAGGTGTTCACCATATGAATGATTTTTATCTCTATGTATGGGATGTATATTGAAATATGAAATCTTGTAGTCTATTGTTACGATTTGATATATATAGGTTAAACCTATAACTCACCAACATTTTTGTTGATGTTTAAAGCATGTTTATTCTCAGGTGAATATTAAGAGCTTCCGCTGTCGCATACTTAAATAAGGACAAGATTTGGAGTCCATGCTTGTATGATATTGTGTAAAAACTGCATTCAAGAAACTTCTTTCGTTGTAACATATTTGTATTGTAAACCATTATGTAATAGTCGTGTGTAAATAGGATATTTTAGATTATCATTATGTGATAATCTACGTAAAGCTTTTTAAACCTTTATTGATGAAATAAAGGTTATGGTTTGTTTTAAAATGAATGCAGTCTTTGAAAAATTTCTCATATAGAGGTCAAAACCTCGCAATGAAATCAATTAATATGGAACGTTTTTAATCAATAAGAACAGGACATTTCATCATGCTCTTCTTTTCGCTGCGGATTTTGATTTTCCTTTACCAAAATGTAACTTATTATGATCGTTCCTGAGTTCTTTTCTTACTCCGTCCAATTTGGCTCTTATTACTGATACCAGGTCACTCGGGAGTGTGTCATTATTCCGTTTAGTGATTAAAGCGTGTAGCATTAGACCATGGTTTAGTTCACAGGAATTCTTCATCTCGTAAAACCTAAAAAAAATAAAAATTCAGAATGGGGGGAGAAGACTAGTTTTTTAGGGTCTGCTAGGGAAAGACCATTCGGATTCCATTCTCGGAACCTACACGAAAACAGAATATCTAACTCTAACAGAAATACATATTACCTTAAAAAAGATTCAAATCTCCCCACACTTAGTTAGATGTGGTGTCGAAATTATGATTAACTTCGTTGTCAGCTTCCATCGGATCATGTACGTAATGTTTAACTCTGTGACCATTAACTTTAAATTCAATCCAATTTGAATTTATTAACTCTATTGTTCTTTATGGGAAAACTCTTTTAACTATGAATGGTCCAGACCATCTTGATTTCAATTTTCCAGGAAATAGCTTGAATCGTGAATTGAAAAGAAGAACTCTGTCTCCTTCCTTAAATTCTTTTGAACTTCTGATTCTTTTATCATGCCATTTCTTTGTTCTTTCTTTATAGATTAATGAATTTTCGTATGCTTCATGTCTTAATTCTTCTAATTCGTTTAGTTGACTTAATCGTAGACGTACGGCTTCATGTAAATCAAGATTACATGTCTTCAAAGCCCAAAATGCTTTGTGTTCAATTTCTACTGGAAGATGACATGCTTTTCCGTAAACGAGTTTAAAAGGTGTGGTTCCAATTGGAGTTTTGTAGGCTATTCTAAAAGCCCAGAGTGCATCCTCCAATTTCATGGACCATTCCTTCGGATTTAATCCTATGGTTTTCTCTAGAATAAGTTTTAAAGCTCGGTTGGTATTTTCAACTTGTCCACTTGTTTGTGGATGATAAGCGGTGGAGATTTTATGAGTTACTCCATATCTTTTGAGAACTTTCTCAAGTTGATTGTTACAAAAATGAGTACCCCGATCACTTATTAAAGCTTCCGGTGTTCCAAACCTTCCAAAAAGACGTTTTAAAAAGTTGACTACAACTCGTGCATCGTTAGTCGGGAGAGCTTGTGCTTCCGCCCATTTAGATACATAATCAATGGCAACGAGAATGTAGAGATTATTATGAGATTTTGGAAATGGACCCATAAAGTCAATACCCCAAATGTCAAATACTTCACATACTTGAATGACATTTTGTGGCATTTCATCACGTTGACTTATTTTTCCGGCCCTTTGACATGCATCACAGGATTTGCAAAGAAGGTGTGCGTCTTTGGAAATTGTAGGCCAATAGAATCCAGTGTCGTAAACTTTTCTTGCTGTGAGCTGAGGCCCATAATGCCCTCCTGTTGGTCCTGTGTGACAATGGTTTAAGATTTTACTAGCTTCATCCCCGAATACACATCGGCAAATTATTCCATCGGGACAACTTTTAAACAAATGTGGATCTTCCCAGAAATAGTGTTTTATATCACTAAAGAATTTCTTTCGTTTTTGGTACGACAACCCTTTTTCAAGGAATCCACATACTAAGTAGTTTGCATAGTCTGCAAACCATGGAATTTCATTATAATCTATCTTCAATAGATATTCATCAGGAAAGTTGTCTTGTATGGCCGATTCATTTAGAACTTCTAATTCGGGATTTTCAAGACGAGAAAGATGATCAGCTGCGAGATTTTCTGCTCCCTTTTTGTCTCGGATTTCAATATCGAACTCTTGTAAGAGTAAGATCCAACGGATTAATCTTGGTTTAGCATCTTGTTTCGAAAATAGGTATCTAAGAGCAGAATGGTCGTTATAGACCACCGTTTTAGCTAGAACGAGATATGAACGAAATTTATCAAAAGCAAAGACAATAGCAAGGAGTTCTTTTTCAGTAGTTGTATAATTTGTTTGTGCTCCTTGTAACGTCTTACTAGCATAATATATAGGTTGAAATCGTTTTTCAATCCTTTGTCCTAAAACGGCTCCCATTGCAAAATCACTTGCATCGCACATTAGTTCAAATGGTAGATTCCAATTTAGAGTTATCATGATCGACGCATTAGTAAGTTTTTCTTTAAGAATATTAAAAGATTTGATGCATTCATCTGAAAAGATGAATGGAGCATCCTTTTCTAGGAGTTTATTCATAGGAGTGGCAATTTTAGAAAAATCTTTTATAAAACGTCGGTAAAAACCGGCATGCCCTAGAAAACTCCTAACTCCTCTAACATTGGTGGGATATGAAAGTTTAGTAATTACATCTACTTTAGCTCTATCCACTTCAATTCCTTCCTTTGAAATCTTATGACCAAGAACGATGCCTTCTTTAACCATGAAATGGCATTTCTCCCAATTAAGTACTAGATTTGATTGTTCGCATCTAATAAGCATTCGTTCAAGATTAAGTAGACATATTTTAAATGTATCACCGAAGACTGAAAAGTCATCCATGAAAACTTCCATGCATTCTTCTATCATGTCGTGAAAAAATGCCATCATGCACCTTTGAAAGGTTGCAGGGGCGTTGCAAAGTCCAAATGGCATGCGTTTATAAGCAAAAGTACCATAAGGGCACGTGAACGTGGTTTTCTCTTGGTCCTCGGGTGCTATTGGAATTTGAAAATATCCGAAAAAACCATCAAGAAAATAATAGTAACTATTTCCGGCTAAACTTTCCAACATTTGATCAATGAAAGGTAAGGGAAAGTGATCTTTTCTGGTGGCGTCATTTAATTTTCTATAATCAATACAAACACGCCATCCTGTTACAGTCCTAGTAGGAATAAGCTCATTTTTTTCATTTGTGATGACAGTCATGCCACCCTTCCTAGGCACGCATTGAACTGGGCTTACCCATGGACTATCAAAGATTGGATAAATTAAACCTGCATCAAGTAGTTTAATAATTTCTTTCTTAACAACATCTTGCATATTAGGATTTAGTCTTCATTGGCGTTGCACATACGTTTTATGACCTTCTTCCATAAGGATTTTATGTGTACAATACGAAGGACTTATTCCTTTAATATCATGAATTTTCCATGCAATAGCTGGTTTATGAGCTTTTAGCACAGAAATGAGTTGTGATTTTTCATTTTCAGTAAGAGAAGCCGATATTATTACAGGTAATTCAGATTCACCATGTAAATAAGCGTATTCCAAATGGTTTGGAAGTGGCTTTAACTCTAATGTCGGTGGTTCTTCTATCGATGATTTATATCGATATCTGTCTTCCACTTTTAGCATTTGAATTTCTTCTGTTGTTGGTTCATATCCATTAGCCATAAGTGTAGCTAACATTTCAGTTTCATCAATTGGTTCCGTTCCTTCTCCTAAAGAACATTCTCCTGTTCCTTGTAATTCTGGAAATTCTTCTAATAATTCTACATGTGAATCTATAGTTTGAATATAATAACATGTATCATCTGCAGATTGCGGTTGTTGCATTGCTCTATCAACAGAAAAGGTAACACTCTCGTCCTCTATACATAGGGTCAGTTTCTTACCGAACACATCTATTATTGCTTTAGCCGTGTTTAAGAATGGTCTTCCTAATATGAGAGGAACTCGAGAATCTTCTTCCATGTCTAGAATAACAAAATCTACTAGAAATACTAAAGTACCAACTTTAACTAGCATGTTCTCCATTATCCCTATAGGATATTCTACTGATCGATCTGCTAGTTGTATACTTATTCGTGTTGGTTTCAATTCTCCAAGGTCTAATTTAGCGTATAGTGAATACGGCATTTAATTTATACTAGCACCTAAGTCTACCAATGCTTCTATTGAACTAAGACTACCCAGAAAATATGGAATTGTGAAACTTCCTGGATCTGATAATTTTTCTGGTATCTTATTCAATAGCACTGCAGAACAATTAGCATTCATAGTAACAGCCGTGAGTTCTTCCATTTTATTTCTATTTGTGATTAGATCTTTTAAGAATTTAGCATATCTAGGCATTCCTGAAATTACATCAATGAAAGGAAGATTGACATTTATTTATTTAAACATATCCAAGAATTTGGATTGCTCGGCTTCAAGTCTCTCTTTTCTCATTTTACTCAGGTAAGCAAGTGGTGGTTGGTATGGTTTAACATAAGGTTTAGCCTTAACTGTGTTATCTTCATTAACCTTTTCAACTACCGGTTCTGTTTCCTTATCTTGATCAGGCTGTGGTTCTTGTGAAGTATGAATAGCTTCATCAGAAATTACAGGTATTTCAGGTGGTTTAAGTGTAATACCACTTCTTGTGGTAATGACTTTAGCTGTTTTATTCCGGGGGTTAGCATTTATATCGCTAGGTAGACTTCCCGGTTTTCTTTCACCTATCAACCTTGCTACGTTGCTCACTTCTTGTTCCAAGTTTTGAATAGAAGCTTGTTGATTTCTAAATGATTGAGCATTTTGTTCATTCGTTTGTTTCTGAGATGTGAAAAACTGCGTTTGAGATTCAACTAGCTTCGATATCATATCTTCTAAATTTGGCTTTTTATCATCGGTTTGTGGTGGTTTGTTTTGAAAATTAGGTCTTTGCTGATTGTAAGTATTGTTGGATACTTGTTGATTGCTTGGACCTTGTTGGTTGTTGTATGGAACATTTCGATTATAATTCTGATTTTGATTGTAGATTGGTCTTGGCAGTTGATAATTATTCTGATAATTATTTCCAGGCCTTTGGTTCATGTATGAAACATTCTCTCTTTGTTTCATTGTTGGTTCAATACTGAGACAATCTTTTGTTAAATGTGGTCCTCCACACTACTCACAACTAATTCGTATTGAGTGAATATCTTTAGTCATCTTCTCCATTCGTCTCTCGACAGCATCTATCTTTGCGGAAATGGAATCAAAATCATGGCTAGAATCGGCTCTAGCTACTTTAGATGATCTAGCGATATCTTTTTCTTGGTGCCACTCATGTGAGTGGGAAGCAGTGTTATCAATAATTTTGTAAGCATCAGTTGCTGTTTTCTTCATAATGGAACCACCAGCTGCTATATCGATGTCTTTCCTAGTAGTGATGTCGCATCCTTGGTAGAATATTTGTACTATTTGACAAGTGTCTAAACCATGTTGCGGACATCCTCTTAATAACTTTCTAAATCTTGTCCACGCTTCATATAGAGTTTCATTTGGCTTTTGTGTGAACGTAACAATTTCTCCTTGAAGTCTCACGGCTTTAGATGCCGGAAAGAATTGTTTAAGAAATTTTTCAAATAAAACATCCCATGTATCAATCGCCCCTTCAGGTAACGATTCTAACCAATCTTTGGCTTCTCCTTTTAAAGTCCAGGGAAATAACATGAGATATATCTGTTCATCCTCAACTTCTCGGATTTTAAATAAAGTACAGATCCTATTAAAGGTACGAAGATGTTCATTTGGATCTTCCTTCGGCGCACCACTAAATTGGCATTGATTAGTTACCATGTGTAGGATTTGTCCTTTGATTTCATAATCTGGCGCATTAATGTCTGGTTGAGTAATTGCGTGACCTTGGCCAGTGCGTTTAGCTCGCATTCGGTCTTCCATACTTAGAGGTTCCAGATTTTCCATGATTGAATTTGTTGAATCTGAATCACTAAGGGATTCTGATTTAATGGTTGGTTCCTCGACAATTTCTGTTTGAATGATTGGTGGTTCCGGAGGAAAGGTTAATGGTTCAGGATCTCTGAATTGTCCCTGAATATCCTCCGGATTCTCAATTGTGAGGTCGGGTTCAAAAAATGAATTATCGAAAATTTGAATTGGAGTACTTGGTCGACTTATGACGATTCTAAAGAAAAATCAACGGCGATAATATTTGCTAGATGTCTTGATCTGGTTACAGGTGGTGAACGTACAAAAGGTGGTGAACGTTTTGCTCGGTGCATTCACTGAATATCCTATTAATTATAAAAGATAAAAATTATATAAGTTATCAAATTAATAGACTTTTCTGATTTTGCCCACGTTTCGAATAGCCAATAGATGCAGCAGGTAGCTAGGACCCTTTAAATCGGAAGCCCACAACTCGCCACTAACAAATCTAACTATTACTACGAACCAGAAAATTTTGGATGTCTATCAATTTAACCACTTAAAATAATTTTTCGTTGAAATTTAAAGAAATTTTAGAGAAGAAATAGAAAATTCTATGTCCTCAAAACTAGAGTGGCGAAAAATAAGAAAGAAAAAGAGCGCGTCGAAAAACGTCGAAAAATAAAAGGTCGAAAAATAATAAAAAGAACGTAGCGCGTCGAAACTTAAAAATCTAAAAACTAAGAATTAAAAGTTGCGTCTAAAAATATTAAAGCTTAAAAGGAATTCTATCTCTAAAACGGCAATTACTTAAAAAGGTACTAAAACTTATAAAATGGCGTCGCAAAATTCTAAAGCACTTAAATCTTAGTCTAAAGAAAAAGCACTTAAGGGATTTTACGGCAAAGCCTAAAAAATCTAGAAATAAAAATAATTATGGCAAAAACTATGACTTAAAAATAAATACGAACGAAAAATACAAATATTACGCTAAAACAAATAAAAGATATAAAATATAAAAATAAACTTAAAGTTGTAAAAAGTACAATTTTATAAAAATATTATTTTATATTATTTATTTTATAAAACTATTAATTTTTATATATTAATAAAACTAATTTAAACTTAAAATACAAAAATAATAATACAAACTAAACTAATTAATTAAAAACTAAACCCTAATTAGGGTTTTAATAATAATAATAATATACTCCGTAATTAATGCGAAATTAGGTCAAAGATGGCGTGTCAGGGCTGATCATGTGGTCGCATGAGTTTTGTTCATACAAGCCATGCGATCACATGAATCTTGGATCTGGGCCACAATTCTGGGTTGCTACAGTTCTCGGGCCGAGTGATTTTATAAGAATATTTTTTTTTTCTATTTTTCTGTTTTTATAAAATATAAATATAACTTAAATATTTTAAAAACTAAAATAAAAATACTTTTTAACTTTATATATTTTTAACAACTCTTAAAAACAAATATATAAATATATATATATATATATATATATATATATATATATATATATATATATATATATATATATATATATATATATATATATATATATATATATATATATTTTATATTTTCTTTTTATATTTTTTTTTAATAATTAAAACGTATTTTTACAAAAGAAAACTAAAAATCTTTTTTTTTTTTTTATAGATGGCATTTCGCTTCCGGCATTTAAGCAGTTCCCCGGCAGCGGTGCCAAAAATACTTGATGTGCGTAGAGGTGTATACAAAATAGTTATATTTTTACTACGAAAAACTATTAAATACGATACAATTTTACACAAGTTATTTATTTATTTATAGAGTGGATATACCTAAACCTTGCTACAACACTTATAGGCAGTGTACCTAATCGTACAGTAGTGTAGTTTTTAGTAAGTCCGGTTCATCCACAGGGAACTCGCCAAGTTTAACGCTATATTTTTTTACTTATAATTGTAAAAATACAAATATATATATATATATATATATATATATATATATATATATATATATATATATATATATATATATATATATATATATATATATATATATATATATATATATATATATATAAGTAGTATTATTATAAAAGGGGGATTTTACAGTTTAATGACAGGTTTGTCGATTTTAAAACTTTAGTCGCAGTTAAAACCTAATGTAAAATATTAAATATATAAAAAACTTAATTTAAAGTGTAAAGTAAATAACAATAATGAAATTGCGATAAAATAAAATTACGATAATTAAAAATTACGATAATTAAAATGACAATAAATTAAAGTGCGATAATTTAAAGTGCAATTAAATATGAAATAAAGGAATTTTGCTTATTTAAATGTCCGTAATCATGATGTTTGACGTGTTGATTTTAGTTTTATTACCATGGGTTAATTGTTCTTTGTCCTGGATTATTCGATATGTCCATACGGATTTTTCCATAATAGTCCATCAGTCATAATCATAAAGTGCGGAAGTCTTCGTCAAATTATTCTTATTCCCGAAGTCAAATATTTTAACTAATTGGAGATTCGAACTGTAACAAGGTCTTAATACTTTGTTTAATGAATACACCAGGTTATCGACTGCGTGTAGTCCAAGGTTTTACTACTTTGTTAACAATTACACCAATTACCCTTGAATGTAATCCACCCCTGTTTCAACTAGTCTATTAACTATTAATCCAGTTCCATGTCCGGTAAAATGAACAATTATTGGTATTTATAGATATCCCGCCCACCGTACCCAGTCAAGCGTATGTGGTTATATATAAATACGTCAAATTATAAGTCTATATATTAAATTAACGAGGTATCATTTAGTTAATATAAAGCCCATTAATAGCCCATAGTCTAATTTCTACAAGTGTCGTTCTTTTGTCCAAACCCCAATTATGGTACAAAGCCCAATTACCCCGTCTTAATATTTTATGTAACGACCCGGATTTTTCCGATCATTTTATACATATAAGATTAATATTTACATAAATTAAACATTACCAACATAATAAGCAATCTAAATTGTTGAGACTTATGTTTTTGGAAAGAGTTTTACACAATGTTTGACCGTCCAATTTGACCGATGATATCACGAACTATATAACATACGATAATTATACGTTTGTGTATATATATGTATTTATATATATTTAACATGATCTAAGGTTGGTTTAACATCTCATTGTGTACTAATAACAATGAGTTATAAGTATACTTTGAAACTACTAACTTAAGTTTTCAAAACGATAACTATACGTAATGTTCTTTGACATAAATACTTATAACCTATAATGCTTATACATGTATCGTATAGATATGTATTTAATCACTTTTAAAGGGCTTTTATACATAAAACAATATAAGTATATTTACAAAAGATAGCTATTTTTGAATCCTCGTTCCGTTTTCTCAAGATTTCTATACGTACATCTAGGGTATATGTACCCATATCATACCCAGCTTCTATACGTATATACTATTGGAATATACACATCAAATCAACATCCTAATCAACACCTAATCAGCCCTTATTGCTGCCCTCAAGGAGAGGTAATTAGAATTGGAAGCTAGCATAGATTTTTATACAAAATAACAAACTAAAATTTTGTCCATGTCCCTCCCCCCCCCCCCCCCCCCCTTCACGTTTTTAAGGACCCTTCCCCATTTCATTTCTAGTTCACCATTCTCACTTCCAATTACTCTCTAACTCACCTACTTACAAGCCATAAGAAACCCATATCCATTCAGTAAGTTACCATGAAGATCTAGCTTCAAAAACAAGCTTTAATCATCATAAGAAATTCCTTTCAAGAACACTTCAATAATCCTTCCAACTATACAAGTTTACTTCCAACCTTTTAATCCAACTCCACCACTCTTTTGGTTCTAGGATTTTTCTTATCCTTTGCAGTAACTTTGTACAAGTAACTTGAGGTAGTAACCTTATTCATAATTTTATTCGATTCATATTCATATAGCTATCTTATTTTGTGTTGTAAAATTTTAACAACAAGAACATAGTTTGAATGATTTCAAACCTGTTCGCAAACTAAATAGATCCTTCTAACTTAACTTTTAAAATACTTAAAGACCTATAATATATCATAATGATATGCTAACTTAACAAGATACAACTTGTTTTTACAAAGAACACCTTAAAACTGAATCTACGTCGTCGGAGTGCAACCGGGGGCTGTTTTGGGTTGGATAATTAAAAACCATTTTAAACATTGAATTGGAGGTTCATATCTTGGAAAATGATATTTTTTATGAATATGTTAACACATAAAAATTTCATGGTTTAACTCAAAGTGTAAATATTTTTTTATCTAAATATTGTTTTTATGACAAAAATGATTACTTTCATAAGATTCACCTAAAGTTTGAACTATAACCTGTGATTCCGAATGTAAACTAAGGTATTTACAGTTCATATTCTTAAATTTTGACTCGATCCAAGGAAGTGGCAAGTTGAACCAACAAAAACGGAGTTGTAATGAAGAAACTACGACTAAAACAAGATTGGGTATCCGAAGCTAGTTTAGCTACGAAAATATTTGGAGAAAAAGTAAATTAATCATATCTTTTCTAATTAATATGATATTTTATATATAATTACTTATGATTTGATTTTATATATTTCAAGACCACCCGTAAACAACACGAGAAGATTAATCATAAGACCTCATGATTGTACGCAACACGTCATTTGACAACACGGTACTTTATGTACGCAACACGTCATTTGACAACATGGTACCATGGGTCGAGATTAATTCTGATCAATACAAATACGATGGGGTCTTTATTTATTTATTGAGCAACTAATTGTGGACCACTAACATCGGATTGCTAACTACGGACTAATAGATATTAAAAGTATTATAAGTATATATGTAACGATTATTTGAAAAGAAAATATGTTAATATATTATATATATGGTTAGGTTCATTATATCTATCGGAGACCAAGTCGTGTTAAATATCTTCAAAGCAAAAGTGAGTATATAGTCCCACTTTTAAACTCTAAATATTTCTGGATGAGATTACATGCATTTTATGATTTACGTTATGGACACAAGTGATTAAAAATATATATTCTACGTTGAGTTGTACCACTGGCATATGTCCCTGTAACTTGGTAACTACTATTTACATGCGGTATTGTAAACGCGAATCCTGTTGATAGATCTATCGGGCCTGACAATCCCAACCGGACTGGACGACCAGTATTCAACGGTTGCACAGTACTTCGTTTCGGTGACTACACTTGGTACGGTGTAGTAAGATTTCATAATAAAGGGAATATGCGACGTTGATTAAATGTTAAGTATGGTTATCAAGTGCTCAACAACTTAGAATATTTTTATTAAAATGTTTATATATGAAATCTTGTGGTCTATATTTATAATGCTGCCGGCATTAAACCTATATCTCACCAACTTTATGTTGACGTTTTAAGCATGTTTATTCTCAGGTGATAACTAAAAGCTTCCGCCGCGTCATGTTGAATTTAAGCAAGATCTGGAGTATGCATATTTGTGTCAAAAATAAAACTGCATATCGGAGGATTTGTAATGTAAAATATGTTGGAAATCGTATTGTTATCATCACATGTAATGTTTGTAAGGCTAAGATTATCGCTAAACGATAATCATTATTATGTTGGTTAAACCTTGTATTTTAATAAAAGTTATGGTTTGTATTGTAAAAACGAATGTAGTTTTCTTTGAAAAATGTCGCATATAGAGGTCAATACCTCGCGATGAAATCATATGTTATTATATTTGTCCTTATGGTTTAGGACGGGTTATGACATTTTAGCCCAACATCACGATTACTTCGGCTTAAATAAGCATAATAATAACTTAGCTACGAGATATTAATTTAAAAAGGTTGAACATAACTTACAATGATTAATAATAGCGTAGCGTTACACGGACAGAATTTCGACTTACACCCTTACAACATTCGCTAACATACCCTTATTATTAGAATTTAAAATTAAAATTAAAATTAAAATTATAATATATATATATATATATATATATATAGGGGCAGATCAATGGGGAAGTAACCAATCGGAGAGAAGCGGGGGGAAGCAAAATTTTTTATTTTTTATTTTTTTTTAAATTTTTTTTTTCCGGCATCAAGATCACACGAAAATATGAACATTTAGAAGAGACACCTATTGATGAATGTTATTATTTAGGCGGGAAAACGATCGATAAAAATAACATTCAAGATAATATTGTTCGTGAAGAATATGAACGTTTTTTTTTCCATGTTTTGTGAAGTAAAATTTAGCCCGATTTAGAATTTAGGGTTTAGAGTTTAGGGTTTAGAGTTTAGGGTTTGGTGTTTTGGGTTTATTCCATAAACCCAAAACACCAAACCCTAAACCCTAAACCCTAAACCTAAACTCTAAACCGTTCGTGTTAAAAACTCAATCTAAATCCTAAATCTAAACCCTAAATCTAAACCCTAAACCCTAAATTTCTAAACCCTAATATCTAAACCCTATAAACCCTTATATCTAAACCCTAATAGCTAAAACCTCAAAATACGCTCGAAAAACACGATAATTGTTATATATTACTTCTTCGAGCGTTTTCCCGCCAAAATAAAAACATTTATCACAAAGTGTCTCTACTAAATGTTCATATTTTCATCTCATCTATAATGTTCGTGAACAAAGTTTTTTCAAAAAACGAAAAAAAAAAAAAGTTTTTGCTTCCCCCCCCGCTTCCCCCCGAATGGTTACTTCCCTCTTGATCCTACAACTATATGTATATATATATATATATATATATATATATATATATATATATATATATATATATATATATATATATATATATATATATATATATATATATATATAAATCGTTAAGTGAATGAAGAAGAAAAAGATATTCTAATTTGAGCCAAAACACGCGAAATTTATAGATGTGGCCTGACTTCTGCTGCCATGCGATCGCATGGAATCTTAGCTTCCAGGCCATGCGATCGCATGGCCTACTTTTCCAGCTCACAAGAGTTTGTTTGCATCTTGCCGACAGTTTATAAATATATATATAATATATAAATAATTTTAAGAATTATTTAAATATTATATTATATTTATGTGCATAGTTGACTCGTAATTTTTAGTCTGTTGCGTCAAGCGTTGAGAGTTGACTCTGGTCCCGGTTCCGGATTTTCGAACGTCCTTGCGTACAATTTAATATCTTGTATTTTGCGTTTTGCGTCTTGTACTCTTGTAATTTTGAGACGTTTCTCATCAATAATTTGAACCTCTTTGATTGTACTTTGTACTTTTGAGCTTTTTGGTCATTTGCGTCTTCAATTCGTCAAATCTGTCTTTTGTCTTCACCTTTTATTATTTAAACGATAATTACTTGAAATTAGAACAATTGCAACTAAAAGCTTGTCTTTCTTGAGGGATAATGCTATGAAATATATGTTCATTTTTAGCATTATCAGCTGGCAATAATGTCGCTCTTGAGTCTTTGCCACGTCAGAAATGTGGGAGACCAATTGGTTCCAAAGATAAAAATCCTCGAAAAAGAAAATCAGCTGATAATGAGGTAAAAGAAAGTGTTCAAGAAGAACCACAAATCAATACTCCTTCTGCAGAAGAGATTGATGATGTCAATACGGAATTTTCAATTAATTATGCACATTCAAAAATATTATGGAACCGAAATGAAATGAAAAATCTTGATGAGATATTTTCATATAATGTTGCATATGACATCATGAATGATGATGATGATCCAGAACCAAAATCTGTCATGGAATGTCAAAATAGACATAATTGAGATCATTGGAAAGAAGCAATACGAGCTGAATTTGAATCGCTCAATAAAAGAGAAGTTTTCGGATCTATCGTTCTCACACCTAAAGATGTGAAACCTGTGGGATATAGATGGGTTTTTGTGCGAAAAAGAAATGAGAAAAATGAAGTTACAAGGTATAAAGCTAGATTTGTAGCTCAAGGTTTTTCTCAAAGACCGGGAATTGATTATGATGAAACTTATTCCCCTATTATGGATGCAATTACTTTTAGATACTTAATCAGCCTGGCAGTTTCTAAAAATTTAGAAATGCATCTCATGGATGTTGTGATTGCTTATCTATATGGATCACTTGATAGTGATATATATATATATATATATATATATATATATATATATATATATATATATATATGAAGATACCTGAAGGATTTAAGGTATCAGAAGCAACCAATGCAAAACCCAAAGAAATGTACTCAATCAAGTTACAAAGGTCTTTATATGGGTTAAAACAATCGGGTCGCATGTGATATAAACGATTAAGTGATTACTTGATAAGCAAAGGGTATACCAATAATCTTATTTGCCCATGTGTATTCATTAAGAAAACAACATCTGGATATGTGATCATAGCCGTTTATGTTGATGATCTTAACATCATAGGTACAAATAAAGAGATCCATGAAGCCATTCAACTTCTAAAGAAAGAATTTGAAATGAAAGATCTCGAAAAAACCAAGTATTGCCTTGGTTTGCAGATTCAGCATATGCCTAATGGTTTACTTGTACATCAAACAACTTATACGAAAAAGATTTAAAAACGTTTCAATATGGATAAGGCAAAACTGTCACAACCCGACCTTAACCATAAGGACGAATACAATAACATATGATTTCATCGCGAGGTATTGACCTCTATATGCGACATTTTTCAAAAACTGCATTCGTTTTTACAATACAAACCATAGCTTTTATTACAAATACAAGGTTTAAACAACTTAATAATGATTATCGTTTAGCGATAATCTTAGACTTACAAACTTTACATGTGATAATAACAATACGACTTCCAACATATTTTACATTACAAATCCTCCGATATGCAGTTTTATTTTTGACACAAATATGCATACTCAAGATCTTTCTTAAATTCAACATGTTGCAGCGGAAGCTTTTAGTTATCACCTGAGAATAAACATGCTTAAAACGTCAACATAAAGTTGGTGAGATATAGGTTTAATGCCGGCAGCGTTATAAATATAGACCACAAGATTTCATATATAAACGTTTTAATAAAAATATTCTAAGTTGTTGAGCACTTGATAACCATACTTAACATTTAATCAACGTCATATTCCCTTTATTATGAAATCTTACTACACCGTACCAAGTGTAGTCACCGAAACGAAGTACTGTGCAACCGTTGAATAATGGTCGTCCAGTCCGGTTGGGGTTGTTAGGCCCGATAGATCTATCAACAGGATTCGCGTTTACAATACCTCATGTAAATAGTAGTTATCAAGTTACAGGGAAGTATGCCAGTGGTACAACTCAACGTAGAATATATATTTTTAATCACTTGTGTCCATAACGTAAATCATAAAATGCATGTATTATCATCCCGAAATATTTAGAGTTTAAAAGTGGGACTATATACTCACTTTTGCCTTGAAGGTATTTATCACGACTTGGTCTCCGATAGATATCACGAACCTAACCATATATATATATATAATATATCAACATATTTTCTTTTTAAGTAATCGTTACATAATATATATATATATATATATATATATATATATATATATATATATATATATATATATATATATATATATATATATATATATATATACTTTTAATACTTTTAATACTTTTAATATTTTCTTAGTCCGTAGTTAGCAGTCCGATGTTAGTGGTCCACAATTAGTTGCTCAATAAAATAAATAAAGACCCCATCGTATTCGTATTGATCAGAATTAATCTTGACCCATGGTACCATGTTGTCAAATGACGTGTTGCGTACATAAAGTACCGTGTTGTCAAATGACGTGTTGCGTACAATCATGAGGTCTTATGATTAATCTTCTCGTGTTGTTTACGGGTGGTCCTGAAATATATAAAATCAAATCATAAGTAAATATATATGAAATATCATATTAATTAGAAATATATGATTAATTTAATTTTTCTCCAAATATTTTCGTAGCTAAACTAGCTTCGCATACCCGATCTTGTTTTAGACGTAGTTTCTTCATTACAACTCCGTTTTTGTTGGTTCAACTTGCCACTTCCTTGGATCGAGTCAAATTTTAAGAATATGAACTGAAAATACCTTAGGTTGTATTCGAAATCACAGGTTATAGGTCAAACTTTGGTGAAACTTATGAAAGTGATCATTTTCCATCATAAAAACAACATTTAATGATCATTTTTCTAAAAATACTTACACTTTGAGTTAAATCATGAAATTTTTATGTGTTAACGTATTCATAAGAAATATCATTTTTCCAGAATATGAACTTCCAATTCAAAGCTTAAGATGGTTTTTAATTATCCAACCCAAAACAGCCCCCGGTTGCACTCCGACGACGTAGATTCAGTTTTTAAGGTGTTCTTTGTAAAACCAAGTTATATCTTGTTAAGTTAGCATATCATTATGATTTATTACAGGTCTTGAAGTATTTTAAAAGTCAAGTTAGAAGGATCTATTTAGTTTGCGAACAAGTTTGAAATCATTCAAACTATGTTCTTGTTGTTAAAATTTTATACCACAAAATAAGATAGCTATATAAATATGAATCGAATAAGGTTATGAACAAGGTTACTACCTCAAGTTACTTGGACAAAGTTGCTGTAAAAGATGAGTAAAATCCTAGAACCAAAAGAGTGGTGGAGTTGGATCAAAAGGTTGGAAGTAAACTTGTTTACTTGGAAGAATTATTGAAGTGTTCTTGGAAGGTTTTTCTTATGAAGATTAAGGCTTGTTTTTGAAGCTAGATCTTCATGATAACTTGCTGAATTGTTGAAGGTGTTTAAGGGTTATGGAAGTGTGTGGTTTTAGCTAAGAAATGAAGATAAAAATTGAATCAAAATGAGGGTATTTGTAGCCATAAATGGCGTTTTCCATGGGGAGACAAAAACAAAATTTCATTTGTTATTTTGCTAGATATTTTTGATAATTGTCAAAAGCTAAATCCTCACATGTTCCTTAACTGATTAGATCTAATTATTGGTGTATTTTTATGGGTATATACCAATAGTAAATACGTATAGAAGATGGGTATGATACGGGTACATATACCCTAGGTATACGTATAGAAATCTTGAGGAAACGGAACGAGAATTCAAATATAGCTATCTTTTGTGAATATACTTATATTGTTTTATGTATTTAAGTCCTTAAAAAGTGATTAAATACATTATATATACGATACATGTATAAGCATTATAGGTTATAAGTATATATATCAAAGAATGTTACGTATAGTTATCGTTTTGAAAACTTAAGTTAGTAGTTTCAAAATATACTTATAACTCATTGTCATTAGTATACAATGAGATGTTAAACCATCCTTAGACCATGTTAAATATATATAAATACATATATATACAAAAACGTATAATTATCGTATGTTATATAGTTCGTGATATCATCGGTCAAATTGGGCGGTCAAACGTTGTGTAAAACTCTTTTCAAAAACACAAGTCTCAACAATTTGGATTGCTTATCATGTTGGTAAGGTTTAATTTATGTAAATATTAATCTCATAAGTATAAAATGATCGGAAAAATCCGGGTCGTTACAGTACCTACCCGTTAAATAAATTTCGTCCCGAAATTTTAAAGTTGTACCTATTTTGTGTTCTCGGGAAACAAATGCGGGTACTTTTGTTTCATCTGATCCTCTCATTCCCAAGTAAACTCGGGACCTCTTCGAGCATTCTAACAAACCTTAATGATTGGTATGTTGCTCTGCTTGAGTTGTTTAACTTCACGGTCCATGATTTCGATTGGTTCTTCTATGAATTGTAATTTCTCGTCGACTTGGATTTCTTCAAGAGGAATGGTGAGATCTTCCTTTGCAAGACATTTCTTGAGGTTTGAGACGTGAAATAAATTATGTACTCCGACGAGTTGTTGTGGTAACTCGAGTCGATAGGCTACCGGTCCGATGCGTTCGATGATCTTGAACGGGCCTACATACCTTGGTTCAGTTTACCCCTTTTTCCAAAACGTATTACACCTTTCCAAGGTGACACCTTTAGCATAACCATGTCACCGATCTGAAACTCTAATGGTTTCCTTCGGACATCGGCGTAGCTCTTTTAGCGACTACGGGCTGTTTTCAATCTCTCCTTGATTTGTACTATCTTCTCAGTCATTTCGTGTATGATCTCGGGACCAGTTAATTATCGATATCCTACTTCATTCTAATAGATAGGGGATCTACACTTCCTTCCATACAGTGCTTCAAATGGTGCAGCTTTAATGCTCGCATGATAACCGTTATTATACTAGAATTCTGCTAATGGTAGATACTTATCCCATCCGTTTTCAAAATCGATCACACATGCCCTGAGCATGTCTTTAAGAGTCTGAATTGTTCTTTCACTCTGCCCTTCAGTTTGTGGATGATATGCGGTGCTCATATCTAAACGAGTTCCCAGGGCCTCCTGTAGTGATTGCCAAAACTTTGATGTAAATCTACTATCACGATCGGATTTAATGGAAATAGGTATTCCATGCCTTGAAACAATTTCCTTTATGTATAATCGTAATAGTTTCTCCATTCTATCTGTTTCCTTTATAGGCAAGAAATGTGCAGATTTGGTGAGACGATCAACTATTACCCAAATGGTGTCATAACCCCAGGCAGTCTTAGGTAACTTTGTGATGAAATCCATGGTAATACCATCCCATTTCCATTCTGGGATTTCTGGTTGTTGAAGTAACCCTGACAGCTTCTGGTGTTCTGCTTTGACTTTAGAACAAGTTAAACATTCCCCAACATATGTTGCAACATCCGTCTTTAAATTAGGCCACCAATAATGCGTCTTAAGATCTTGATACATCTTTCCAACTCCAGGATGTATCGAGTATCTTGTCTTATGTGCCTCGTTCAATATCAACTTCCTTAATCCACCCAACTTTGGTACCCAAATACGGTTTGCAAAATATCGAATTTCATCTTCCCGTATAACGAGTTGCTTCTCATACTTTTTCATTATTTCATTTCCTATGTTTTCTTTAGTAAGGGCTTCTCGTTGAGCCTCTTTGATTTGTGAGTTGAGATTCATGCGAATTTTGATGTTCATCGCTCGTACTCGAATTGGTTCCCATTCCTTTCTGCTTAGATACATTCGCTTTCCCGGGATGATAGCGAATCTCACAATCATAGTCGTTTATCAGCTCGACCCACCTACGTTGCCTCATGTTCAGCTGTTTCTAATCAAAAATATGTTGAAGGCTTTTATGATCAGTAAACACAGTGCATTTAACCCCATATAAATAGTGTCTCCATATCTTCAATGCAAACACTACTGCTCCCAATTCTAAATCATGCGTCGTATAATTCCGCTCGTGAATCTTCAATTGTCGGGATGCGTATGCTATAACTTTCTTCCGTTGCATAAGGACGCAACCAAAACCTTGTCGCGAAGCGTCACAATATATCTCAAAATCATCGTTCCCTTCAGGTAACGATAAAATAGGTGCTATAGTCAACTTCTTCTTCAGTAATTGAAATGCACTTTCCTGCTCAGAAGTCCATTCGTACTTCTTCCCTTTTTGCGTTAACGCTGTTAATGGTTTAGCTATTCGGGAAAAATCTTGAATAAACCTTCTATAATAACCAGCTAAACCCAAAAATTGGCGTATCTGCGTTGGTGTCTTAGGACTCTCCCATTTTTCAATGGCCTCAATTTTAGCTGGATCAACCTGAATTCCTTTGCTGCTAACAACGTGGCCAAGAAATTGCACTTCTTTCAACCAAAATGCACACTTAGAAAATTTGGCTTATAACTGTTCTTTTCTTAACAATTCTAATACCAACCTTAAATGCTGCTCATGCTCTTGCTCACTCTTGGAATAGATAAGAATATCATCAATGAAAACGATAACAAACTTATCTAAATACGGACTACAAACTCGATTCATGAGGTCCATGAATACAGCTGGCGCATTAGTCAACCCAAACGGCATAACCAAAAATTCGTAATGACCGTAGCGTGTCCGAAAAGCAGTTTTTGGAATGTCTTCTTCCTTAACACGTAGTTGATGATAGCCCGACCTTAGGTCGATTTTCGAGTAAACACATGATCCTTGCAATTGATTAAATAAGTCATCAATTCTCGGTAGTGGATACCGATTCTTGATAGTTAACTTATTTAATTCACGATAATCTATACACATTCGGAAAGATCCGTCTTTCTTCTTGACGAATAAAATCGGAGTTCCCCACGGTGAAGTACTTGGTCGTATGAATCCACGGTCCAGTAATTCTTTTAACTGACTCTGAAGTTCTTTTAACTCGGACGGTGCAAGTCTATATGGAGCACGGGCAATCGGTGCAGCTCCTGGTACAAGATCTATTTGAAATTCTACAGATCTAAATGGAGGTAATCCCGGCAACTCTTTCGGAAATACTTCAGGAAAATCTCTTGCCACAGGCACGTCATTGATGCTCTTCACTTTTTCCTTCGTTTCGACCTTATTAACATGTGCTAAGATAGCATAGCACCCTTTCTTCAAGCACTTTTGAGCTTTCAAACAACTAATGAGTTTTAGCTTTGAGTTACCCTTCTCTCCATAAATCATTACTGCTGTTTTATCCTTACGAGGAATGCGAATTGCCTTCTTGGCACACACAACTTCAGCTCCTATTTTGGACATCCAGTCCATGCCGACTATTACATCAAAACTTCCTAATTCTATGGATATCAAATCAATCTTAAATATTTCTCCAGCTAAATTTATTTTACAATCACGGCAAATTTTATCGGATTTAATTAGTTTACCATTAGCTAACTTAATCATGTACTTAGCATCTAGAGGTAATGATGAACAATTCAATTTAGCGTAAAAGTCTCTACTCACGTAACTTCTATCGGCACCAGTATCAAATATAATAGATGCGGATAAGTTATTAATGGTAAACGTACCCGTAACAAGCTCCGGGTCTTCACACGCCTCTCTAGCATTAATAACAAATGCTCTTCCATGTGCAGATCCATTATTCTTCTCTGGATTCAGACACTGGCTCTTATAATGACCCTGTTTCCCACACCCATAACAAGTAACAGTGGCCAAGGCAGTTCTATTTGCATTGGTGGCAGGAGTTTTGGTACCGTTTGTATTTCTAGCGGGAACCCTACAATCTTCAGCAAGATGACCTTTTCGATTACAATTATTGCACACCACATTACAATAACCAGAGTGATGTTTGTGGCATCTGTTACATAAAGGATTTCGTCCCTTGTAACCTGAGTTCGAACCGCTACCCGCACCTTGCGTGGTTTCTTGTTTCTTGTTGGATTGTTGATGATTACCTTCCCATTTTTTTTGTTTCCCGATGTCTTGACATCAGTGTTCTTATCCAGAATAATCTGGTCCATCAACTCGTTCGCCATGGTGATGGCTTCATGAATAGTCTTGGGTTTCGATGCTGTAACATTTGCTTTGACATTTTTAGGCAAACCATCTTTGTACAGTTCTAATTTCCGTTCTTCGGTTGGTACCAATTCAGGACATAGCAAAGCTAATTCCATGAATCGCTAATTGTAGTTAGTGAGTTCAGTACCAACAACTTTCAGACTTCGTAATTCCACTTCCAACTTCCTAACCTCGTTCCTTGGACAATACTCGTTGATTAGCATTGTTTTGAATTCTTCCCAGGGAGTATTATAAGCTACATCTCCTCCTACGGCCTTCACATAGTTTTTCCACCATGTGAGTGCACTATCTTGTAAGGTGCACGATGCATACTTGGTCATGTCCTTCTCAATACAACCACTGATTTTAAACACAGACTCAATCTTTTCGATCCACCAGGTTAAACCGACTGGTCCTTCTGTTCCACTGAATGATGAGGGCTTGCAACCTTGAAAAGTTTTGTAAGTACATCCCACACGAGGATTTAGGTTAACTGCAGCACCTCTCGCAGCCTCGACCCATAACATTCTGTCTTCCACTCGCTGATTGATGAGTTTCTCGATTTCTTGTTCCATCATTCGGTTCAATCGCGCCATAATCTTCAATAAGAATGAAAAAAAATAATTATTCACATGGAATATTATAGATGTAGTATGTATTTACAGTACATCGTAGCTTATTAATAATATGAACCAGTTATTATTATAAAAGCCTTTTCTTCTTATTAGCGTTTTATAATTATATCTAGGGTAGTACCTACCCGTTAAAGTTCATACTTAATAGCTTAGTACAGAAATCAATTACTATCACCCAAATAATACTCAACCATGGAAAATTATTGCATTTCACACTTCACTATTTTACATATGCTTATCTTACATCAAACATTAAGCAAACCACACTAGTAATATTATACAAAACGTTATATGATCCCATGGTTTAAAACAACAGCGCATCATTTAACTCAAAACGTTTGTGTTCAAAGAAATCGCTTATAGGTTATCTTGACTGTCTCCCTGTGTTTTGGCGGAGGGGCTGAAGAACTGGATGCCGGGATAGAACTAATAGGAATAGCGGGAATAGGGGTGGAAGTGTCTGGTGGAGTTGGTGCCACAACATCCTCTCTAAACTCGGGATTTGGATTTTCCAATTCAGTAGCCTTTCGTTTCTTTCCTCGTTCGAACTTGTCTTTCGTAATTTCCTGTATTTCTTCCTCCTCAGGATCACCTTCTGGTTCCTCTTCAATTGATTCATCCGGAACTTGTGAGTCTTCCCCAAAGGTGTCGTTTTCATCATCGGATAGGTTAATGACTGGAACACCATCTGAAGATTCTGGTTCGGAGTCGCTGAATGTGATAACAAGTTCTAAGCCAAACATCTATCACATAACAACTAGTAAATTAGTATCGCATAATATTTACATATTAATTTTTAACCAACAATGATAAGCAATATTTTTCGAAATCAAACACGGTCAAAGTCCAGACTCACTAATGCATCCTAACAAACTCGATAAGACACACTAATGCAAATTTTCTGGTTCTCTAAGACCAACGCTCTGATACCACATGTCACAACCCGACCTTAACCATAAAGACGAATACAATAACATATGATTTCATCGCGAGGTATTGACCTCTATATGCGACATTTTTCAAAAACTGCATTCGTTTTTACAATACAAACCATAGCTTTTATTACAAATACAAGGTTTAAACAACTTAATAATGATTATCGTTTAGTGATAATCTTAGACTTACAAACTTTACATGTGATAATAACAATACGACTTCCAACATATTTTACATTACAAATCCTCCGATATGCAGTTTTATTTTTGACACAAATATGCATACTCAAGATCTTGCTTAAATTCAACATGTTGCAGCGGAAGCTTTTAGTTATCACCTGAGAAAAACATGCTTAAAACGTCAACATAAAGTTGGTGAGATATAGGTTTAATGCCGGCAGCGTTATAAATATAGACCACAAGATTTCATATATAAACGTTTTAATAAAAATATTCTAAGTTGTTGAGCACTTGATAACCATACTTAACATTTAATCAACGTCGCATATTCCCTTTATTATGAAATCTTACTACATCGTACCAAGTGTAGTCACCGAAATGAAGTACTGTGCACCGTTGAATACTGGTCGTCCAGTCCGGTTGGGGTTGTCAGGCCCGATAGATCTATCAACAGGATTCGCGTTTACAATACCTCATGTAAATAGTAGTTACCAAGTTACAGGGAAGTATGCCAGTGGTACAACTCAATGTAGAATATATATTTTTAATCACTTGTGTCCATAACGTAAATCATAAAATGCATGTATTCTCATCCCGAAATATTTAGAGTTTAAAAGTGGGACTATATACTCACTTTTGCCTTGAAGGTATTTATCACGACTTGGTCTCCGATAGATATCACGAACCTAACCATATATATAATATATCAACATATTTTCTTTTTAAGTAATCGTTACATATATATATATATATATATATATATATATATATATATATATATATATATATATATATATATATATATATATATATATATATACTTTTAATATTTTCTTAGTCCGTAGTTAGCAGTCCGATGTTAGTGGTCCACAATTAGTTGCTCAATAAAATAAATAAAGACCTCATCGTATTCGTATTGATCAGAATTAATCTTGACCCATGGTACCATGTTGTCAAATGACGTGTTGCGTACATAAAGTACCGTGTTGTCAAATGACGTGATGCGTACAATCATGAGGTCTTATGATTAATCTTCTCGTGTTGTTTACGGGTGGTCTTGAAATATATAAAATCAAATCATAAGTAAATATATATGAAATATCATATTAATTAGAAATATATGATTAATTTAAGTTTTCTCCAAATATTTTCGTAGTTAAACTAGCTTCGCATACCCGATCTTGTTTTAGTCGTAGTTTCTTCATTACAACTCCATTTTTGTTGGTTCAACTTGCCACTTCCTTGGATCGAGTCAAATTTTAAGAATATGAACTGAAAATACCTTAGGTTGTATTCAAAATCACAGGTTATAGGTCAAACTTTGGTGAAACTTATGAAAGTGATCATTTTCCATCATAAAAACAACATTTAATGATCATTTTTCTAAAAATACTTACACTTTGAGTTAAACCATGAAATTTTTATGTGTTAACATATTCATAAGAAATATCATTTTTCCAGAATATGAACTTCCAATTCAAAGCTTAAGATGGTTTTTAATTATCCAACCCAAAACAGCCCCCGGTTGCACTCCGACGACGTAGATTCGGTTTTTAAGGTGTTCTTTGTAAAACCAAGTTATATCTTGTTAAGTTAGCATATCATTATGATATATTACAAGTCTTGAAGTGTTTTAAAATTCAAGTTAGAAAGATCTATTTAGTTTGCGAACAAGTTTGAAATCATTCAAACTATGTTCTTGTTGTTAAAATTTTATACCACAAAATAAGATAGCTATATAAATATGAATCGAATAAGGTTATGAATAAGGTTACTACCTCAAGTTACTTGGAAAAAGTTACTGTAAAAGATGAGTAAAATCCTAGAATCAAAAGAGTGGTGGAGTTGGATCAAAAGGTTGGAAGTAAACTTGTTTACTTGGAAGAATTATTGAAGTGTTCTTGGAAGGTTTTTCTTATGAAGATTAAGGCTTGTTTTTGAAGCTAGATCTTCATGGTAACTTGCTGAATTGTTGAAGGTGTTTAAGGGTTATGGAAGTGTGTGTTTTTAGCTAAGAAATGAAGATAAAAATTGAATCAAAGTGTGGGTATTTGTAGCCATAAATGGCGTTTTCCATGGGGAGACAAAAACAAAATTTCATTTGTTATTTTGCTAGATATTTTTGATAATTGTCAAAAGCTAAATCCTCACATGTTCCTTAACTGATTAGATCTAATTATTGGTGTATTTTTATGGGTATATACCAATAGTAAATACGTATAGGAGATGGGTATGATACGGGTACATATACCCTAGGTATACGTATAGAAATCTTGAGGAAACGGAACGAGAATTCAAATATAGCTATCTTTTGTGAATATACTTATATTGTTTTATGTATTTAAGTCCTTAAAAAGTGATTAAATACATTATATATACGATACATGTATAAGCATTATAGGTTATAAGTATATATATCAAAGAATGTTACGTATAGTTAACGTTTTGAGAACTTAAGTTAGTAGTTTCAAAATATACTTATAACTCATTGTCATTAGTACACAATGAAATGTTAAACCATCCTTAGACCATGTTAAATATATATAAATACATATATATACACAAACGTATAATTATCGTATGTTATATAGTTCGTGATATCATCGGTCAAATTGGGCGGTCAAACGTTGTGTAAAACTCTTTTCAAAAACACAAGTCTCAATAATTTGGATTGCTTATCATGTTGGTAAGGTTTAATTTATGTAAATATTAATCTCATAAGTATAAAATGATCAAAAAAATCCGGGTCGTTACAAAAACCATTAAGTACTCCTATGGTTGTTAGATCACTTAATGTTGACACTGATCCATTTCGTCCCTGTGAAGATCATGAAGATATCCTGGGACCAGAAGTACCATATCTTAGTGCAATTGGAGCTCTTATGTATCTTACAAATTGTACAAGACCTAAAATTTCTTTTGAAGTTAATTTGTTGGCCAGGTTCAGCTCAGCTCCTACCAAAAGACACTGAAATGGGATCAAACATATATTTCGATACCTTCGAGGAACTACAGACTTAGGATTATTTTAATCTAACGAATCAAAACAAGATTTGGTTGGTTATGCAGATGCAGGTTATTTATCTGATTCACATAAAGTTAAATCTCAAACTGGATATGTATTCCTAAATGGAGGTACTGTAATATCATGGCGTTCTCAGAAACAAACACTTGTTGCAACATCATCAAATCATGCCGAAGTGATTGCATTACATGAAGCTACTCGGGAATGTTTTTGGTTGAGATCAATGACACAATTCATTACTGATTCTTGTGGACTAGAACGCGATAAAAGTCCAACAACTATCTATGAAGATAATGCATCTTGCATAACACAGATGAAAGAAGGGTATATCTTTAACGCCCTTAAACGATGAATTTTTTTTTTTTTAGATCCCACTATGGGATCCCATCATCCCACTATGGGATCAGGTTCTGATCAGATTTCTTGAAAATCACCTTTGATCCCATTCCGGGATCTTTTAATCCCATTCCGGGATCAGGCCCTGACATGGTAGTTTTCAACCAAATTAATACTTGTGACCCGTTTGACTATCAACACATAACAACTCCGTTCCAACCTATTTTAACAACATAACACATAAACAAACTTAATTTAAGCAGTTTCTTACATCGTCAAACGTTACGAAAATCTTTTAATCATGATGCAACTTTTTTACACATCTTAAATATAACATTTGTTCCCAAAACTTAAAAGAAACATAATTTTCAAATACAAAAGACTTGGCGTTGATAAGCGGTATCATTAGAGCTAGATTCAAAATAGGGACTTGCACTACCACTTACTAAAATCCAAACCTCCGATATCCTCACATAGGCTCCTTACCTTCACGGTGTCCTTTCGTTCCTATAAAACATAAAACAACATGGGGGTAAGCTTTTACGCTTAGTGAGTTATAGGCGAATAATATAACATATGACATTGGGCACAATCATTTCATCACTTAGTCTTTCCAACCAAAATGGTTGCTTTCTTACTTTCGGATCCGAATCTTTTCCTTACCATAGACATAACTTACTAAGGTCAATCCTAGTAATTATGTCTAAGCTAACATAACCATAGGCATACACATATGCCTAAGCTACCTAAATCACATTGCATACATACATACATAGACACTCAAGGTGTCTAAGCTAAGTCATACCATAGACAAGATCATTAAGCAAGCTTAGTGACCTTGCCTAAGCTAATCATCAACCGTAGATACAATTATTAGGCTCGCCTAATAATTCTATCTAAGCTATCCACTTAGTGCATTTAGTCGTTGTCCTCTTGTACGGAAGCAATCCGAAAACACTAAGTCACCCTTGACCCGCCCAATTTACCCCCTATAAACTCACCTTGATTAAACGAGGTATCTTGATCACTTAAAGCTCCTATGCCTTTATTAGCACCTATACATGAGCTAATTTCATCAATAACATAATCTTAACAAATCACAACTTTCAAAGGCTTTTAACACATTCATACACTTACACACATAACATGTTTAACTTATCTTTTTCCAATATAACAACATTATCATGCCAACATCATTTCCTTAATTACACAATATCTCTAGTTTATCCCTTACAATCATGACTTGCAATTCTTTCAAATATTTCATCAAACATCAAATGTGCATAAACCCATTTCTACTACTAGCAACCCTAAATCATCATTTATCCAAATTTCATTACTTACAACAATAACAACAATTCACATATAAACTTTCTCCTTTACAATTTTTAACTAACTCACATAAACATTTCATTGAGGCATTTCATCAAACACCTAGTGTGCATGACTTGATTCTAAGCTAAATTAGCATCAATTCCATCTTATTCACTACATGCACTCAATTAGCAAGTTTATTCATGAACTTACTTCCATTATAAATCACAAATTCGTTTTAAATCATACAAGTGTGCATATTTTCAACATACACCATCTTTTAAGCTAGAGATTCATCTAAGACTTCCAACTTTAGTAATAATTAGACATAGAAGTTCATACCTTGTCTCTAAGGATTCAAGAACCCTAATTGTGCACAAAGGAGAAGAAATTGAAGAATTAAAGCTTGCTAGGATGATTAGAGTACACTAGATTTCACAAATTTCCAATTGCATGTACTCAATTTCTTCAATTGAAGATCCTCCCTCTTCCTCTTGTTTGGATCGACACACACAAGCACACACACACTCTCTGTATTTTTTTTTTTTTGCAACTAATAATAAAAATTCTGCATTTTACATCTTTTATTAAATTAACTTTGTCTTATTTGCACTTTCTACCCTCCCCACCAAAACTCTATTTTGGGAGGTCCTTAATTCTAACTTTGCATCCCTAGTCCCTTCCAACTTAACTAACAAACATTAACTATTTCCATTTATTTATACTAAATCCTACCATCCATATATATAAAATAATTAAATTACATAAATAATGCCTTAATTAATTTGGGATGTTACAACTCTCCCCCCGTTGGATTGTTCGCGTCCTCGTGAACCACTCTTGATACAACGATGGATAGTACTTCATAATCCATTCTTCGGGTTCCCACGTACATTCGGAACCCTATCTAAATTTCCATAACACTTTCAATAACATAACCGACTTATTTCTTAATTGCTTAACCTTTTGATCCAAAATCTTTATTGGCTTTTCCGCATACCTTAACTTTTCATCAACCTCAATCTAATTTAAAGGGACATATGTTGATTCATCCACCAAACACTTTCTCAATTGTGACACGTGAAACGTGTCATGTATGTTACTCAATTCATCGGGCAAGGCCAAACGATAGGCTACCTTCCTGACTTTCACCACTATTTCAAATGGTCCCACAAATCTTGGACCCAATTTCCTCTTTTTCTAAAACGAATAATACCCTTCCACGGGGAAACTTTAAGCATTACCTTATCACCTACTTGAAATTCTATCGGCTTTCTTCTTTTATCCACATAAGACTTTTGTCAATCTTGTGCCGCTTTCATTCTTTCATGAATTTGATCTATCATTTCGGTTGTTTGTTGGACTACTTTCGTGCTTCCTAATTCCCTTTGACCCACTTCACCCCAACATATTGGAGTCCTACACCTTCTCCCATACAAAATTTCATAAGGTGCCATTCCAATGGTAGAATGATAACTATTATTATACGAAAATTCAACTAAAGGTAGGTGAGTATCCCAACTACCACCAAAATCAATGACGCACGCCCTTAACATATCCTCAAGAGTTTGGATAGTTCGCTCACTTTGACCATCCGTTTGTGGGTGAAACGCGGTACTCACATGCAACTTAGTGCCCATCTCTTCTTGAATCTTTCTCCAATATCGTGAGGTGAATCGGGTGTCACGGTCCGAAACAATGGAAACCGGCACTCCTGCCTTGCAACAACCTCCTTCATATATAATTTAGACATTGCTTCCGACGATGAAGCTTCTCTTATTGCCAAAAATAGCGCACTCTTAGTTAATCTATCGACAATAACCCAAATGGCGTCGTGTTGTCGAGGGGTCTTAGGCAACTTAGTCACTAAATCCATTTTAATATGTTCCCATTTCCAAACCGGTACTTCTAATGGTTGTAACTTACCATACGGAATTTGATGATCGGCTTTCACTTGAAGGCAAGTAAGACATTTATAAACGTACTTTACTATATCTCTCTTCATTCCTGGCCACCAATAGTCTTTCCTTAAGTCCCTATACATCTTCGTAGCACCGGAATGAATCGAATACTTAGATTTGTGAGCCAAATCAAGGAGCTCACTTCTAACACCACTTTGTAAAGGTACCCAAATTCTTCCATATCTAAGCCTTAGACCACGAGAATCTATCATAAAATCATTAACTTGTCCTTTTATTCTTTCCTTTCTCACGTTTTTGGCGGTTAACGCTTCATCTTGTGCTACTCGGATACTATCGAATATTTGTGGTGATATTACCATGACTAAACTCGTTACCTTAATCGGTTGGTGACTCGTCTTCCTACTAAGAGCATCCGCCACCACATTAGCCTTCCCGGGGTGACATAAAATTTCACAATCATAATCTTTCACCAAGTCGAGCCCTCTCCTTTGCCTATCATTCAAATCTCTTTGATCGAACAAATACTTTAAGTTCTTATGATCGGTATAAATAGAGAACTTAACACCATAAAGATAATGACGCCATATTTTCAAAGCAAAAACCACGGCCGTTAATTCTAAATCATGGTTGGGATAACGTTTTTCATGTACCTTCAATTGTCGGGAAGCATAAGCTATGACTTTCCCATTTTGCATTAGTACACACCCCAAACCTTTCTTAGAAGCATCGCAATAAACCGTCATATTCTCATTTCCTTCCGGTAAAACTAGTATAGGAGCTTGAACAAGTTTCTCCTTAAGGAGTTGAAATGCTTGTTCTTGCTTTTCTTCCCATCTCCATGGCACATTCTTACGGGTCAACTTTGTGAGTGGGGTGGCTATTCTAGAAAAATCTTGTATAAACCGTCGATAGTACCCCGCTAAACCTAGAAAACTCCTAACTTCGGTGGGATTCGTAGGCGGTTCCCATCTCATTATCGCTTCAATCTTTGTCGGATCAACACAAATACCCTTCTTATTAATGACATGTCCTAAAAATTGAACTTCACGAAGCCAAAATTCGCACTTAGAGAACTTTGCAAACAACTTTTCTTTCCTTAAAGTTTCTAACACTTTTCGTAGATGCACCGCATGCTCCTCTTCCCCTTTAGAATATACTAAAATATCGTCAATGAATACAATCACAAATCTATCAAGCATCGGCCGACAAACCCTATTCATCAAATCCATGAACGCGGCTGGAGCATTAGTTAACCCAAAAGGCATAACCACAAATTCATAATGACCATACCTCGTGCGAAAAGCCATTTTAGGGATATCTTCTTCTTTCACCTTTAATTGATGATAACCCGACCTTAGATCTATCTTTGAAAAGAAACATGCACCTTGTAATTGGTCAAACAAATCATCTATCCTCGGTAATGGGTATTTATTCTTAATAGTGACCTTATTCAATTCACGATAATCTATACACATTCTCATTGTTCCATCCTTCTTTTTCACAAACAAAACCGGGGCTCCCCAAGGTGAACTACTAGGACATATAAAACCTCTATCTATCAAATCTTGTAGTTGAGTCATCATTTCCCTCATTTCCGATGGAGCTAATCGATAAGGTGCTTTGGTAATTGGTGTGGCTCCTGGAATCAACTCTATTCTAAACTCTACTTCCCGTTCGGGAGGGATACCGGGTAATTCATTCGGAAACACATCCGGAAACGCATTAACTATCGGTACATCACTTATTCCAACAACCTTCTTCGAATCATCTACCACATGAGCCAAAAACGCGCAACATCCATGAGACAAAAATCGTTTAGCTCTAGCATATGTGCATATAGGAATAGCACGCCTAGCCCGTTCCCCATAAATCCAAATAACCTTTCCACTAGGTGATTGAACTAACACATTCTTCTTACGACATAGTATTATTCCTTCATTGTCATCTAACCAATCCATACCTACAATTACTTGAAATTCTCCCATATGCATGGGTATTAAATCTATAACAAACTTCTCGTCATCCAAAATAATTTCACATCCCTTAATAACACTATACACCATAACGGTTTTATTGTCCGCTATCTCAACCTCTAAAGGATGCTCTAACATACTTGGGGTCATGTTAAAATGCTTACAAAAAGAATAAGAAACAAACGACCGCGTAGCACCGGAATCAAACAAAACATGCGCAGGTAAAGAGTTTACAATAAAGGTACCTGACACCACATTTTGGGATTCCTTCACTTCGTGAGCGGTAATCTGATGAGCTCGGGCTCTTGGTCGGCTATCACTTGTCTTTGGCTCCGTTTTAGCCTCCTTCTTCACACTACCACTTACAAAATCTTTCTTATACTCTGGACATTCGGCTTGAAAATGACCCTTTTCAAAACAATAATAACATTGTTTTCCCTTCTTAGGACACTCGGCGGCTCTATGACCCGGCTTCCCACATGAATAATAATCGGTAGTACCCGCTTTACACTCGCCCGAATGATTCTTACCACACCTATTACACGTCTTCACTTCTTTACCACCACTCTTCCCCGGCATGAAACCCCCTTTTGATTTGTGCGGGGACTCAGAATTAAACATACCTTTCTTCGGGCTCATACTTTACATTGACTTCGAATCTTGATCTAACTTTCGTTTAAATGCGGCTTTCTTCCTAAGTTCGTGTTCCCTCACAAGGGCCCTATTCATCATCTAGCTAAAGTCTTATACGTACCCTTGTCAATAAACTCACTTATTTTGGGATTTAACTTTTCATGATACTGATCCATCATCAACTTAGAACTTGAAACAAAGTCCGGGCAAAAACGAGACTTATCATTAAACTCGGCATTAAACTCGGTCACTGATTTACTTCCATGCTCAATATTCATGAATTCGGACTTCAACCTACTAACTTCGGCGGGTGGAGCAAATTGATCCATAAACATCCCACGAAAGTTTTCCCATGAAAAACTTGTTGCCACATCCCGCCCATGAGACTTAACTATGAAATTCCACCATTCATAACCACTTCCTTTCATTTGATGTGCCGCGTAAATTACCTTTAAGTGCTCGGGATATTCACACAACATGAATGGTTCCTCTATCTCATCAATCCATCTTTGACTAACAATCGGATCAACCTTACCATGAAATTCCGGTGGATGACAATTAGCAAAATTCTTGAACTCAAAACGCTCATCTTTCCTTCTCGGGGCTTCTACTTCCTCTTGTCTTACACCACTTCCCCCTTCCCCTCTTAACATAGGATTATTGGTCATGAGAGTCTTTAACTTTTCATCCAATTGATCATTAATCAATTTCTTAATTTTCTCTAGAAGGGTTGGGGTGTATCGCACCAACGCTTGTCCTATTTGCTCCGAAATATCATTTGCCATAGTAACTTCATCAGATTCGGTTTGCGAGCCTTCAACAGACTCCATTGACGGGGTGTAGACGTACTCATCGTCCTCATCATTACCTCTGTTGGGAGATACAATAGCCATTCTGAAACAATACATCCAGCTCATTAGTTCAAACACATGAATCAACAATGGATCAAAACATAAGTGGTCGAAAGAATTCTCAACTCATTTCACCATGACCATAATAGATGTCCATGCGTACTAAAATGATGTAATGGCAATGGCCGGTCGTCATTACATCATCGCATTACGCACTTAATCATTTATGACTCATGGTTAATAAGCATTAAACTCTTCGTTCAAATCATCCACAATCTTAATACTACACTATAGGTCTCGTCAATAAACTCTTTCCTATGGAGCATGGCAAAATCATTCAATTTCAACTATCATGCAAGTCCTAAACCGCTTATCCTTTATCAACAATAGTTTAAGCCTAGATAATCCCTATAGTGGATTATCCAAGTCCCTTAAACCATAGCTCTGATACCAACTTTTAACGCCCTTAAACGATGAAATTTTTTTATTTTTTTTTTAGATCCCACTATGGGATCCCATCATCCCACTATTGGATCAGGTTCTGATCAGATTTCTTGAAAATCACCTTTGATCCCATTCCGGGATCTTTTAATCCCATTCCGGGATCAGGCCCTGACATGGTAGTTTTCAACCAAATTAATACTTGTGACCCGTTTGACTATCAACGCATAACAACTCCGTTCCAACCTGTTTTAACAACATAACACATAAACAAACTTAATTTAAGCAGTTTCTTACATCGTCAAACGTTACGAAAATCTTTTAATCATGATGCAACGTGTTTACACATCTTAAATATAACATTTGGTCCCAAAACTTAAAAGAAACATAATTTTCAAATACAAAAGACTTGGCGTTGATAAGCGGTATCATTAGAGCTAGATTCAAAATAGGGACTTGCACTACCACTTACTAAAACCCAAAGCTCCGCTATCCTCACATAGGCTCCTTACCTTCACGGAGTCCTTTCGTTCCTATAAAACATAAAACAACATGGGGGTAAGCTTTTACGCTTAGTGAGTTATAGGCGAATAATATAACATATGACATTGGGCACAATCATTTCATCACTTAGTCTTTCCAACTCAAATGGTTGCTTTCTTACTTTCGGATCCGAATCTTTTCCTTACCATAGACATAACTTACTAAGGTTAATCCTAGTAATTATGTCTAAGCTAACATAACCATAGGCATACACATATGCCTAAGCTACCTAAATCACATTGCATACATACATACATAGACACTCAAGGTGTCTAAGCTAAGTCATACCATAGACAAGATCATTAAGCAAGCTTAGTGACCTTGCCTAAGCTAATCATCAACCATAGATACAATTATTAGGCTCGCCTAATAATTCTATCTAAGCTATCCACTTAGTGCATTTAGTCGTTGTCCTCTTGCACGGATGCAATCCGGAAACACTAAGTCACCCTTGACCCGCCCAATTTACCTCCTATAAACTCACCTTGATTAAACGAGGTTCCTTGATCACTTAAAGCTCCTATGCCTTGGTTAGCACCTATACATGAGCTAATTTCATCAATAACATAATCTTAACAAATCACAACTTTCAAAGACTTTTAACACATTCATACACTTACACACATAACATGTTTAACTTATCTTTTCCAATATAACAACATTATCATGCCAACATCATTTCCTTAATTACACAATATCTCTAGTTCATCCCTTACAATCATGACTTGCAATTCTTTCAAATATTTCATCAAACATCAAATGTGCATAAACCCATGTCTACTACTAGCAACCCTAAATCATCATTTATCCAAATTTCATTACTTACAACAATAACAACAATTCACATATAAACTTTCTCCTTTACAATTTTTAACTAACTCACATAAACATTTCATTGAGGCATTTCATCAAACACCTAGTGTGCATGACTTGATTCTAAGCTAAATTAGCATCAATTCCATCTTATTCACTACATGCACTCAATTAGCAAGTTTATTCATGAACTTACTTCCATTATAAATCACAAATTCGTTTTAAATCATACAAGTGTGCATATTTTCAACATACACCATCTTTTAAGCTAGAGATTCATCTAAGACATCCAACTTTAGTAATACTTAGACATATAAGTTCATACCTTGTCTCTAAGGATTCAAGAACCCTAATCGTGCACAAAGGAGAAGAAATTGAAGAATTAAAGCTTGCTAGGATGATTAGAGTACACTAGATTTCACAAAATTCCAATTGCATGTACTCAATTTCTTCAATTGAAGATCCTCCTTCTTCCTCTTGTTTGGATCGACACACACAAGCACACACACACTCTCTGTATTTTTTTTGCAACTAATAATAAAAAATTTGCATTTTACATTTTTTATTAAATTAACTTTGTCTTATTTGCACTTTCCACTCTCCCCACCAAAACTCTATTTTGGAAGGTCCTTAATTCTAACTTTGCATCCCTAGTCCCTTCCAACTTAACTAACAAACATTAACTATTTCCATTTATTTATACTAAATCATACCATCCATATATATAAAATAATTAAAGTACATAAATAATACCTTAATTAATTTGGGATGTTACAATATCAAAAGTGACCGAACAAAACACATACCTCCTAGATTCTTCTCATATACTCAAAATCTCATCAAAGACAACCAGATTAAAATGAGATATGTTCAATCCACCAAAAACTCTGCCGATCTTTTCACCAAAGCACTTCCAACTGCTATTTTCAGAACGCATGTTCACAATATTGGCATGAGGCATGTTCAAAAGATGTAACGACTCAGCAATGTCTACTTGAGGGGGAGTCAACTCTATGCTGCACTATTTTTCCCTTGGCTAAAGTTTTTATCCCACTGAGTTTTTCTTTAGCAACGTTTTTAATGAGGCAATAACTTGTAAGTTGATCTTAATAAAACAAAATTGTCGTCCAAGGGGGAGTGTTATATATATATGGCCGACACTTTCATAAAGTAAAGTTTGAATTTCATAAAGTGAAGTTTGAATTCACGGATATTATTATTCTACCTAACTGCACAGTAAATTATTGTATTATAAATATCAAAGGATGTGATTTGCATAAGATGCACACAAAGAATATATTTTCATATATCATCATTCTTTTACTCTCTCTTATTTTAAGTAGCCTATAGTCAAGAACAAACCACTAAAGGTAGTTATAAGCCTACTGAATTATAACACGAACCAAACCACTAAAGGTAGTTATAAGCCTACTGAATTATAACACAATTCAATTATTACCAAATCAATCCTTTTTATACACAACTACATTAAAGGGGTCTAACTACACAAGTCACTAACCCAAAATAAATAGAATACCTCAATGAACAACTTGAACACAATTTGATTAACATACTCATTTCATTAGTGTCCTTTTTAATTACATAAGTTTCATGAGTTTTTAGTAAAAAAAATCAAACATGAGATTAGTAATAAATAATAACATTAATATAATAGTAACATTTCATGAGTTTTGATCCATGTACACCTAATTACCTATATTACCCTTAGTTATACTTATTATAATAATATAAGTTCAACTCCTTAGAGGCATAACTGTAAGTTTATGAGATAAAAGTGTATAAGAATCAAAAAATAGTGTGTGATAATCACCTCCCAATTATTAATAAAGGTAATAATATTAAAATTATACTCCGTATGATTATATTCACAATAAAAAACAATAATTAATACGTAGTAATAATAAATAATAATTGTACTCCGTGTATGCAATAATTAATAATAATTGTAGATGCAAGCATTAAGACCCGTGACATTACAATATTATTATTTTAAGACAAATCCTAACAAATTGTTTAACCATCTTTACTGATGATATAATAAACGCGGTTTATCATAATTATTTTTTAATTGATTTTTCAACGATCGTATATTGCATGAACTAAAAATCTAGCAATATAATAATTCTAGAGAATCGAAATATAAAACGTATGTTAGTCCTAGGTGACATTTTAAATTAATTTTTTGCATCCTTGAAATTTAATTTAATTAGTCAAAATTCTATTATTTTAATTGGCTATGATTATGAAATATGTGTTAGCTTTTAGTTTTGTGGTGAAATTTTAGAAACGGAAAGTTTCGTGTCAAAAGTTGGAATAATAGAAACAACAAAATTTGGTACATACAAGCTACCGCAATTACAAACGCGAAAAAAAATTGCAAAAGCCTAATTTTGTTTGAATCACAGACGAAAAAAGATGACGCAAAAAACAACCATGTTTAAAGGTCAACAAAAGAGGAAAACTGTTCCTCCAAGTCGACATGGAAAAGCCCCCAAAACCCGCAAAGGTTTGATTTTCTATGTAATTTAAGCTTATTAAGTTTCGAAATTTAGGGCTTCATTATGAGTTTTATTGAATTCGCAGGGAAGAGAGTTATTAAGCCTGCTAAAGTCACCAAAGAGATGGATAAAGAGCATGTAAGATTTCTTTTTAAGTTTTTACCAGTTAAATTGAAATAAATTTAGTTAAATCTTTTAATTTTATAGTCTATTGTTGCTGTTGTTGTTTGTTATATGCACGTATTTCGTGCATCTATTTTACGATTTCTATAAGAATGAGTGAACCACATTTGTAGCCGTTTAATTGGATATTGATATGAACTAAAAAACAAATTGTGACATTTAGTTGACATTACTAAATCAGTATATTAAATAAGCTTAGCATTGTAACGCTTATCCATGGATTTGTAATAAGTTACAGATCAAAATTAGGATTGTCTGCCTTTGTTCCTTATTAATTGATCATAAATGCATTTCTTTGTCATGTTTACACATTGGAATAAAATATGCAGTTGGTAAATTTGATCAATTGAGTTTACTATACCTCAATATTGCTTATGAAATATGTTTATCAAATGCATTCTTTTTATTGGCATTCTGCTTTCTGTATATTTATTTATTTATTTTATTAACTCCTTGTAGATTTATGAGCACGATGTTATAAATTCTATTTACATTATTAGTTATTATTACCACTTCTACTTAAGATAGTTCTTCTAATCACTTTATGTATAAATCCTCACTTAAATGCCCTTACTTTTCTACTTAGTACTAGTGCTTACTTCAAAACTGATATTGCTTTTTATCTACTTATTAAATTATTAATTTTACTGATCCATTTAGTTATAACTCACACATGCTTTCACCATTCATGTGTCAACCATCTATTATCTTTTCAATTGCTTATATAGACTGCTTGGTTGCAAGGTTTTATAAATATTGATTTAACGAGGTATTATTCACCAATGAAATATACGAGGTTTTTCTACTACCTTTAAAAGTGTATAATAGCTTGGCTAACATATAACAGAACAAATTCAATGGTTTTTTTCTCTCTTTACTAAACCTTGTTTATTGGGCCCTTAAAACAAATCCCAGTTTCATATAACTGTGTTTTTTATCCGTATTAGTACAAACACTGTCACTATTGTTATGTTTTATTAATCATTGCATTTACAGATGATAAATTTGTAATTAATGTGATTTCTTGATGTTGTTATGATCAGGAATTGAGTAAGTTCATCAACTACTGTAATGAAGTGAAAGCAGCCACTGCGGCAAACAAAGAAGGTGGTCAACTGAGTATAGTCAAACATCAAACTGACAGTGCAAAGGAATAGTTTTAGTTTTTTGTATTTATAACGAGTGCGAATAGTTCCAAAAATTTGAATGGTTATTGTATGTTTTTCTTTAACGGCTTTACAGTCAACGCATTTGGTGATCCAATTACTTTGGTGATCCAATTACTAAACAATTAATATTGTTTGTAAGTTACAATTACATGTGTGTCCATGAATTAAATTGTATTATTTGGATTCTGCTTCTATAGTTGTATTACGTGCAATATTTGCTTCATATAATATGTTTCAGTATGTATCGAGATAGATTCAGATCTAATTAATATGCATCCAAAAGCATAATATGATATGAGGCATATATATAGAAGATAACGAGTATAAAACTCTATTTAACACGGCGTTGTTATTGGGTTTAACACGGCGTTATTGGGTGGTTTTTTGCTCCATCACGCTGCAACATGTTGGCATGATGGGAGCATCACGGGAAGAATTATTGATGAGAGCATCACGGGAAGAATTATTGGTGTGCATGATTTTCAACCAATCAGAAATTAGATTAATGCTTTTATAATTCATTTAATTGAATAAAAATAATAAAGCAACCTTATTACACTCTATCACCCTATTACTATTACAAACTTCATTATGTCATCACACCTGCTAAATCAACATTATACTTCACAAAAACACCCCATCACCATTAGAGAGCTTTCATCGGTCTCATCTTCCACCCCGCCCTCCCCTCCGCCCATAAGCACCCCGTTGGCAGTTATCCGCCTACACCTCCGCTCAGGCTTCAACCCTGCTAGTCGCCCACTTCTTTGTCTTTCTGAGGCATATTGCTGGACGGAACTCATGCTATACATACTTACATTAATGGTGTATCCTAAGGGATACACGCATAAAAGCATCGTTTTCGTGAAAAAGAAGGGATCGAAAAGCATAAAAGATAGCAATTGTAAGTAGTTTTTATTAATATCCGCCCAGCGCTCAGCAGGCCGCCCAGCGCTCAGTAGGCCGCCCAGCGTCATGCGTAAGCCCTGTAGGCAGCTTCTATGCTTAAGCCCTTGTTTAGGCGCGTGAGCGGCACGCAGCCACGTCAGCTCACACCAAAGGCGTTTCCGAATATATCGCATAACTGAATTACTCAGCGTTTGACACGTGTTTCGGAGAATTTCGAATATTCTGCGCCTATATATAGACCCCCTGGGTCACCACATTAAAGGAGTTGAGTTCAGTTCAGTCAAAGAGAAGCACATTTTCTCTCTCACATAGTACTTTCTCACTATAAACTTTAATCGCTTAGCAACAGAACGCTACACGGACCGATTTCAGATTGGTCCAAAGACTGATTGAGGCCACCCCACGGATTTCTCATCCGTGTTACGGGTCTGCAGGGATTCTTTTCTGAGGGCAAACATCAGTCGTCAACCTATCGCTCAACGCTAGACAGTTATAGTACTATACTGGTACCTTTCATCCGCTATATGGAATATAGTACCAACATACATGGTGTTTCATTTTTGAACTACACAATGTGGTGGGTTCCAGTTTATTCAAGGAGTATGTCATTGTTGGTAGTGTTTAATCATGGGTTAGTTCTGAAAAGGAAGTGCTGACGTGACGCTGATGTGATGGCTAATCTTGAAGAGGAAGTATGTCTTGGTTGGTAGCACTCTTATAAAGAGTCTAAGATACTAACAAAAAGAACCATACTTGATTCAAAAATGTAATGAAGGACAGCAATAAAAGGGCTCTCATGTTTTCAGCAACGCATGTTAAATCACCTATGATGGGTTTTAAGCTAGTGATAAATATGACACATATAGTAAATATAATTCTGTAGTATCCAAGGACCTATTTGTGATTATAGTAGATGCTCATACAAAATCCACTTGCTTACATTAACTGAACAGATAAAAATGTAAAAACAAGTGATAATAGCATGGAGTTGTACATGACCTATTTGTGATTATAGTAGATGCTCATACAAAATCCACTTGCTTACATTAACTGAACAGATAAAAATGTTAAAACAAGTGATAATAGCATGGTGGAGTTGTACATGAGAGGTGTATAGTTAGTATCATAATCTTCTTTTATATGCAAAAGTATTTTAGGCCAGAATGTTCGTATGCAAAGTCAACATGTTTCATGTATGTTGGGAGTTGCACAAAGTTGATAACATGCTCACAGAAGAGGCATGTATGTAAGGGCTATTGACTAAAACACCAATTTTCCAGCGAACTATGACGATTACCCTATTTTTTTTTTTTTTTTTTTTTTTTTTTTTTTTTTTTTTTGCCAAAATACCCTCGCAAGTCGCAAGGTGGCTTGTGACTCGGCGGTCGCACAGTCACATGACCCATTCGCAAGGCTCGGAATACACCTTGCGACTGGGCTCGACCAGGCGGGATCAGAAATTTTTAAATCGTGATAACTTTTAATCCGTAGCTCATTTTTAGGCACCGTTTTCTTTTTTTGAAACTGTGTAATTTTTAGAGATCTGGATGTTTCTTTTAATACCAAAGTCCAAATTTTGCTAAAAAAATGAACGCATGTTACGAGTTGCGATTTGTGTACAAATATGTGATTTTTCGAGTTGTGTAATATTATTCAAATTGATTAGGAGATTCATTTAGTTTTAATCATAAATGATGAAGAATTAAACGAATCACAAGTTATAATTTTTTATAGCAACTTAAGAGTGGCCAAAGTGCAGTTTAAAGAAGAAAACCAAAGAAAACCGTCAAAATTTAAGGTCTTCGAGGCCAAATTTAAATTTTTTTTTTTTTTTTTTTTTTGAGAAAGACCTCTTTTGTCCGTTTACCAACGGATCCATCTCGAAGAATTACACAATTTAAAAAAAAAAGCAGTGCCTAACACGGAGCTACGAGTCGAAAGATATTACGTTTCAAAGTTTACAAAACTTATTACATATATTCATCCAAGTCGCAAGGTCTAGGTCGCAAGGCTCGCAAGCCACCTTGCGACTTCTGAAGGTATTTTAGTAATTTTCTTTTTTTGAGGGCGAATTGTTATAGTTTATTTGTAAAATGAGCTTGGTCAATAGCCTTATATGTAAACACGATTAGGTTTATATATGCTAATTAACAGCCCATGGGTCGGTAGCCATTATGGGCCAAATAAGTTATCCTTACATAACTAACTTCTAGGTGAACTTTGATATCTTATTATGGCTATATTATTATTAATGATCCAATCCAATAGCTAGTCGATTGAAACTGAAGAAAGATTGATATCACCTCTAATGCCAGCACACAAGAAATTTGTTTCCATTTTACTGAGTTTACAAAACTAAAAGTATTTCATTATTATAAGTGAACCTATTAGGTTTTCTCAGCCAACACAAACGCTACTCACATAGCTTTTACCTTGATTTTTGGTTGTATCGTCTCCGTATTTCCCATATTACGACAACGTTTATAAAAAATTTGTATAGTGATTTAATGTTTACTAGTTTATAAACCACGAATTCGCGGGGCTATAAAATAAAATTTATGTTATAATGATACTTATAAAAAGTTTGTATAATAAATTACATTCAATGAACAACCTTTGTGAGAAAATTTTAATTGATTATAAGATGAAGAATAGTTTTAAGTTATTAATTAATTTGTAATATTACATGAGTACTGAGGCATCATACTTCCAAGTAGTTCCATCAGCATCTTCTTCAACTCATCTTCTTTAACAAGTTTTCCATTGTCCACATTGAACACCTTGCACGATTCACTTATAACCTGATCCATCTGGAGTGAGTCATTGTAATAGCAAACATATTACTTGAAAATTTCATTGTATATATATGTCAAACTTCATAAGTGTCAATTTGGTATTATTAAGTAACAAACTCTTTCAATTATTGCTAATGTTTGTATATGATGAGTTTACTTATTCAAATATAAATAACATAAACACTTAAAAGTGAAATATATACATGCAACAAAATAATTGGGGTAAAGTTTTATGTATTTTTGGAAACTTAATAATAGTAGTAAATAATGGTGTATCCTATCGTATACACGCATAAAAGGCATAATGGTTGCATAAAAGTAGCATCAGGAAGGCTGGAAACAACAGTTTTGTGGAGTTATCCGTCCAGCGTTCTCCGCTGTACAGGCTGCTCCGTTGTGCGTAAGCCCTGAAGGCCGCCTAGCGCGTAAGCCCTGGCCGGAGAACACCCCATTCAGCGTAAATTTCGGATCACAAGTAACAGAACGTATCATCATCTGACGCGTGTCCCCGAGCAATCTGGTGGATCTGACACTATAAATAGACCCATTGGGTCGTCATTTTACACAGTTCAGACATTCTGTCAAACTTGAGAGCTGAGATTTCATCTCTCTCTCTCTCTCTCTAGCACTTTCTCTCACTAGAAGTCATCCGGCTAGCACTATTACGCTCTGCGGACGACAGATTGATTAAGCCACCCCACAAGTTTCTATACTTGTGAACCGGGTCTGCAGGGATTATTTCCCAAGGGTAAACATCAATCGGCAACACTCCGCCCTCCTAAAACTAGATTAATTCTAGTATTGGGTTGACACACTAAGCCTTACCTCATAAGGAAATAGGTGTTAACAATGGCGCCATCCACTAATGCAAAGAACACACGAAACGGAAAAGGAACAAAAACAACTGAAGCTCCATTTGTACTTGAAGCAGTCAACAATACATCAACTGACGACATGATAACTGTTGAAGATGTACCTGTTCCGCCACTAGATGGTACGATTGAAGAAACGGTTGCTGAAACTGCAGAAAGGCTTAAGCATTTGGCAACTAATTCGGAGAAAAGGCCAGTAATCGAAGAAACGACAACCAAAAGTGCAGAAAGACTTCCAAACTTTGTTACTAATCCAGAGAGACGACCATTGATGCAACCACGGCGATGTCCATCATTTATACCTTTTCGACGGATGGCGGATGGCAAAGACAAGCAAATCATGAAAAGGCAAACTGTATCAAAGTACAGGTTGTCTAGACTACTTGACAAGTTGGGCAGTCTTATTGATGACTCTGAAGATGATAATGACTTGAGCTATGTTAATAATGATTCTGATGATGAGGTTGATGGCAGAGATGAGTTCATGTCTGAGAAGCAGGCAGTGTTGCTTTTAAATGACATCCTTAAGCAGACAGCTCCGGCAAAGTATAAGCAACGCTTAGCGCAGCCCGCCGTCCGTGCTGTGGCTGTAGATAATTTCTTCGCCCTCATTACTGGAGAGCAAGCTACAAAGCCACCGGCTATGGCAGAATCAACTCAGTGTTTCATTGATCGAATTGCTAACTATCCGTTGCCCAGGAATCTTGGCATACCGGCAATTGGAGTTTATGATGGCACAACAGACCCTGAGGATTTCCTTACTATGTTTGAAGGTGCAATGAGGTTGCAGCATTGGGATGATGAGGTAGCTTGTCATATGTTTCCAATGGTGCTGCAGAAAATGGCAAGGGAATGGTTTGCTAGCTTGCCGCCAAGAAACATTACAAGTTATTTGGACCTATCGTGCAAAGTTTGTTATGCAGTATCAAAACCTTCAAAGCTGTACTTTGACACATCTTGATGCACATGAGATCACAATGCATCACAATGAATCCTTGAGTAATTTCATGAAGCGATACACACTTGAAGCACAGAAGATACCTGATTGTCCAGAATCTCAGCTAGTATCTGGTTTTATTTTTTGTTTGGATCAGCGACGGTTTAGTGCACTTGTTCATGCGTTAAGGTATGACTTGCCAAAAACCTTGCATCAGGCGTTGGAAGTGGCACAGAAGCATGTTCGAGCCGGTGAGCGGGGGATGAACAAGTTTGATGGCAGCAGTAGTAGCAAACCGCACAACGGAGGGCGGTACTTTGACAGAAATCAGAGGAGGAATGAAAATTCCAATGGTGGATGGAGAGGCAACAATCATCCCAATGATTTTCATCACAACAGAAGGCCAATAGAGAGGCATCCGTTGATAATGGCGCTGACTAAAACTCCAAAAGAGATTCTTTTCACTGAGCCAATCCGGACCACTTTCAATCCTCCGGCACCTATGGAAGAAAGAGAGGGTCCAAAAAGCGAGCTATGGTGCGACTTTCATGAGGCATGGGGTCATGATACAGATAATTGCAAATCTCTGATTAGAGAAATCATCGCAAAGATCAAAGCAGGAGAGTTAAACCACTTGTTGCCAGGCAAACAATACAGGAGGAATGATCCTCGCAGGAAATTTGGATGGCAAAAGAATGATGGTGGAAGAGGTCGTCGAGGAGATAACTGAAGAAGGGAAGAGCATGGCGGAGGAGATAACAGAAACCAGTACGGAAATCGGATCACGGAGCGTGAGTCAACTCCAGACGTTGTAATCAAAATGGTGTGGTTGAATGGAAGTCACTATGAGGACGGTGAGCAGTCGGATAACAATGTTGATAGCTGGAGATATGCTCCAATTATTTTTCAACCAATTCAAAATTGGGCTTTGTCCGTTCAGCCAGTGGTCATTTCAGCACAAATTGCAAACAAGTTCATCAGCCATATCTACACAGATACAGGCAGTGAGGCTGACATCTTTTATTGGCATTGTTTCAAGGCTTTTCCAAGGCATGTGCAGGTAAGAGCTAGGCGGACGAGTTTGAAGGTTTCAGGGCTAACAGGAGCGCCAGTGAATGCAATGGGAAGAGTTCGTTTGGAGGTCGTTTTGAGAACATTTCCACTATTGAGAACCGAAACAATCGATTTCACTATTCTGGATGGCAACTCTCGATTTAATGTCCTTTTTGGACGGGCAGCGTTAGCTAAATTTGGAGCGATAACATCAACGGCTCATGCAGAGATTAGATTCCCAACTCCGAATGGAGTAGCCGCCATACACTCACAGTATGTGGCACCAACAAGGGAACGATCCACATTTGCAAACTTACCAGAAGGCAATATGAATCAGAAGAGGCGTAATCGGTTGTTCAGGGAGAATGAGGTTCAGGAGTTCTTTATACCATGATCAAGTGTTTAGGCCGGACAGCGCTAGGCGCTTGGCGTTTGCAGAAACAAATTCCAGCATTTTCTTAAGAACAAAATTTATCATTTCAATAAGAGCAGTTTGTTAGCATTTCTGAAGAACAAAATTTATCAATTTACTGTAGACCATTGTGGTCATCATTACAGTGCCTATGTCTTCAATAGCATACACTAAACGTTCATGATGTACTAATTAGGCTTGATCCACCTAAATTCGTCATCAATTGTTTATGTATTGCACAGTATTGATCAATAAAATTTTATATTTTTCTTATGCAAAGTGCTGCCTGTGACAAATGTAAAACATTACATTTATATCCTGCCCTCAGAAGGAGAGTATTTTTTATACCTCCGATGGCGGAAGCTTTTGTGCCGGCCAGCAAAGGCACAAGGGATCGGCTAGAAAACGTTAAAGTTTTACTAGAACGCACCGAGACAAAATGCAAAACTCAGATACTTGTCATGACAAACATTATAAAAACTTACTTCACATAACGAAAGAAGTTTATATTTTATATGAAGGCCAAAAATATTACACAATTCTTCCTCATATATTTTATGACGGAAGGCGTATGACGGATAGGTCACTAACCCATAACTAATCTTCACACAATATTTCAAAAGTTCTTCCTCATATATTTTATGACGGAAGGCGTATGGCGGAAAGATTATTTTATAATCACTCTTCAAAGAACACTTCATAACTATTCCTCATTAATTTGATGACGGAAAGCGTCTAACAAACTACAAATGTCCTACTACATGTTTGAAGGCATAATGTTTGCTAAGTGAATTTTTGATCTGTTACTCATTTAGCTGAAGTTAACAAATGCAAGACACCCAAAAGTGAATTACCTTAAACAATTTTCAAAATGCTTTGTTCAGTTATACAATATACAATTGTATATGAAATTTTATGGTATGTTTAGTGCATATCAGAAGGGTTATAAACAACAAATATCAAAGTATTTGGTGCAAGCATATAAACAAGCATAATCACTACAATAAGCATATGTCTATGGCATTCAAATTATCAACGTTTATTACAAATGGATGTTCATCACATAGTTGCAAATTTATGAAAATTGAACATTGAGCACATCCTGAGCAGAGGACTCCTCTCTGCTGCATACATCATCATACACATCTATTTTCAGGTTAACTAACTTGGCCATTGCTTCATTAACCTTCTCCAATGTTCCAGGAGGCATCAGATTAGTAATAGCAGCAGGGAGAGTCTGGTTTGGAGCAAGGCGTCAGGTCAATTTATCTGTTACATCAGCAATAGCATGGGTGCGCATAGCATCAACATAATCATTGTAGGGGTCCCCAACAAGTTTGAACCCAAGAACCTTCGCTATCAGACCCGGTATACCCTTCTTAAGCTCGGCAAAATTACCCTCGCCTTTCTCCACCCTCCGGAGAAGCTCAGCAGACTTTTCCCTCTATGCACTCAGCTGTTTCTCCAGCTCGCTCACTTTCACCTGCTCCTCCTCAACCTTTTTCTTCTCAGCATCCTTTTCCCCTTGCAGTGCAGCAGCAGCAGCATCTTGAGCACTTTTAAGCTCAACTTCTCTAGCCTTTATTGTTGACTGAGCATCGCTCAAGGCACGCTCAGCATCAGCAGCTCTCTTGCGAGCATTGGCACCTTGAGCAATCTCAGCGCGGGCAAAAGCAAGTATGGACTCCTGTTGCTTCTGCAGTTGCAGAACGGAATCCAGATGATTGGTTAACAATACATGAGCTGCAGCAGTTGATTCCCTGAGCTGCTCAGAGCGGAGAGTGGTGAACTGGGGTTTTAGCTCAGGGATAGCATAACTCTGTAGAAGAAAAATTTTATGGTTAATTTCAAGCAACTCACATAAATAAATTGCAAGCTTATACATGCAGGAAGTTTCATTATTCATACATGAAGAGTTGAAAATTATGTGTCCTTAGTAGCAGGATTTTGAATGATCGCCTGCGATGTCCTCACATGAGCAGGAAGAGATGGCTCTTGAACATTGGACGATGTGACAGCAGGGTTAGTGGCACTAGAAAGAGGAGAATGATAAGCAGAGTCGCCTTCCGGCCTCTCTTCATGGAATTCAGATTCCTCAAATGGAGTAAAGTTTCGGTCAGGAGTTTTCAGACCCTTATCTCCTTCACCTTCAAGGTTCTCCTCCAGCCTCTGCTCACCGCCTTCCGTAGCCTTCCCTTGGCTATCATCAGACTCTGCTAAAATCACTAACAGAAACAAATTAGCATTTTGAACAAGTATAACAGTTATAAACAGAGACATGTGCATTATCAAGAACGAGCAGAATGGACATACTTCTTCTGCGTTTTTGCTTTTGGCTCCCCTCTGTATTCTTCGCCCTCTTAGAGCCTATGCTCTTCTTCCTTGTCTTTTGGGATAGAGGAGGAGTGGGGTTTGTTTCGCCTGTAATGTCAACCGAACCTGATGTCTACTGCTCGGCGGTGGTGGTGTCATCCGCTGTCCGTTCAGTGTCTGTCTGTTCAGACCCGAACTCACTGTCAGAACTGCTGACAATGATTTCTTCTCCCTTTTCAGCAGCAGCAGCAGCATCAGCAGCAGCTCTCTCTTCCTCTAGCTCTTCAGCAGTTTTGTCACGAGCAGTGACCTCTACTTCATCATCAAGATCAACGGATAAAAGAGCAGAACGAACCTGCATCACGGAGTTGGCTGCAAAAATTAGACATAAACAGCAATATAAGCAAACATGACAAACAATAGACACGCATTTATATATAATAGGATGATCATATCACATCCTACCCTGGTTTTTCTCACGGAGTACTGGCACAGAAGTGCTCGGCCATTCTTGACTCACTTTGCACAGCACAAGAATTCCCTCATACCTCTCGTATGATCTGGGCGGAAGGGGGAGCTCTTTCAAACTATTTACTATTCGCTGCTCTGCGGCAGAAATCTTAACACCCTTTCCTACACCAGCATCAATAGCACCCCATTCCCGGACAACGGAGTACTCCTCCAGAATAACAGTCTCATCAACAAAGAAAAATGGACTTTTTCAGTCCTTCAAGTTTGATACTCTATTTGTACCAACAAAATGAGTATTTCGTTTACTATCAATAGTAAGCCAGCAGTCACTAATTGTGCGAATTCTAAACAAAGAGATAAAAACTTTAATGCGAGGCTTAATATTAGCAGCATTGCAGTACATTTCAAAAAGGATGATTTTTTGAAGGCCATGGGGATGCATTTGACTAAGGCAGGCCTTATAATATCTAAGAAGGCGAAGGAGAAAGTTAGTAAGGGGAACACGGAGGTTGCCGTGGGTAATTTGTAAGGCGTATAAAGTAATTTTTCCGTCAGGAGGGTTGTCAGCAGTTTGTTTGTTGGTAGGAAGAACAGGGTTGTATTGATTAAGATGGCGGAAGGCAATCTTTAAACCGTCTAAGTATTCACTTGTCAGTGATGAAGCCATCGTGCTAACTTCTGGAATGTTAGCAGTATTTGACGAAGAAGGCTTTGCGTGTTCTTGGCCAGTACTAAGTATAGAAGCCATAATAATACAGTAAAAAGATATCAACAAGAAGAAAATAGCAGAAGGATGAAGTATAACTGACCTTGGAAGATGCTAAACCTTAAAAAGTTGAAAATTGAAGAATGCGATGAAGATTTGGGGAGAAATGTGCTTTTTAGATCTTGGCAAAGGTAAAAAAGTGAAGATAAAAGGGTTATGACGGTTTATATAGGAGTTCAGCGATGCAATTTTTATGGCCAAGATTGAGACACGTGTACGGGCGAGTTTAAACGTGGGGTACGAAATAACACTTTTACAGCTGGAGGCGCGTGGAGGATCTCAACCGTGCAAAATTAATCATAACAGGGTCAGTAAAATTCGTCTGCATTTAATGCCTGTAATGTTTTCCCCGATGCAAATGGGCAATGAGCAGGCTAGTTTGGCATGCGTTATCAAAAGTTTAATAACTTAAACATTTTTCAAATGCTTAAGTCATTAAACTGGGGGGACTTAATGGTGTATCATATCGTATACACGCATAAAAGGCATAATGGTTGCATAAAAGAAGTATCAGGAAGGCTGAAAACAACAGTTTTGTGGAGTTATCCGTCCAACGTTCTCCGCTGTACAGGCTGCTCCGTTGTGCGTAAGCCCTGAAGGCCGCCTAGCGCGTAAGCCCTGGCCGGAGAACACCCCATTCAGCATAAATTTCGGATCACAAGTAACAGAACGTATCATCATCTGACGCGTGTCCCCGAGCAATCTGGTGGATCTGACACTATAAATAGACCCCTTGGGTCGTCATTTTACACAGTTCAGACATTCTGTCAAACTTGAGAGCTGAGATTTCATCTCTCTCTCTCTAGCACTTTCTCTCACTAGAAGTCATCCGGCTAGCACTATTACGTTCTACGGACGACAGATTGATTAAGCCACCGCACAAGTTTCTATACTTGTGAACCGGGTCTGCAGGGATTATTTCCCAAGGGTAAACATCAATCGGCAACACTCCGCCCTCCTAAAGCTAGATTACTTCTAGTATTGTGTTGACACACTAAGCCTTACCTCATAAGGAAATAGGTGTTAACAGTAAACATTTAGATGGCCTTCTATATTCTGATCTACTGTTTACGATCATTCTTATCAACACAAGGATTAGTTTGAAACAATCGAAACGATGAATAATGTTTATGATTGAATACCTACCTGATAAACAGCACCAAATGGTGGCAATCCATCTAAAGAAGCAATAAGATCGAGCTCCAGACGAATACAGTCCTTGGAGATTCTCCGATTCCGATCTTTAGGCATTTGCTTTACTGCTGTATCTATAGTCTATATTCCAGATTTATGTTATGAGAATTAAAGTAGCTATAATATATAACTTGTACCATTCAAATCCACTTGAATGACATCTAAGATTGTCGATTGATTGTAACCGTTAGATAGAATAAATGATTTGAAATAAAGCATGTCACAAGTTGTGATACGATAATTTTGCTATTAACCTGAACCAATAAATATCCCTGCTTGTAAAACTTAGGGCAAACAGAGTTGACGATTTCGACCCATTTACTTATGAGCGGGTCAATATGGGTTACAAAAGAAGTAGCTTAAAATACTGTACCTTTTGTTTGCACTTGTTGTAAATTTACAGGAATACAAGGAACTTGAAAGGCCTAAAACATAAATAAAAATTTGAACGGTTAATATTTGAAGAGCTTCCACATGATACAACATATATATTACCACAAATCACATGCATATTACCATAGACAAACATCACTTATGATTATTAATAAATTAAATAGATTGTAAAAAAAAAAAAAAAAAAAAAAAAAAAAAAAAAAACCACATATGTCTAAAGTGCATTCGAAGTTAAAATTGAACATAAAATAAAATTTCTAATGTAAGTAACCGAAGAAGAAAATAATATAAATTTTATCAAAAAAAAAGAGTCAAGGGAGTACTCAGAAGACATACTACATTTAAATCCTAAATTTGTGAACTGTCATTAGTCAAGTCAGTCTTCTTTTTTGCTGCAACAGCACCCGTCTTAGCCACAACTACTGGCTTGTTTAGTTCCTCCTACATAAAAAGTAAAATGCCAAACATTAAAAGAGACTCATGATAACCTTTGGCTCTTCTTGTAAACATGTACAACATACCTACGAACACCGTCATGAGCAATCAAACTAATCAAACAAACACAGGGTCTACACTTTAAAAAAAAAAAAAAACCCAAGAATAAAATCCGACCCATCTTAAAGTAGAGCCCTTTTCCCTACACTTTTTTTTATGTACATTAGGTAATAATGAAGTACTATAATGGGTTTTAAGATATAATATGCTAGAGCTGGCACAACAGGAAAGTCAGGAAGGTTGAGTACATGAAAGATACCTGCAACAACTGCAGAGGAGTGTGCATGAGCATTTTAAGGATCAATAGTCATAAGTATGTGCATAATTGTCTAGTATGTTCATTATGCAGGCTCATACTTGATTTAGATGAGAATAAACGAAATTTGTAGTCAACACTAAAGACTATGACATAGTTATGCATAAAAAACTTAAAGCTGAGTGCTTAACCTACGATGTAGATTATACCTCTACTGCCATCGTGTGCTGCTTGCGGTTTCCGTGTGATTTTTAATCATCAAAATCACGGAACTGGATGCTGCTGAAACCCCAATTTTTAAGTAAAACAGTGTTGACTAAAACTATGGAATCATTAATTTAAACTTCATGTTCAACAATTAGTAAAATGAAATAGGTAAAAATTGCACTTATAGTTACCATTAATTATTTGTCATAGCAAAGAAACAGCCATCTTTGAAGGTGCATTCGAAGAACAGTCTGACTCTCTTGGGAACTGATGTCACGATTTTATGCCCTGCAAAAAAAAAAAAAAAAAGAGTGCTCAATCAGCGTATTTTCACAAGTACTCGGTAGAACAATAAATCGAACAATCTGAGATAGATATACCCCAGTGCAAGTTACATTAGTATACAAAGTTGGCCTGGAAGATACAGCCAAACTCAGACTTGCTCCTCATAATTGCTATTCTCAACAACATAAGGCCCAAGACATTAAATATAGACATAGACCATTTGCTAGAAATGATGGTTCACTACAATCATGTTCTTGTATTTCTTTGTATATTTAATTTTGTTCCTTCTTTTCAAGAGATGATTGGTTGGGTTGGTTATACAGTAAATTTTTTTAGAAAATGTGTGGTATCTTTCTGTTTCAAATTTGTATGCAACATACTTACATAACCATAAGTTAACGAAGCTAATTAAACTAATACATAACATAAGTTAACCAAATTAATCAAACAAACACAGGGTCTACAATTTTTAATGATATTTCAAGAATAAAATCCAACCCATCTCATAGCATACATTAATCTATAATCTTTTTAATTTCAAGGTAGCCCCAACAATGAAGAATTTAAGAAACTATCGGATCAGATATGACAAATTAATTAAATAAAAATTAAATAAAAACCCTAATTCAAAACTTACATTGAATTGATTACTGTAATTTCATCAATGCTATGAATACGCCAAGATTTCGGATAATCGTCTCGGAATAATGAAAGATCCAAACATTGCAGTGTTAATTATCGGAATTGGGTCAATTAGATCAGAATTTAGGTTTTCGAATGTATCAATCAATCAATCCTTCTCATCAATTGTAAACGTAAATCAAATAACTTTCAGGATCATGTATTAATCGAGTATTCAGAGAATCAAGAACATCGTGACTTTGATTTATTAAACGGGTTTGGGTTTGATTGTTTTATAAAAAATGACGGGATCATGTAGAACTGAATTAAGGAGTATTTTTGGGTTAGACCACCCCTATGGCAAGCTCATTAACAGTAATTAACCATAGACATCACTTAGTTACACGCGTTAGTTACCCGCTTTCACCATAAATTTAACAGAAGAGTTATAGGAATTACGGGTCCCAGTGCTTTTTATTGTTGGACTTGATATTTTATTGCTTGTACGTTGTATATTAAAAGGAGTATTGTTTTAGCCATGATAGGGAGTGTTTAGTTATGAGTTAGTTATAGGATATTGGTGTTGATGTGGCGCTGATGTGGAAGGTTAAGAGGATGAATAGTTTAGTTACGATAGGGAGTGGCCTTAGAGGTGTAATTTAATTTTTAGCGTGACGTACTTTGCTCCAGTGAAACGTATTGTTTTTTTATACGGATGAGATTAAAGGGTTAATTCTCATCTAAGGGTTGAGTCTTTGACATGTAGGATTTTTTAAATTATGGTGATATAAATAAAGTTTTGTTATAATAGATAAAAGAGAAAAGAGAAGAGATTACTCGGCAATGTAATCTTGTGGACAGTTCCCATCCCTAAATAGATGCACTTAACTATTTCAAACTGACTCATGATGTATTTAATAAATAATAAATAAATACACATTAAACCAAGACACCAAGTAAATTAGTAACATCTAGGTTAAGTGCACTTTGAAATCTTATAGCATACATTTTAGCGCCTATTCCCACACATGAATGAATCTGTAACCTCTATTTTCCAATAGAAAGGTAAAAAAAAAAAAAAAAAACTTTTAACCTGATAAGTGCATCTTTTCTTTTTTCCTATTAAACATGAACTAGTAAAATGGGCCCGCGCGATGCCGCGGGACCTTTCGGGTTAACGCGAGCCGAGCGGGAAGATATGTCCCGTTGAGTATTGAATAGAATCCGAGGTATTTAGCGTTTTTTTAGAAGTGTCCGTTTCGCGTATAGTTAGTCCCGTTGTGTTCGTTAGATTTTTTTTGAGTTGAACGGTTGGTTCGAAAAAAATTAACGCGAGCCGAGCGGGAAGATATGTCCCGTTGAGTATTGAATAGAATCCGAGGTATTTAGCGTTTTTTTAGAAGCGTCCGTTTCGCGTATAGTTAGTCCCGTTGTGTTCGTTAGATTTTTTTGAGTTGAACGGTTGGTTCGAAAAATTTTAACGCGAGTCGAGCGGAAAGGTATGTCCCGTTGAAAATATGGGTGAAGTTTAATTAAGTTTTTTTATTAAAATATTGATTTTACACTTGATACCCCTGGTTTGAGGGTTGGGATGTAACTTTTTACATTTTTTAGGGGGTGTTTTGTATTTTTTTTCCCCTTTTTTCCTTGTTGTCTTTTTTGGGGGAAATTGGGTGGGGGTTGGGATAAAACGATCAAACTTTGGGTGTTGGTTAGTATATATGGTAATAATAATGGTTATAGTAATAGTAATCTAACATTATATGGTAATTAACCCCCTTAGACCATGAAAGTTAACATTTTTGTACTCTCAATGATTTGTTACTTTACATCAACAATGCAACACCTAATTAAATTAAATTTTATACTATTTAATAGAGGTGTTAAAACTACAAGCCAATTACAAATGACCCTACAAATCAATTACCTAATTCTCCTTTCACCATTATAGGCAACTAAAAAAACACATTCTAAATTCTAATCTAAATACTAATATAGGAAAAATTTTATAGTGTCACTAACAATCACTAACCCATGCTCTGTATTATCAAAAAAGGCAACATTAACTAAAAGATAAACAATCAAATTAATTAAGACAAAGGGAAAAAAGAAACCTAATTTCATATAATCGACGATCAAAGAGGGCAAAAGAGAAAAACGATACTTAACATATATTTTTATCCCATATAAACAGTAAAACATAAAGCGACAAAAAAAAAAAGTGAGTTCTAGTATTTTTGATCAATAATAATGTCAAGAATATATATATATATATATATATATATATATATATATATATATATATATATATATATATATATATATATATATATATATATATATATATATATATATATATATATATATATATATAGTGGTAGGATCAAGGGGGAAGTAACCAATCGGGGGAAAGCAAATTTTTTTTCTCGTTTTTTGAAAAAACTTTGTTCACGAACAGTATAGATTGGATGAAAATATGAACATTTAATAAAGACACTTTGTGATAAATGTTTTTATTTTGGCGGGAAAACGCTCGAAAAAGTAATATATAACAATTATCGTGTTTTTCGAGCGTATGTTGAGGTTTTTTATATTAGAGTTTAGATATTAGGGTTTATAGGGTTTAGATATTAGGGTTTAGAAATTTAGGATTTAGATTGAGTTTTTAACACGAACGGTTTAGAGTTTAGGGTTTTGGGTATTGGGTTTTGGGTTTATGGAATAAACCAAAACACCAAACCCTAAACTCTAAATCGGGCTAATTCAAAAAACATGAAGAAAAAAAAAACGTTCACATTCTTCACGAACAATATTATCTTGAATGTTATTTTTGTCGATCGTTTTCCCGCCTAAATAATAACATTCATCACGAAGTGTCTTTTCTAAATGTTCATATTTTCGTTCTTGTGATGTTGAGGCCGGGAAAAAAAAATTCCAAAGAAAATGAAAAAAAAAATTTGATTCCTCCCGATTGGTTACTTCCCCATTGATCCTGCCCCTATATATATATATATATATATATATATATATATATATATATATATATATATATATATATATATATATATATAGTCAAAAGTTCAAATGAGAACCACATAAAAAGCGAGAACTGCGAGAACTTTAATTTTACAAATATTTTCATATGTAAGTAGATTGAATAACCCATAAATGTTGATGGAGAATAAGGATGAACATAAAATAGTTTGAAAAAACTTATATTTTTAACTATATAATCAAATATATAGTTTCTCGTTTACATGTGCATATTCATTTATGAACATGTGAATAATTCATATAATTAACAATTTAACATGTAATTTTGTGGAAATGAACAAATGTTTGTTAATGTTATGAGCATTAATTAACATTTACATGTAATTTGTTGCATTTAAATGCATAAAAACTATGAAATTAAGAAGTTCTCGCAGTTCTCGCATTTTCTGTGGTTCTCGTTTGAACCTGCTATATATATATATATATATATATATATAGGGGTAGGATCAAGAGGGAAGTAACCAATCGGGGGGAAGCGGGGGGAAGCAAAATTTTTATTTTTTTCGTTTTTTGAAAAAACTTTGTTCACGAACATTATAGATGAGATGAAAATATGAACATTTAGTAGAGACACTTTGTGATAAATGTTTTTATTTTGGCGGGAAAACGCTCGAAGAAGTAATATATAACAATTATCGTGTTTTTCAAGCGTATTTTGAGGTTTTAGATATTAGGGTTTATAGGGTTTAGATATTAGGGTTTAGAAATTTAGGGTTTAGGGTTTAGATTTAGGGTTTAGATTTAGGATTTAGATTGAGTTTTTAACACGAACGGTTTAGAGTTTAGGGTTTAGGGTTTAGTGTTTTGGGTTTATGGAATAAACCCAAAACACCAAACCCTAAACCCTAAACCCTAAACCCTAAACCCTAAACTCTAAATCGGGCTAAATTTTACTTAACAAAACATGAAAAAAAAACTTTCATATTCTTTACGAACAATATTATCTTGAATGTTATTTTTGTCGATCGTTTTCCCGTTGAGTATTGAATAGAATCCGAGGTATTTAGCGTTTTTTTAGAAGTGTCCGTTTCGCGTATAGTTAGTCCCGTTGTGTTCGTTAGATTTTTTTTGAGTTGAACGGTTGGTTCGAAAAAAATTAACGCGAGCCGAGCGGGAAGATATGTCCCGTTGAGTATTGAATAGAATCCGAGGTATTTAGCGTTTTTTTAGAAGCGTCCGTTTCGCGTATAGTTAGTCCCGTTGTGTTCGTTAGATTTTTTTGAGTTGAACGGTTGGTTCGAAAAATTTTAACGCGAGTCGAGCGGAAAGGTATGTCCCGTTGAAAATATGGGTGAAGTTTAATTAAGTTTTTTTATTAAAATATTGATTTTACACTTGATACCCCTGGTTTGAGGGTTGGGATGTAACTTTTTACATTTTTTAGGGGGTGTTTTGTATTTTTTTTCCCCTTTTTTCCTTGTTGTCTTTTTTGGGGGAAATTGGGTGGGGGTTGGGATAAAACGATCAAACTTTGGGTGTTGGTTAGTATATATGGTAATAATAATGGTTATAGTAATAGTAATCTAACATTATATGGTAATTAACCCCCTTAGACCATGAAAGTTAACATTTTTGTACTCTCAATGATTTGTTACTTTACATCAACAATGCAACACCTAATTAAATTAAATTTTATACTATTTAATAGAGGTGTTAAAACTACAAGCCAATTACAAATGACCCTACAAATCAATTACCTAATTCTCCTTTCACCATTATAGGCAACTAAAAAAACACATTCTAAATTCTAATCTAAATACTAATATAGGAAAAATTTTATAGTGTCACTAACAATCACTAACCCATGCTCTGTATTATCAAAAAAGGCAACATTAACTAAAAGATAAACAATCAAATTAATTAAGACAAAGGGAAAAAAGAAACCTAATTTCATATAATCGACGATCAAAGAGGGCAAAAGAGAAAAACGATACTTAACTATATATATATATATATATATATATATATATATATATATATATATATATATATATATATATATATATATATATATATATATATATATATATATATATATATATATATATATATATATATATATATTATATATATATATATATATATATATATATATTATATATATATATTATATATATATATATATAGTGGTAGGATCAAGGGGGAAGTAACCAATCGGGGGAAAGCAAATTTTTTTTCTCGTTTTTTGAAAAAACTTTGTTCACGAACAGTATAGATTGGATGAAAATATGAACATTTAATAAAGACACTTTGTGATAAATGTTTTTATTTTGGCGGGAAAACGCTCGAAAAAGTAATATATAACAATTATCGTGTTTTTCGAGCGTATGTTGAGGTTTTTTATATTAGAGTTTAGATATTAGGGTTTATAGGGTTTAGATATTAGGGTTTAGAAATTTAGGATTTAGATTGAGTTTTTAACACGAACGGTTTAGAGTTTAGGGTTTTGGGTATTGGGTTTTGGGTTTATGGAATAAACCAAAACACCAAACCCTAAACTCTAAATCGGGCTAATTCAAAAAACATGAAGAAAAAAAAAACGTTCACATTCTTCACGAACAATATTATCTTGAATGTTATTTTTGTCGATCGTTTTCCCGCCTAAATAATAACATTCATCACGAAGTGTCTTTTCTAAATGTTCATATTTTCGTTCTTGTGATGTTGAGGCCGGGAAAAAAAAATTCCAAAGAAAATGAAAAAAAAAATTTGATTCCTCCCGATTGGTTACTTCCCCATTGATCCTGCCCCTATATATATATATATATATATATATATAGTCAAAAGTTCAAATGAGAACCACATAAAAAGCGAGAACTGCGAGAACTTTAATTTTACAAATATTTTCATATGTAAGTAGATTGAATAACCCATAAATGTTGATGGAGAATAAGGATGAACATAAAATAGTTTGAAAAAACTTATATTTTTAACTATATAATCAAATATATAGTTTCTCGTTTACATGTGCATATTCATTTATGAACATGTGAATAATTCATATAATTAACAATTTAACATGTAATTTTGTGGAAATGAACAAATGTTTGTTAATGTTATGAGCATTAATTAACATTTACATGTAATTTGTTGCATTTAAATGCATAAAAACTATGAAATTAAGAAGTTCTCGCAGTTCTCGCATTTTCTGTGGTTCTCGTTTGAACCTGCTATATATATATATATATATATATATATATATATATATATATATATATATATATATATATATATATATAGGGGTAGGATCAAGAGGGAAGTAACCAATCGGGGGGAAGCGGGGGGAAGCAAAATTTTTATTTTTTTCGTTTTTTGAAAAAACTTTGTTCACGAACATTATAGATGAGATGAAAATATGAACATTTAGTAGAGACACTTTGTGATAAATGTTTTTATTTTGGCGGGAAAACGCTCGAAGAAGTAATATATAACAATTATCGTGTTTTTCAAGCGTATTTTGAGGTTTTAGATATTAGGGTTTATAGGGTTTAGATATTAGGGTTTAGAAATTTAGGGTTTAGGGTTTAGATTTAGGGTTTAGATTTAGGATTTAGATTGAGTTTTTAACACGAACGGTTTAGAGTTTAGGGTTTAGGGTTTAGTGTTTTGGGTTTATGGAATAAACCCAAAACACCAAACCCTAAACCCTAAACCCTAAACCCTAAACCCTAAACTCTAAATCGGGCTAAATTTTACTTAACAAAACATGAAAAAAAAACTTTCATATTCTTTACGAACAATATTATCTTGAATGTTATTTTTGTCGATCGTTTTCCCGCCTAAATAATAACATTCATCACGAAATGTCTCTTCTAAATGTTCATATTTTCGTGTGATCTTGGTGCCAGGAAAAACAATTAAAAAAAAACGAAAAAATTTTTTTGCTTCCCCCCGCTTCCCCCCGATTGGTTACTTCCTCATTGATCCTGCCCCTATATATATATATATATATATATATATATATATATATATATATATATATATATATATATATATATATATATATATATATATATATATATATATATATATATATATATATATATATATATATATATCCATTTTAAATACTTAAACTCATCATATGTAACAATTTTTTTAAAATCATTAAAATATCAATCTAGTAATTTGCTTTTACCATACAAATTGAATATCATTTTTTGCTTTGTTAAATAATTGTAGTATCTATACATATAAATAAAATAAAAAAGTATTTGCTTAGTTGTCATTTTCTAATTAAATTGAATTAATTATTCATTATAATTTATTTATTTATATATATATATATATATATATATATATATATATATATATATATATTATAGCATAATTTACAAAAATTAATATAAAATTTAAACTAACTAATACTCCGTAAATCATTAATTCCTTAATTAATTGGTTAACCAGAATCTTTTGTATCTACAACTTTGTATCCAAGATTTTTTTAAAAGATTTGTATCAATTTATCCATTCTATCGGCCCATTTATGTGTTGGACTTAAACCATCGTTCATCTTATAATTATATATATATATATATATATATATATATATATATATATATATATATATATATATATATATATATATATATATATAATTATAAGATGAACGATACATTACATTACATTGAATGTACATTACATTCAATTTATCGTTGGTGATCTAAGTATCGACCCATTTATATTTAAGGAAATGATATTTCCACCATTAAAGTTACTTTTCTCACCTAGATTCTCTAATATACCCTTAATGAAAAGCTTACGCAATCTTTTTCTTATAATTCATCAAGGGGGATATATTAGAAAGAATAGCATCAAATTATGGTGGAACAAGTAAATGAGAGAGTGGAAATATTACCTCCCTTATATTTAATATTACTTCGTAATATTTAATTTAATATAATGACATGTGACATATATATATTTTATAGAAGAGTTATTATAAAATGATAACATAGAGGAAATATAACTTAGACTTAACTAGCATGTTTTCATGTGACACGTTCCATGATAAATTTTCAATTGACTCATTTTTTCTCTAAATATTACGTTGTATATAATTTTCAAAAGAACTTTTAAAATTTGTTAACACCACGGACTCTTAAACTCAAAAAAATAATTATTTGAAAAAATCAATTAACTTTGCACGATTATTTTACCCATTTAAGCAATGATTAATTATTATCATTACTTAAATTATCACATATGGAGTAATATACACACTTCTCGAATAGAAAAATATGTTAATAAATCATTTTGCATAATGTTACGTTGCATGACAAATTTTTAATGTACTCTAAATATTACGTAGTATATAATTTATATATTAAAAAGATATTAATGGTGAGAAAAAAAATATGTAAACATTAAGTTATTAACACAACCCAAAATCACTTTTAAAATTTGACAACATCACGGGCTCTTAAACTCAAAGGAACTTTTAAAATTCGTCAACACCACGGGTTCTTAAACTAAAAAAAAAATATTTAAAGTTGAAATTTAAATTTATCAACAGCACGGGCTCTTAAACTTAAAAGAATTTTTAAAATTTGTCACACCACGGGCTCTTAAATAATTCTTATACTTTTTATATTTTTTTAGTATCGTTATTTATATACCAATATGAACTGCAAATTTAATTTTTGCACGGTTTTTTACATACCCGTGCAACGCACGAGCTCAAAAACCTACTGTGTGTGTGTGTGTGTGTGTATATATATATATATATATATATATATATATATATATATATATATATATATTTATATATATAGCCAAAAGTTCAAACGAGAACCATAAAAAAAGCGAGAACTGCGAGAACTTTTGATTTATAAAGATTTTCACATGTAAATAGATTGAATCACATATAAACCTTGAAAAAGAGTATGAATGAACATAAAATAGTTAAAAAAACACTTATATTTTACCTATGTAATTAAATATATACTTTCTCGTTTACATGTGCATAATTATTTTCGAACATGTGAACAGTTTCATATAATTAACAATTTAACATGTAATTCGAGCTAATGAACATATGTTTGTTAATCATATGTTCGTTAATTAACATTTGCATGTAATTTGTTGCATTTAAACGCATAAAAACTATTAAATTAAATAGTTCTCGCAGTTCTCAGTTTTTTAGTGGTTCTCGTTTGAACCTGCCCATATATATATATATATATATATATATATATATATATATATATATATATGAACAAGACTATATATATGCTTATAATAAGCTGTTATAACATTTTATATAAAAGTTTCTATACCACATATTAAATCGAGTGTCTATATATCATTGATAACAGCAAAATCTTAATAACAATTGTTTTTGATTATATATATATATATATATATATATATATATATATATATATATATATATATATATATATATATATATATATATATATATATATATATAATTAGGGGAGCGGGGGAAACAAATTTTTTTTTCTTTTTTTTCGAAATTTATTTCACGCATAATCACACGAAAATATGAACATTTAAAAAAGACACTTCGTGATGAATGTTATTATTTAGGCGGGAACACAATCGACAAAAATAATATTCAAATAATATTGATCGTGAAGAATGTTAATCTTCGAACGTTTTTTTGTTCATGTTTTGTGAAATATTTTATGTCAAAATTTAGCCCGATTTAGAGGACTAAACCCTAAACCCTAAACCCTAAACTCTAAACTCTAAACCGCTCGTGTTAAAAACTCAATCTAAATCCTAAATCTAAACCCATTCTATAAACCCATTATTTTTCATGAAAAGATTGAAATGGATTTCAAGAGAAAAAATCAATTTGTCAAGATTTGGAGTTAAATTGTTTATGTTTTGAAAAATTGGACTGAATTCGGTATATTAGGCCCATTCTATAAAGCCCATTCGGTATTTTACCTTCGGTACCTATAAAAGGAGAGTCAAAGTCAAATATTACTCTTACTGTTATTAATTACCTACCGAGTCTATTGATTATACCGAATCTGCCTAATTCTACCGAGTCCGTCATTCTGTTTCTTCAAATTCTTGGTAATTGTTCATTTTAATCAATGTTTAAGATATATTATTGTAGATCTGAGATAATTATGTTTTTATCAACCAGAAAAGTTCAAAATAACTGGATTATGATCTTTAATTTTTGAAATCTTGTTGATTATACCGAGTCTGAGTCGATTTCAATTAATCTTTGATTAAACTCAATTGATTTGGAAAATCAACATGAAATCTTGTCTAATCTGAGTTAAATTGACTGATCTATCATTTGACCGAGCCTGATTACATGTTTAATTGCTTATTTGATGGATTCTGTATCTACCGAATGCGTTCTTTTCTTGATACCGAATTTGTTCATACAATTAACATGTTAATATGCTTGTAATTGAATAGTTGTTTGATCATGGTTGTGAAATTACATGATATGTGATAGAATATGCATGTTTGAGTGACTTTCTGTTAATTGTTGAAGATACCGAATCTGGTTTTCCTTCTTGATACCGAGTCTGAAATTTGGTACCTTGAAATTTTCTGATTTTTATCTTCAAACACTTAACATGTTTATTCTATATTTTTCTGATATGAAAACTCAAGCTTATTTGGTTACAGAATCTAAAGTTTTCATAACTATCGAATCTGCTTGTATTGTGCTGAAATTGACTAAGTGTTGTTTTAATTCCTTGTGTTATATAATTGACTTTGCATGATGATTTTGTACTAAGATGAATATCATATGAATGTCATGGTTGTCAATTATTTGTTCATATTTGAGAATAAAAGACTTTTATATTTGAAAAACCATAAAAACTTTAAAATTTAAAAATATAAAAAGGATTTCAAAGGCAAATAAGAATAGAGATATATGCTTTTTGTTAAATATCTTGTGGTCTTCTATTTCTTATTTATACAGCTAAATGGCGAACAATCACTTTATCAACTCTGAAACCAATATTCCCTGCAAATATTGGACTGCAATTCTAGAGAGGCATACTTTATGGCCTGCTCTGAGCTCCACAGTTAGTGTGCCAGAAACAGACTTGGATATTTTTAACAGATCAATCAGATTTGTGGAGGCCACACAACCAAATGCTACTAATCCACAGGGCGAACAAGCTAGATTTGAATTTAGGCTGAGAGGAGTACAAGGACTATAAAATCATCTCATCATCTCCTAGGAAATATATTTTGACCCCGAAATATATATTTTGATAGGAAATAGGATTATATTTTAATGATTCAGATTCCGGAAGAGAAGTGGTTTGAACCAATGGATCACTTCTTGAATCAGGCTATTTAATAAGACTAATTCAAAATATATTCAGATGTTGGTGTTGAACCTCATCTGGAACCAGCCAGATTTGAATTTAGCCTGTTTCATTTGAATTATCTATTGTTTTAAGCTTTTAATCTCAAGACATAATTCTTCAGCAGAAACTATCACTTCACCCTCCTTAAAAGCATAAGTACATTCTTTCTTAGGCAGTGAAGGCAATTTATCACACAAAGCAAGCATTTGTTCTAATGATTGGCACTTAAGTTGCAAGTCAATATTCTCCTGTTCAAGTTGAGCTACTATACGATTCAAATTACGTACAGCAGGCAAATTCAAGTAATAATCATGCAAAGGATCAAGTTGACTTTGAAAATCAATCAAAGGTTCAATGTTCGGTTCATCCTGATGTTCTACTTTATCATCTAAAGAATTTTGACCTAGAGAATCTGTCTCAAAGAAGACAGTTAGTTCATGTGCTAGGTCTGCACGGAAAACATCATCTGGACATGCAGGTAAAGTTGGTAGAATTCGTTTCACATCAAAAATTGGTTCATCAAACACCTCATCTATTGCAGTAATGCTAGAACTAGGTTTGTTAAACACTTCATTCTCAAGCATTAAAATGTATTTCTCTAGCATGAGTGTTGGGATATAAACAGTCTACGCTTAGGCACATAATCTTCAAGTTGCATGTTCTTTTCAGTTTCAACAAGATTTTTCAAGAAATCAGGATTCGATTTACCTATCTTAGCATTGATTTTTCATACATTAAGCTAATTTGATGGTATTTCCTAGATTTACGATTTACAATAATATCATCAAAATCAGCATCAGAAGCATGTACAAAATGCGATGGTAAACCAGCTTGAAAATAATCAGAATGATATAATCCTGGAATCTTTTTGGAAGCATCTTCCAAAATTTTCGGATCTTCATAACCCAACCCCCACTTTTCACCATGAATCGTTTTTGGTCTATTCATGAAAATCGTTTGTTTTGAAAGTTCCATATCCATGATAGCTTTGGATTGCTCTGTTCGATAGAGTTTTTCCTCATATCGAGCAAGTTGTGCTTTCATTTGAAAAGATTCTTTTGACAATAAAGAAATTTCAGTGTTCTTTTCAATTATGGTGTTTTCCAATTGAACGATTTTCTTGTTTAGTTTTGAAAGTGTGGGTTCATGTTAGTTTTTCAAATCAGAAAGATCTTTTTCTAAAAATTGAACTTTTTCTACAAGTCGTTCCGATTTTAAACGATAATCAGTTCTTTCAACTTTAATTGGATGAATTGTCTTTTTCAGATCTTCCAACTCAGTTTCCTTAGAGTTGAGTTGGAGAGTCAATTGTTGCACATCCGTTTGCAATTTGGATGAGGAAGGTCTGGTCTCATTCATTTTGATTTTATCTTTTAAAACTTTGTTTTCAGATTTTAAGCCTTTGACTTCTTTTGACATTGAGACCAGATTCTTCATCAAGTCATTTTGCATTTTTATAAAATAAGGTGAGATTTCAGATGATTGTACCTCATCATCATCGGATGTTGAGTCAGAATTCTCCATTGCTTCCTTAGCTTTGATGAGCTTTGTCACCTTGCAAACATTTGCATGTTCCACCTCTGACTCTGAATCGTCAGTCCAGTTAAACCAAGTATCATCAACCGGTTTTAGCTCTCCCCCAGTTTCCACAATCTTAGCCATCAACATTTTCTTCTTGTAGTAAGCTGCGTCCTTCTTCTTAGGCATCTTGCACTCACGAGAGTAATGACCAGCTTTGCCACAATTGAAACAAATTGAATCTTCCTTCTTGGAATCATCAGCACGTTATTGTTTAGATTGATCAGCTTTCTTGTAGTACGAGGAAGATGACGAGTTTTTGCGTTGATTGCTTGATTTGCCTTTAAACTTGTGTTTGTTCAAGGCTTTTGTGAACATGGCTGCCATCTTGACTAATTCAAGATGAGAATCATCAACATCAGAAAGATTCAAATCTTCTGAATCAGTTGATTCTTCAACAAGCACTTTCTTGGACAAGCTTTTGGAAGACGTCAACGATTTGCTCTTCTTTTTGGCAATTAGAGCAAGTGGATCGCCCGGAGAAGACTCTTTCCTTCCTTCTTGAAGTTTAGACACTTCAGGTTGGTAATGCATAAGAACTCCAACAAGCTCATGAATAGTCAACTTGTCAATCTCTTTAGTAGATCGAACAATGGTTCAATAAGGAAGCCAATCAGCATTGAGCTTTTTGAGAAACTTCATGTTGACTTCAGCATTTACTTTTATGATCTTGCACCTTTTCAACTCATTGAGAACACCATTGAAACGACGATAGGTATCCTTGAGTGGTTCATCAGTTTCCTGCTTGAAATCTTCATAGAATCCCAGAGCCTTATTCAATTTAGTAACGTCTGACATGTCATAACCTTCTTGCTGTCGTTTGATCTCATCCCATATATCTTTTGCTGTTGTGTTGCTATCAACATTTTCAAACAATTTATACGGGATATTTATCAGACTTCCAGTAGACTGTTCCCTTGGTTCATGAAAGTGATCCATTGGTTCAAACCACTTCTCTTCCGGATTCTGAATCTCAGGGTCTGGAGGAAGAGTCTTTAACTGAAAGAGATGTGCCACCTCATGGTATATCAATGATTTCAGGAGTCGGGGATAGCAATATCTCTGCGAGAACTAAACAGACGGGTAGTTCTACTGCTCTGTCAGAGTCCCATGAGACCAAAGTCATGGAGGCGAATGCTTCGAAAGAAACTTCGCCAGTGACAACTCCGGTTGTTACCCAACCTCCATCAGAAGGGGATATCACGAATCTGACTAGTAGTATGTACAGCCCTACATATAAGAAAAATATCGCACAATCATCCTTACCTGCCCTCACGGCAACTCAAACACTTCCACCAACATCGCCTTCAATAGTTGCTGCTGATGCTACTTTTGTTCATGGTTACACTGTTGTTTCACCAACTGGGTCACCTTCTCGAAGTTCAAATAGATATGGATTACAGTATCTCTCTGACAATGAGGTGGAGGAGCTCTATCTTGCTGAGTTTGCTAAACGAACTGATCTTGATGAAGTTCGCGAAACTATGATGATTTATCTTGAGCAAGCAAGGATAGTGTATCCTTTATCTCCATGCAAGTCACCTGGACTAATTCACATGCCTGATCATGATGATTTCGATCCCGACAATCTTCATGAGGGGGAGAATAGACAAGGTGGTTATCGGTCCAGTGTTTTTCAAAGTTCAACTTATGAAGCTGGTACATCTAGTCAGCAGAAGGATAAAGATGTTGTTGATATATCTGATTCCAGTGATGAAATTGACTAAGTGTTGTTTTGATTCCTTGTGTTATATAATTGACTTTGCATGATGATTTTGTACTAAGAGGTCCGGCTTATTTTCAATTTTCGTCTGTGAACAAAACATCTACTTGGAATAAATTGTGTGTTAAGACTTCTGATAACGATGTAAAGATTGATATTGCGTATGATGCTTCATGTAATGTGGTTTTAAATGATGCTTTATTGTCTAAACTGCATGATGCTTTACGTGATTATTTCATCATTGATCCAAAGTTTGTTGTTAATCCAAAGTTTATTGTTGGTACTAACCGAAAAGGACCCAAAAAACTTTGGGTACCTAAACTCTAGGAAATTCACATTTACAGGGTTTCGACGTCTGTGTTTGGTATATCGATTCTGATTGTTCTCGACACATGATGGGCGATAAATCCTTGCTTGTCAACTTCATTGACAAATTCCTAGGAACGGTTACATTTGGAAATGATGAGATTGCAACAATAATGGGTTACGGAGATTTTGTGCAAAATGGCATAACAATCAAAAGGGTTTCATATGTTGAGGGTTTGGGGTGCAGTTTATTTAGTGTGAGCCAATTCTGCGATGGAGATCTCAAAGTTTTGTTTGAACGTCGACAATGCTCAGTGCAATCCACCGGAGGGAATGATCTTCTTGTTGCCTCAAAAAGTTTGATCCTCATGGCGATCAGGCCATATTTCTTGGTTATTCCTCGAACAAAGTTGCTTATCGTGTTTATCATAAGCGGACAAAGATGATTAAAGAGAGCATTAACGTCAAGTTCGATGAATTTTCGGGAATGGCTTTTGAACAACTCAGTTCAAAACCCGATCCTAACCTGGCCATTATTTCTTCCGCGCAAAACTCAATTTTCTCGAAGAAGGGTGTTCCTACGGTTACATCAGAGGAACTGGATATCTTGTTTGATAGTCTTTATACTCCTCAACGGGATTCAAATGTTCAAGCCGTACCGGTTACACCATCACAGTCAACTACTGTGGAGACTCTTCAAAGTCTTTTTGATGAAGATTCAACACCAACTGATTCACCTGTTGCTTCTTCATCCTCCCTCTAACATCCTGTTACTGATAATCTTGAACCAATTCAAGATTCATCAGTTGATACAACTCCAGCTGTTTCTCCAGAAACTCTATTGAATCCATTAGATAATGTTACATCAGATCCAGCGAATCAAGGCTCAACGTCAACAACGGTTGATGTTTCAATGGATACCACTGATGTACAACCTCTTCCACACACCCGATGGACTAAAAGTCATCCAATAGATCTTATTATTGGTGACGCATCTGCTCCAGTGTCAACTCGAAGGGCTACTCAGAATATGTGTCTATTTACAGCCTTTCTTAGTAAGATTGAACCAACAACGGTTGCTCAAGCTTTACTAGATCCATACTGGGTAGTTGCAATGCAAGACGAGATCAATCAATTTGAACGATTGAAAGTATGGGGATTAGTTCCAAGACCAACGGGTCAACGACCAATAGGGGTAAAGTGGATTTTCAAGAACAAGAAAGATTCTGATGGAATTATGGTTCGAAACAAGGCACGTCTTGTGGCCAAAGGATATCGACAACAAGAGGGCATTGATTATGACGAAACGTTTGCTCCGGTTGCTAGGATTGAGGCAATTCATCTTTTCCTTGCATTTGCTTCTCATATGAAGTTCACGGTGTTTCAAATGGATGTCAAAACTCCTTTTCTGAATGGTTATCTTCAAGAGCAAGTCTATGTTGATCAACCAGAGGGCTTTGTCGATCCCATTCATCCAAACCACGTTTACTACTTGGAGAAAGCTTTATACGGTCTGAAGCAAGCACCGCGTGCATGGTACGAGACCTTAACAAAGTATTTACTGGACAATGGCTTCTCTCGTGGAACGATTGATACAACGCTATTCATCCGTAAATACCACGGTCACATTCTCTTGGTTCAAATTTACGTTGATGATATTATTTTTGGTTCCACGTCCCCGGCCTTATGCAAAGAATTTGGTGACCTTATGGCCAGCAAATTCGAAATGAGCATGCTTGACCAGTTAACTTTCTTCTTGGGGTTACAAGTAAAACAATTACCAAATGGGATTTTTATCAGTCAAACAAAGTATATCAATGATATGCTAAAACGTTTTAAAATGACTGCTTTAAAACCAATGACAACCCCAATGAGGACTTTACTGGATGCTGATACTAATGGGGAACCCTTTGATATTACGCTTTATCGAAGCATGGTTGGTTCTTTAATGTATCTGACTGCAAGTCGACCAGACATTACACTTGCCGTAACTGTCTGTGCCCGCTTTCAGTCCAACCCTAAGAAATCTCACTCCAAAGCGGTTGTTAGGATTTTTCAATACCTTAAAGGTACACCTAACCTTGGGATCTGGTATCCTCATGGATTCGATTTCAATCTCACTACTTATACTGATGCGGATCATGGTGGTTGCCATGTTGATAGAAAAAGCACATCTGGATCAATTCAGATGTTAGGGAATAGGCTAGTTGGTTGGTCATCCAAAAAGCAGAACTGTGTGTCTTTATCAACAACTGAGTCTGAGTACATTGCTGCTGCTCACCGTTGTTCACAAGTTTTGTGGATGCAAACTCAACTCTTGGACTATGGCTTTAAGATTTCTAAGACCCCGATCTATTGTGATTCACAAAGTGCTATTGCAATAACAAGCAACCCGGTTCAGCATTCCAAAACTAAACACATAGATATTCGTTATCATTTCATTAAGGACCATGTAGAGAAAGGGGATGTAGAATTATACTTTGTGCCTACTAAAGTGCAATTAGCTGACATGTTCACTAAACCTTTAGATGAACTTAGGCTAAGATTCTTGATCAAAGAGATTGGCATGGTAGAGTATAGTGCTTGATATTCCTTAGATCTGTTGGGACTTATTTTTGGGATCTTGTGTTTAGGGGGAGTAGATACTTTCTAGGGGGAGCAACTAAGTTTCAGTGCTTTAGATAATTTTTCTTTAAGGGACTGCCTTTAGATTAATGATAACTTCCTAGGTACATTTGTTCAATGGTTACGTAAGGGGGAGGTAACTCATTGTTATCCTATTTCAAGGGGGAGTTGATTCATTTTCTTGGGAACATAATCAAAATGTTGATTTACTTTCTTGTATATCACATTTTGAGGGGGAGAAAAAGGGAGAAAATGAGAAAATTATTCAAAAAATATTGTTTTTCAAAAGTGAATTCAAAATTTCTTTGTTTTTATCTGAAATAATTCACTATGACTTGTATACATCTCAGTATGCAACTCGTGTCAACAATTGGTATCACTGGAGATTTGTACTTTGTATAAAATTCAAAGTTCTTTTAAATACAAATCTTATTTTGAAAAATTCATAAAAATTGGAAAAGATAAAATCCAAAAATATTTAAATTTTACTGAATAAATGCTATTTTTAGCATTTTACCAAGTCTGACAACCAACTGTACAGATTCGGTAAGTTCAAAGTTTTTCAAAAAAAAAATTGTCTCAGAATTGTTTTTCATGAAAAGATTGAAATGGATTTCAAGAGGAAAAATCAATTTGTCAAGATTTGGAGTTAAATTGTTTATGTTTTGAAAAATTGGACTGAATTCGGTATATTAGGCCCATTCTGTAAAGCCCATTCGGTATTTTACCTTCGGTATCTATAAAAGGAGAGTCAAAGTCAAACATTACTCTTACTGTTATTAATTTCCTACCGAGTCTGTTGATTATACCGAATCTGCCTAATTCTACCAAGTCCGTCATTCTGTTTCTTCAAATTCTTGGTAATTGTTCATTTTAATCAATGTTTAAGATATATTATTGTAGATCTGAGATAATTATGTTTTTATCAACCAAAAAAGTTCAAAATAACTGGATTATGATCTTTAATTTTTGAAATCTTGTTGATTATACCGAGTCTGAGCCGATTTCAATTAATCTTTGATTAAACTCAATTGATTTGGAAAATCAACATGAAATCTTGTCTAATCTGAGTTAAATTGACTGATCTATCATTTGACCGAGCCTGATTACCTGTTTAATTGCTTATTTGATGGATTCTGTATCTACCGAATGTGTTCTTATCTTGATACCGAATTTGTTCATACAATTAACATGTTAATATGCTTGTAATTAAATGGTTGTTTGATCATGGTTGTGAAATTACATGATATGTGATAGAATATGCATGTTTGAGTGACTTTCTGTTAATTGTTGAAGATACCGAATCTGGTTTTCCTTCATGATACCGAGTCTGAAATTTGGTACCTTGAAATTTTCTGATTTTTATCTTCAAACACTTAACATGTTTATTCTATATTTTTCTGATATGAAAACTCAAGCTTATTTGGTTACAGAATCTAAAGTTTTCATAACTACCAAATCTGCTTGAATTGTGCTGATATTGACTAAGTGTTGTTTTGATTCCTTGTGTTATATAATTGACTTTGCATGATGATTTTGTACTAAGATGAATATCATATGAATGTCATGGTTGTCAATTATTTGTTCATATTTGAGAATAAAAGACTTTTATATTTGGAAAACCATAAAAATCTTAAAATTTAAAAATATAAAAAGGATTTCAAAGGCAAATAAGAATAGAGATATATGCTTTTTGCTCAATATCTTGTGGTCTTCTATTTCTTATTTATACAGCTAAATGGCGAACAATCACTTTATCAACTCTGAAACCAATATTCCCTGCAAATATTGGACTGCAATTCTAGAGAGGCATACTTTATGGCATGCGCTGAGCTCCACAGTTAGTGTGCCAGAAACAGACTTGGATATTCTTAACAGATCAATCAGATTTGTGGAGGCCACACAACCAAATGCTAATAATCCACAGGGCGAACCAACCAGATTTGAATTTAGGCTGAGAGGAGTACAAGGATTCAGGAGTATCACAAAAGCAGACTTCAGGAGGATATTCAGACTTCCTCTTGTACAGAATGCTCCTGCTTTTTCTGCTACTCAGCAAATGATGACTTCTGTCTTTGATCTTGGTTATGTTGGAGCTACCAATGTTCCACCAGCTAAGTTTCAGAAGAAATATCTGCACTCAAGGTGGTATGTGATCTTCTCAATCATCAACAGATGCTTGTTGATGACAAGAAGTGGATCTGATAGCTTAACTGTGCCGATGCTCAAACTTTTCTACTCATTCACAAGAGTAGAGAATCCTGATTATACAGAACTTATATGGGATTTGGTTCAGGCACAGGTTGAAAAGCCAAGGGGTTCATACATCCCTTGCGAAAGGTTTTTCTGTATCTTTATCCATGATGCTATCATTGCTTGCAGAAATGCAAATATCTTTGTACCAGGTACACATGGATTACAGATGAAAAGTTTTGGAGAGCTGAAGATGAACAGCCCTATGGTGTCTGATAATCAATTCACTGCGCCAATTCCAAATTGGCTAGTGAGGCTAGCTGAACCCCAAGACGCTCGTATGCGTTCTTATTTTCAGGCTGTAGGAATACCTCTTCCGAACCCGGTACAACAAGAACAAGTTGAACCTGCCGTAGTTCCAGCCCCAGAGGTTGTAGAGGAACCTGTAGTTCAACCACTCGGGCCAGCTAATCCTCCACTTAGGGTGAACCTCAAACGATCTAGGGTAGTACACCAAGCTCAACCTGTGAGGATCAGGGAACCTAGTCAAACTAGGATTGAACCAACCCTTTCCACAACACCCGAAGTAAGCAGTGACACTTCAGCAATAGCATCTTAATCATCTCCTGAACATTCTCCTAAGAGAACTCGATACATGCCTGATGAGATGATTCAGACTCCGCCAACCCAACGAGTAACTAGATCTAGGACTTCGACACCCATCGTCCACCAAACAGTTACTCCAACCATTGGTGATACGGACCAAGACCTAGAGCCAATTAGGTCACCCTCACCCATCTCCGTATCACATTCAAGAATAACAGTAAGCCCTAAGCTAAATGAAGCGCAAGCTTCGGTAGGCAAGAGATCTAAATGCACGGATGGTAAAACGACCACTAAGCCCATCCAATCTAAACAGGACTTAATAATAAATCCTTCAAAGCAAGATGCTTCGGCATCTAAGGAAGTAAAGTCTTCCTCTGCAGTAAAGTCTGCGTTGACTCAATCGATTGAGGAAACTCAATCATTGAAGTCCAGAACGGCCGAAGGGGAGCCGAAAAATCTTGAAAAGGCACCCTGCGTATCGGATGGAAATCCTCCTGTACTTCAACGTACAACAGGGTCTCGAGGTCCGACTTATCTTGATGATGAAGATCTGCCGCGTCCCATGGAAATGAGTCAACATGACAATCCTTCGGGATATTTATCAGACTTCCAGTAGACTGTTCCCTTGGTTCATGAAAGTGATCCATTGGTTCAAACCACTTCTCTTCCGGATTCTGAATCTCAGGGTCTGGAGGAAGAGTCTTTAACTGAAAGAGATGTGCCACCTCATGGTATATCAATGATTTCAGGAGTCGGGGATAGCAATATCTCTGCGAGAACTAAACAGACGGGTAGTTCTACTACTCTGTCAGAGTCCCATGAGACCAAAGTCATGGAGGCGGATGCTTCGAAAGAAACTTCACCGGTGACAACTCCGGTTGTTACCCAACCTCCATCAGAAGGGGATATCACGGATCTGACTAGTAGTATGTACAGCCCTACATATAAGAATAATACTGCACAATCATCCTTACCTACTCTCACGGCAACTCAAACACTTCCACCGACATCGCCTTCAACAGTTGCTGCTGCTAGTGTTCCTATTGTTAGTTTTCCACCATCACCTTCTCGTTTACCACTTTTCTATGATGCTTTGGAGCAAGAATATTTCAGTCGTATGTTTTCTAGAGTCAATATAGATGTTCTTTGGCGCACTTTGCTTCAAGCATTGTATCGTGCTCGTGTTCGATATCCACTTAATTCCTGCTCTTCTCCGTTGAGTCCTCACCGTGATGATGAACATGACGATTCTGATCCTCAGAATAGCCATGAGGGGGAGATAGGAGTAGATGGAGAATATCTAATGGTAAACATTTCAACTAAGGGTGGTGGTGTAAGGTCTTCATCAGCTTCACAAGCTCAACAAGTTTAGATGGAATCAGAAATGATTTCTACACATGATGAAATTGATGATAAGGAGCCTGAGCAAGTTATAATTCCAATTGTTCATAACGAGGCTGATAGTGGACTGGTAGATGAGGATTTGAACTTGAGTGATTTCTATCTTGAAGAGATGGATGGTGATGGATTTGTCATTCTAAGCAAGTTATCATCAGTATCTTCAATTCCGGAAGATGTAGAGATTGTAGATGAAGAGAATCCTGAACGAGTAATAGAAAGTGATGATGAAATGGATTCTTCTGATGACGATGAAGACAATCTTTATGTTAATCCAAATGAAGATGAGATCTTTGATCATATTGAAGATGATGATGCAACAAATCCTACTGGTCATTCAACAAATTCTACACCCTCATCGAGTTCAAATCCAATAAATGCTAATGAAAGTTCAACTTCTGGTACACCTACATCAAGTGAAACAGTGAATTCCAGATTCAAATACAATCATGGAATATTCTTTAAGAATCCGGAGCAAAGATTATTGTTGGGAGTAGAACATGATTTTATAACGTTACGAAACACATTCATCGAGAAAAATGCTTACAAGATCTTCTGCATCATTGAATTACCAAGGAGTAAAAGGTTTACTTATATAGGTTCACGATTGCTTCCAGCAAGTGAAAGGAATTGGTATGAGTTTATGTGGAGAAAACATATCAACAAAGATGAAGATGATTTGTGGCTTCAAAGAAAATATCGTATTTCAGAAGTGTTGAATATTACTCGAGTCGGAGTAGAGATAAGCGAAAAGAAAGACGTCATCAGTCAGTTCCACGTTATTAGAAGAGATGAGAAAAAGAGTACAAGTTCACAGAAGCAGATTTTTATAATCTTGACATGCTTGACATCATTCACATCTACAACTACCTCAGTATCATCATCATTCGACCTTTTGCTAAGGCTCAAGCTTTGGAAGCTGTGAAAAGATACATGATGGAGACAATTGAACTGATGAGACGTGAAGATTTTCAAATAGGTCTCGAAGAAAAAAGGAAAAAGATTCGAATTACGTGTCCGAATCAATTTACAGAGGGACTGAAGGATATGAGGATGTTTCAAATGCAATTCGAACCCGAAGGGTTTGTTTTTGTAAATTCTCAAAAAGAAAAAGTGTTCATTCGTACTGAAGAACTGAACAAATATTCAGATGGAACACTTAAGGCTGCACTGAAGTATCTTAAGATTCATCAAAGCAAATTCCATGACATTGACATGATAATGGGTCTTGGAGAATTCATAAAGCATATAAGAGATCGTCTGAAACTCCGAGTTCGTACAAGACAGTTTGAGATACTTCGTGGACAGAGAAAGAGAAGATATTTCAAGGAAATGGATGAATATCCATTATATGAGGGAGATCCAAGAAAAGCGTGGGGTGTCTGGAAACCTTCTAAACAAGTTTCAGAAAATCAAGTAGAAGTTTCGAAACCAGATGGCACACGATGGAAACTAATGTTTGGACCTCTCAAGATTTCAAAAAAGGATTATAGTGTAAAGTTCAGATTTAACACTAAGGGGGAGATTGTTAGGACCCCGAAGTTGTATAGTGTTAATGTGAAAATAAGCTTAAATGAAAGTTCCTTAGAAGAGGGCTATATAAGGAACCTAAGTAGTCCTAATTAGATAGCCATTGCATTGTAACCGAGTTCTAGAAGCTGTGGAATGTAATTGTACCGATTCTCTCTAATACCGAGTCTCATGCTTACATACCGAATCTCTCTTTATCTTATCATTTCTCTCAATCTAAACATGATCTGACCTATCATTTGGTATCAGAGCTTCCAGGAAGTGATTCTACATCACTATATCGATCCAGAGATTGTAGATTACAGAATCTGATTACTCTCGGTATTTTAAATCACATTCGGTATCATCGAATTTGATAATCTGACGTTCAGATTATTGTGATAAGTTCAGCAAAGGTGCATTAGGTATTTTAGAAAGAGTTTCGATCATCATTACAGCCTTTTAACTTCAATTATGGAGAATCAAGTTGATTTTTAGAGTTTGTGGCTAAAACTCTCGGTATTGCTTAATTCAAGCTTGATTCTGGATTTTTGTGAAGATTTAAGGATTCAGTTGTGTTCGTGAGGTGTTAAGTCACATTTCTGACGGTTCAATTTCTTCAATTCATTAAGTTTTAAAGATTTGATCAACGCTCGGTATCGTAACTGTCATACCGAGTCTGCTTCATTACTTAAATTCATCTTAAGTGTTGTAGATTGTGGTTTGATTGGGATTCTATCACATTCGGTTTGATTATACGCAGCTAATTGGTGTGGTTTGAGAAAGGATTCTGTCATATTTCTAAGTTTTAAACTTAGACTCGGTATTGTCAACTGCTACAGTTGACATTCGGCATCCTATACTTTCGGTATCTTTGATATTTTGTGTGATACTAACGTGTTTCCTTGTGCAGCAAGGTTACAGAATCTAATTCAAAAGGATTGAATTGAGTTTGAACTTCAAATTCATACAGAATCTGGCTACCGAATCAAATACAGAATCTGAGTTTCTGTATCACTTAATCCATTATTTTAAGTGGTTACAGGCTACAATTCTTGTGATTACCGAATCTATACTGAATCTGGGTGTGTCTCTTGTATTTCTGATCAGTTTCTTTTACAGAATCTGATATACAGAATCTTTACCGAATCTGCTACTTTACCGAATCTGCTACAGTACCGAATCTGTTACAGAATCTGACATTCTGATCAGATTGTTGTGATTTTTCATCTTAGATTTGTGTAATACAGAATCTTTACCGAATCTACCTCATTTTCAAGATGTCTACTTAAGATACTTTGATCATTGGATCAGATTCCCGTCCTCCAGTGTTGTTTGATGGCAAATACAGTCAGTGGCTTCACCGTATCACTCAGTACATAGACTATAAGGGTGAGAAAGCAAAACACATTTGGGCTTCTCTGAGAGATGGTCCAGTTGTTGATTATCATCCAGATACTGGTATGCCAATTTCAGTCTATGAACTTTCTGATGATAAGCGTGAGAGAGCTCAGGGTGACATAGAGGCAAAGAATATTGTTATGCAAGCTATCCCGTATGAATTGTTTGAAAATGTTGATAGCAACAGAACAGCAAAAGATATATAGGATGAGATCAAACGACAGCAAGAAGGTTATGACATGTCAGACGTTACTAAATTGAATAAGGCTCTGGGATTCTATGAAGATTTCAAGTAGGAAACTGATGAACCACTCAAGGATACCTATCGTCGTTTCAATGGTGTTCTCAATGAGTTGAAAAGGTGGATGATCATAAAAGTAAATGCTGAAGTCAACATGAAGTTTCTCAAAACGCTCAATGCTGATTGGCTTCCTTATGGAACCATTGTTCGATCTACTAAAGAGATTGACAAGTTGACTATTCATGAGATTGTTGGAGTTCTTATGCATTACCAACCTGAAGTGTTTAAACTTCAAGAAGGAAGGAAAGAGTCTTCTCCGGGCAATCCACTTGCCCTAATTGCCAAAAAGAAGAGCAAATCGTTGACGTCTTCTAAAAGCTTGTCCAAGAAAGTGCTTGTTGAAGAATCAACTGATTCAGAAGATTTGAATCTTTCTGATGTTAGTGATTCTCATCTTGAATTAGTCAAGATGGCAGCCATGTTCACAAAAGCCTTGAACAAACACAAGTTTAAAGGCAAATCAAGCAATCAACGCAAAAACTCGTCATCTTCCTCGTACTACAAGAAAGCTGATCAATCTAAACAATAACGTGCTGATGATTCCAAGAAGGAAGATTCAATTTGTTTCAATTGTGGCAAAGCTGGTCATTACTCTCGTGAGTGCAAGATGCCTAAGAAGAAGGATGCAGCTTACTACAAGAAGAAAATGTTGATGGCTAAGATTGTGGAAACTGGGGGAGAGCTAAAACCGGTTGATGATACTTGGTTTAACTGGACTGACGATTCAGATTCGGAGGTGGAACATGCAAATGTTTGCAAGGTGACAAAGCTCATCAAAGCTAAGGAAGCAATGGAGAATTCTGACTCAACATCCGATGATGATGAGGTACAATCATCTGAAATCTCACCTTATTTTCTAAAAATGCAAAATGACTTGATGAAGAATCTGGTCTCAATGTCAAAAGAAGTCAAAGGCTTAAAATCTGAAAACAAAGTTTTAAAAGATAAAATCAAAATGAATGAGACCAGACCTTCCTCATCCAAATTGCAAACGGATGTGCAACAATTGACTCTCCAACTCAACTATAAGGAAACTGAGTTGGAAGATCTGAAAAAGACAATTCATCCAATTAAAGTTGAAAGAACTGATTATCGTTTAAAATCGGAACGACTTGCAGAAAAAGTTCAATTTTTAGAAAAAGATCTTTCTGATTTGAAAAACCAACATGAACCTACACTTTCAAAACTAAACAAGAAAATCGTTCAATTGGAAAACACCATAATTGAAAAGAACACTGAAATTTCTTTATTGTCAAAAGAATCTTTTCAAATGAAATCACAACTTGCTCGATATGAGGAAAAACTCTATCGAACAGAGCAATCTAAAGCTATCATGGATATGGAACTTTCAAAACAAACGATTTTCATGAATAGACCAAAAACGATTCATGGTGAAAAGTGGGGGTTGGGTTATGAAGATCCGAAAATTTTGGAAGATGCTTCCAAAAAGATTCCAGGATTATATCATTCTGATTATTTTCAAGCTGGTTTACCATCGCATTTTGTACATGCTTCTGATGCTGATTTTGATGATATTATTGTAAATCGTAAATCTAGGAAATACCATCAAATTAGCTTAATGTATGAAAAAATCAATGCTAAGATAGGTAAATCGAATCCTGATTTCTTGAAAAATCTTGTTGAAACTGAAAAGAACATGCAACGTGAAGATTATGTGCCTAAGCGTAGACTGGTTTATATCCCAACACTCATGCTAGAGAAATACATTTTAATGCTTGAGAATGAAGTGTTTAACAAACCTAGTTCTAGCATTACTGCAATAGATGAGGTGTTTAATGAACCAATTTTTGATGTGAAACCAATTCTACCAACTTTACCTGCATGTCCAGATGATGTTTTCCGTGCAGACCTAGCACATGAACTAACTGTCTTCTTTGAGACAGATTCTCTAGGTCAAAATTCTTTAGATGATAAAGTAGAACCTCAGGATGAACCGAACATTGAACCTTTGATAGATTTTGAAAGTCAACTTGATCCTTTGCATGATTATTACTTGCATTTGCCTACTGTACGTAATTTGAATCGTATAGTAGCTCAACTTGAACAGGAGAATATTGACTTGCAACTTAAGTGCCAATCATTAGAACAAATGCTTGCTTTGTGTGATAAATTGCCTTCAATGCCTAAGAAAGAATGTACTTATGCTTTTAAGGAGGGTGAAGTGATAGTTTCTGCTGAAGAATTATGTATTGAGATTAAAAGGTTAAAACAAAAGATAATTCAAATGAAACAGGCTAACACACTTAAGCAAACGTCTAATGTTGCAACCAATGTGCCTGAATGTACTGGCGGGATTACTAAGAAGGGGAAGGGAACAACAACATCTAAGGATGTAAAACCCATTACTATTTTTAAAAATCCTCTACGTTCTCAATTTGGCAATCATGGTTCGAAAGTTGTTTCTACAACTCAGTATATTGTTAAAAAGGATCATTCTCCAAATGGTTCTGTGTTAACTGAAAAGATTCCTATGATTCCTATGACAAAAACTTCAAAAGAGAGTCTTTTAAAGAAATCAGTTAAGTCCACAACACACACAAGTTCTAAACCTGATTTAAGTGAGTATGATGCAAAAGAACGTACAATCAAATTGGAAATTCTGCAAAATCAGTCATCTCATGTGTCAACTGAAAAGTTTGGACGTCTAACTAACAATGGTGTTTTTCGTGTCACAGGTCATAATCCAAACATGAATTACAAATCTATATGGGTTCCTAAGTCCACGACTAAGAAAGTAGCAACCAAACCAAAGCAATCTGCTAGTCGGCCTAGGAAATCATCTCATGTTTTTCAATTTTCGTCTGTGAAAAAAGCATCTACTTGGAATAAATTGTGTGTTAAGACTTCTGATAACGATGTAAATATTGATATTGTGTATGATGCTTCATGTAATGTGGTTTTAAATGATGCTTTATTGTCTAAACTGCATGATGCTTTACGTGATTATTTCATCATTGATCCAAAGTTTGTTGTTAATCCAAAGTTTATTGTTGGTAATAACCGAAAAGGACCTAAAAAACTTTGGGTACCTAAACTCTAGGAAATTCATATTTACAGGGTTTCGACGTCTGTGTTTGGTATATCGATTCCGGTTGTTCTCGACACATGACGGACAATAAATCCTTGCTTGTCAACTTCATTGACAAATTCCTAGGAACGGTTACATTAGGAAATGATGAGATTGCAACAATAATGGGTTACGGAGATTTTGTGCAAAATGGCATAACAATCAAACGGGTTTCATATGTTGAGGGTTTGGGGTGCAGTTTATTTAGTGTGAGCCAATTCTGCGATGGAGATCTCAAAGTTTTGTTTGAACGTCGACAATTCTCGGTGCAATCCACCGGAGGGAATGATCTTCTTGTTGCCTCGAAAAGTTTGATCCTCATGGTGATCAGGCCATATTTCTTGGTTATTCCTCGAACAAAGTTTCTTATTGTGAAGACCCGTCCTAATCCATCCGGACGAAGTCTATATCGATTACAAACGATTCACCACAGTTGATTACATCGCGAGGTAATTGACCTCTATATGATAAATTTTACAAACATTGCATTCGTTTTTAAAAGACAAACTTTCGTTACATCGACAGTTGACAGGCATGTAAAGCATTTCATAATATATCTAAATATAATTGATTTAATAATAATCTTGATGAACTCAACGACTCGAATGCAACATCTTTTAAAATATGTCATGAATGACTCCAAGTAATATCTCTAATATGAGCAAATGCACAGCGGAAGATTTCTTTCGTACCTGAGAATAAACATGCTTTAAAGTGTCAACCAAAAGGTTGGTGAGTTCATTAGTTTATCATAAAGAATCATTTCATAATTTTAATAGACCACAAGATTTCATACTTCCATTTCTCATAATCATACGTCCCATGCATAGAGACAAAAATATCATTCATATGGATTGAACACCTGGTAACCGACATTCACAATACGCATATAAGAATATCCCCATCATTCCGGGATCCTCCTTCGGACATGATATAAATTTCGAAGTACTAAAGCATCCGGTACTTTGGATGGGGCTTGTTGGGCCCGATAGATCTATCTTTAGAGTTCGCGTCAAATAGGGTGTCTGTTCCCTAATTCTTAGATTACCAGACTTAATAAAAAAGGGCATATTCTGTTTAATAATCCAGCCATAGAATGTAGTTTTAAGTACTTGTGTCTATTTCGTAAAACAGTTATAAAAGCATCGCATGTATTCTCAGTCCAAAAATATATATTGCGAAAGCATTTAAAAAAAGGAGCAAATGAAACTCACGCATATAATTATTGTAAAATAGCTAATAAAGCATTTGCATGTATTCTCAGCCCAAAAACGTAAAGAGTAAAAAGGGCGAATGAAACTCACCTAATGTATTTTGTAGTAAACATACATATGACGACATTGAACAAGTATAGGGTTGGCCTCGGATTCACGAACCTATATTAATTGTATATACGTTAAAACATATACTTGTAACTGAACAAATAGATATATTATTATTAGTGGTATAGTTTTTATATTAATAACTTATATATTTCATTATTTAATTAAATGTATTCATTTTATATGTTTTAATACATAAGATGTTAATATTGTTTATCTATGTGTATTAAGTATATGTTTATGTAAATATCACTTGTTTCCTAAATTATTGATTATACTAAGATATTGATATTAATACTATTAAATTTAACAATAATAATAATAATACAGGAAATGATAATTTTTATGTAAAGTGCTAATTTTATTAATACTTATGATGTTAGTAATTATGATACTACTAATGATATTCTTAGTAATAATACTAATTTTTAATAAGATGATAAATTTAAAATTAATGATACTCTTAGTTTTAATGATAACTATCATAATGCTAATATTAATAATAAAAGTAACCATTTTTACTACTAGTGATATTAATTTTAGTAATAGTTCATTAAGAATGATTCTCATAATAATAACTATGATAAGGTTAATAATAATACTTATATAAATATTAATAATATTACTTACCTTAATATTACCACTGATACTTATAATCACAACATGATATTAATACTAATAATAATATTAGTCATATTTCGTATAACTTTGGTAATAATTTTAATACTAATAATAATAACAATAGTTAATAATAATGGTAATAAGAATAATAATAATAGTCATAATAATAATACTAACAATATTAATACTAGTACTAATCCTTAATAAATACATCATAATAAGTATATTACTAATAATAATAACAATAATAATAATAATAATAATAATAATAATAATAATAATAATAATAATAATAATAATAATAATAATAATAATAATAATAATAATAATAATAATAACAAGAACTACCTCATGGGGGTTTTTTTTTTTTTATAAAAAAAACAGCCCTTGTAGGGCTCGAACCCGCGACCACCAGAATACCCTTCAACACCCTAAACCATGATACCGTTTCTGTTTTTCTGAATATATCATATTTCAAATATATATAACCCGATTTATTTGTGTCTCTTTTCTTCTCTTTCGTCACCATACCAATCGAGTAGGAAACAATTTTCATTACACATAAGTTTTTGTTTTAGGTTTAGGAATTACACAGAAACAGATTTAACAAACTCATTGGTGATTAACAGGTGCGAAAGAAATAAAAACAAATTAAATAACAACATCGCTGTTAGTCGAAAAACAATAATAATAACTCACAGCCTGATTCAAGAATTTAGACACTTATAGGTTGTACTTACAACATGAAATATGTTTTAAATACATCCTATAAACTTTACAAATCAACAATTTGAATTGAAACGTAACTGATAAATCGAATTCGATGGAAGAACATTCTTTGACTTTTTGACAAATTAAGTTTGACTCTAAAATTCTTTCTTGATACTAAAAATTGGGGCTTGAATCTTTTCAGAGAGTTTAAATAGAGGATTTAGTATAGAACTGTATTTATAGAATTTGAATTAAAACACGTATTCTAATTTTGGCTAAAATGGATGAAGAACAGAGTGTTTTGGTATGTTTCCCATCTTTTTCTGTTTAATTCGATTAAATGATAGCAACCCAGTTTATAATTGATGATGACAATGGATAGTTAAACAATCTCCTCTCATAAAAAATGGATTTATCGACCCATTCAAAATCCAGTACAGAATAATAATAATAAAAAAATAAAAAAATAAAGTAGACACAGACATCTAACGGGTTTTGGAGTGTTTCAGTTTTAACCTCCACAATTTGCGGCAGTAATTATCAATCATAAACAGTTAAACAAGGTTTTAGAACGGATTTTTGGATCTTATAATTATATACGCATTTTATCTATATATATATTTATATATATATGCATATAATCGAATTTATATAATTGATTATGTATTTGTCTTGTAATTATATAAAATAGCTATATATGTAATGATACATATATATATATATATATATATATCTATATATATATATATATATATATATATATATATATATATATATATATATATATATATATATATATATATATATATATATATATATATATATATGTAACTAGTTTATATATATATATATACCTAATTATATATATCTGTTTATATATATATACCTAATTCATAAGTTTTGGTAATTAACAGATATATTAATAATATTATTAATAATTAAAGATATTAATAATAATAATAATAATATTATTCATAAATAGACTAGTAAAAATATATGATAAATAGTAACATGAAAATGATAATTTTAATAAATTCAATTAGTAATAATGATAATAATAATTTTATTAATGATACAAATAATAATACTGGTTATAATAATATTAACATTATTAATGATAATAATATCATTAATAATAATAATAATAATACAACTTAAGTATCTCAAATTTTTATATGTCCATTTAATTCTCATATTAACATTAATGATATGGATAATGCAACTACAAATATTAATGTTATCATTAGTAATGAAAGTAATAATAATGATATTGATATATCCTTTATATTTTAACTTTACTCTATATTATATAATAATATTTATATTATATTTTAATAATTTATTAATAGAACTTATATATGGATTCATAATAATATTTTTACATAATTAACTCAATTGATTAAGTTGTATTTCAATTTATTATATAAATTGTTATTTATATATTTTTATACATATATATACTTAATTACAACAATCGTTCGTGAATCGTCGAGCACAGTCAAAGGGTAATCGATTACATGAATATAGTTCCAACATTTTTGAGATTCAACATTATAGACTTTGCTTATTGTCTCGAAAACATATAAAGATTAAATTTTAAATTTGATCGAAAATTTCCGGGTCATCACAGTACCTACCCGTTAAAGAAATTTCGTCCCGAAATTTGAGTGTGGTCGTCATGGCTAACAATAAAAATGTTTTCATGACGAATATGAATTGATAATTAGAGTTTTATCATCATTGAGTAATATGGATAAAACAATTTGATTATTCGAAGAGCACGAGTGAAGCTATTCACAAAAGAATGAAATGAGAAACAAAGATTTGTTTTTAACTTTTAACGTAGACAAGTTTGAATTTAGAAAATAAGACGCGTCTTAACTTTCGACATTGCCTTGGTTGAATTCCGGAATTCAAGGGATTTAAAGAAAACCTTCGAAATCTAAAATATTTGATTCTGCGGCGAATAAGAAATATTAAGATCTCTATAATTAAATACCGTGATCTGCCTCGATTACTCTGTCTGATTTTTCCATTATAAATCAAACTCTTCTGTTTCATTACTCTCACCATTCCTATATTTTCTTTCTTAGTCCAAACATCCAAAAGATTGTGAAATGCTTAATCCCGTTCTAATCATTGATGTTTTCTTAATCATCATTTTTGTCATCCTTCTTTCCAATCTTTCATCAGAAGAATTCTGTTTACTCCTACTATTATGTTGGGGTAATACTATTCTTAATTATTCTATTTCTTTATATTGTTATTTGTATTAATATCCACGGTTTGTAACCTCCGTATTGTTATTGGGCTTTATATTTCCTCTTATATTTTGGAGCTTTGTCCCTTCGTTTCTTCTTCTTGCGATTAAACACCGCTTGTAATGGTTCAGAATTCGCAGATATAAACTTCAGAATGAACATTGTTAATGTTCTAAGAAGGAAATCGTAATGGTAAGATTTGATTTGTCGAATTACCAGAATCACTGAGAATAGAACTATCAAGAATATATTTTCTTGATATGTTCAGAAGTTAATTTGAATGAAAGAGTTATGTAACATGGCACATGATGACGTTATGATCTGTGAATCATCATATTCCATTAGAAACTCAGCATGACTTACTGTAATATAATCACGTTGATCAAGTGTCATTATATTATACTAACTCATGCATCAGTTCCCAACATTACTTCAATAACATTCATATTTTAAGCTTGAAAGTTTACAGAATATAGAAACTATTAGTTTCTATATGATGTAACACTGATAACACGAAGAGATTAATGATTTCCGATAAGAATAGTTATAAAAATATCTTCAGAAATATGGAGGATATTTATAATGAAAGATACGATGATATCTTGGAATTTCTAATATCGAATGGATGATGAAGGAGATTTATCCGTAAGGGTTTAGATTCAGAAGCAAGGTATTCGCTAAAGATTTCATCAGAAACAGAATCATTTGGATTCTTTGAAGTCAAACTTATTCCTTGTGATTTGTCCACGGCTTCCTTCATAGTTTCGCATGATCTGCTTTTCGGTACTAAATTTTCTATTGAATGTTTCCAATATAATGTTACACAGGAAGCACGAAGAGGTATATAATTTCGGACGAGAATATTTATGAAAATATCCTCAGATATATCGAAGATATTGATGATGATATTTTAGAATTTCTAAGTTCGATGGTTGATGGAGAAAGATTTTCCGCAAAATTTTAACATGACTTCGGAGCAAGATATTCTCTAAAGATTTCAACGGATCTAGATTTATCTGGGTTCTATGAATTTAGGGTATGTTACTTGTATTTCTCCTTGGTTTCCTTTATGGTTAGCTCAATCCGCTTTCCAGTTCCAACGTTTCTGAGCTTTTCCAATATACTATTCTTTATCATCAAATTTCCGACGACTAAGGTCGTTTACGATTGCCTACAGTTTCTGCTGCTTCATTCAGCTTTTACAACATACAGAGTATCGATTCGTAAACTGGGTACCTTTTCAAAATTTTTGAATTGAAGGTCGTAATTCTAGGAGATAATTATTATATATATAATTGTTGATGTAGATATGCTGTGAGTTTTCAAAGTATTGATTGCCGATTCCTCTACATTTACGGCTACCATATCTGAATCATTGGTTATCGTTCTGAGATGATTTCAAGATAATTGTGTTTTTAGATGATTAAACGCTGACGGTAATATGGTGGAATATAACAGGTTCTCCGATAATAATAAAAGAGTACACATATAAATCAAGGTTATAATAAGGTTGTTTTGAATGAAAAGTCAAAGTTGACTTGCTGGAGCTGTGACAAAATTTGCTATTTCAGAAAGGGATTGCAAAGTTATTTTGGGTAATAATAACACAAAAAAATTAGCATAGCTATGTTTTAAACGTTTACTCAGTTGCCGAGAGTTTCTCAGGTGAAAAGTTATATGCATCAATCTTTTCTTTCGTAGATGAAATGCGGCTGGTTTATCCTCTCGATTGAGGTGTTTTCAAGAATTACGAAAGGTTTGGACGCAGATTGTAATCGTCAAGATACAAATGAGGTTTTAGGGTGAAATCAAGTGGCAAACTTGAAGATTTGTTTAGTTTCATATGTTATAATTAATATTTTAATTCATTTTAATTGTCCAATGTTGGTAGTCCTCGATTGATAGTCCACGGTTAGCAATTCAACAATTTATATATAATTTAATATATAATATTCGAATTAATCAATACGTATCGTGACCCGTATTCGTCTCAGACTCGATCACAACTCAAAGTATATATATATATATATATATATATATATATATATATATATATATATATATATATATATATATATATATATAGATGGGTCGATATGATATGTCAAAACATTGTATACGTGTCCCGATATTTAAAATGCGTAAATAACAGAATGACGATAAATAAAGTGCGTAAAATAAATAACAGAAATTAAATGACGATAAATAAAATTGCGAGAATGTAAATTGCGATAAATAAAATGTAACCAGTTAGCTAGGAACAGTTAGCTAGGATCTTATTAGCGTGATTTCTTAACAAAATTTCATATTGTTAATTAGTCTGTTTCTAATCAATTTTTTTTATTGTATTCATTATTTCTTTATTATGCCACTTGTTGGATTCTGGTAAGTCAAAATCCAAATATGAAATTGAATTTGAATGAAAATAGTTATTCTGTGGTGAACGGATTCGTATATCGGTAGATGTAAATAGGATAGTAAATGATTGTTGAATCAGATTCGAAGAATGTACAATGTATCTTATTAATGTGAAATTTAAATATTCCTCGGGTATTACCTACCCGTTAAAATATTTTCACCATTAACAGTTTGTACAAGAGAATTTTTAATTACAATCTTTATGAAAACATACATACATATATATTTTCTTCAGATGTATTCATGGATTTAATGAGTTAATATGATATTAAACTCATTTGCTTTTCGGTTGGAACTAGAATAAATAATCTCTAAAACTTTAGAGATTACATATTCGCCATGTCAAACGAAGATAAATGAGGTAGAACGATACGTAGAACGAAGATCAGGCTCAAAGTACAGATGATGATATTGAAGCATGGATTGTTGATGGTATTGGTGCTGTTATTGATGGTACTGTTGGTGCCGGTGATGTTGCTGAAGCTGGTACATTTTGCACCATATTCTTCGAATTGATTATTCGAGCGCGAAGTTCGTTGACTTATTACTCCAGGATGATTGTCGGTCGGAACGAGCGGATGAATAAGGTTCAGAATTGTGGATAGAATATAATCTTGTCGAGTTATCCTGAAAATGAGACTGAAAATGGTGTCTCGAACAGGTTCGCCGGTAAACGCTTCAGGTTCATTGTCAAGAGGTGAATTCGGTTGGTGGAAGGGATTGCCTTCTGCGCGTTTCCATTAATTAAGTTGACTATGAACCCATCAGATGAATTTGATAATGGCTGATTGGTTGATTCATGCTGGTGACGCTGTTTTCGGAGCTTAGGTGAACATCTATGTCGGAATAGCTGTCGGAATAACTATCAGAATAGCTATCGGAATCTGAGGGACTCGAACTGGTTGAGGGATTCATCTGGTACAATCAGATGAAGGATTTTTGATAAGAAACAGATTATAGGATGTAGATTAGTACCCTGCAATACATAAGTTACATATGCATATATAATACTACAATCCCATAAGTTACAGAGGAATATACGGAGTATGTCAGGCATGGTTTACAGTAATAGATATGCTAAGATATGAATTAGCGAATACGCTAAGATATGAGTTTTGTCTATACACTATTTATGCAATCAATGCAGTAAGAGTGTCTAGACTAAGAATGATAAGCAGGTAATTTCCTAAGGAGGATAAGCAGATGATTTCTGACTAGAAATGATAAGCAAAACTTTTGACATGCAGACACGGTCGAAGTCCAGACTCAATAATGCATCCTAATGACTTATCAGTTAGACTCTCTAATGCAAGACCTAGTTCGCTAAGACCACCGCTCTGATACCAACTGTGAAGACCCGTCCTAATCCATCCGGACGAAGTCCATATCGATTACAAACGATTCACAACAGTTGATTACATCGCGAGGTAATTGACCTCTATATGATAAATTTTACAAACATTGCATTCATTTTTAAAAGACAAACTTTCGTTACATCGACAGTTGACAGGTATGTAAAGCATTTCATAATATATCCAAATATAATTGATTTAATAATAATCTTGATGAACTCAACGACTCGAATGCAACATCTTTTGAAATATGTCATGAATGACTCCAAGTAATATCTCTAATATGAGCAAATGCACAGCGGAAGATTTCTTTCGTACCTGAGAATAAACATGCTTTAAAGTGTCAACCAAAAGGTTGGTGAGTTCATTAGTTTATCATAAAGAATCATTTCATAATTTTAATAGACCACAAGATTTCATACTTCCATTTCTCATAATCATACGTCCCATGCATAGAGACAAAAATATCATTCATATGGATTGAACACCTGGTAACCGACATTCACAATATGCATATAAGAATATCCCCATCATTCCGGGATCCTCCTTCGGACATGATATAAATTTCGAAGTACTAAAGCATCCGGTACTTTGGATGGGGCTTGTTGGGCCCGATAGATCTATCTTTAGAGTTCGCGTCAATTAGGGTGTCTGTTCCCTAATTCTTAGATTACCAGACTTAATAAAAAAGGGCATATTCGGTTTAATAATCCAGCCATAGAATGTAGTTTTAAGTACTTGTGTCTATTTCGTAAAACAGTTATAAAAGCAGCGCATGTATTCTCAGTCCCAAAATATATATTGCGAAAGCATTTAAAAAAAGGAGCAAATGAAACTCACGCATATAATTATTGTAAAATAGCTAATAAAGCATTTGCATGTATTCTCAGCCCAAAAACGTAAAGAGTAAAAAGGGCGAATGAAACTCACCTAATGTATTTTGTAGTAAAAATACATATGACGACATTGAACAAGTATAGGGTTGGCCTCGGATTCACGAACCTATATTAATTGTATATACGTTAAAACATATACTTGTAACTGAACAAATAGATATATTATTATTAGTGGTATAGTTTTTATATTAATAACTTATATATTTCATTATTTAATTAAATGTATTCATTTTATATGTTTTAATACATAAGATGTTAATATTGTTTATCTATGTGTATTAAGTATATGTTTATGTAAATATCACTTGTTTCCTAAATTATTGATTATACTAAGATATTGATATTAATACTATTAAATTTAACAATAATAATAATAATACAGGAAATGATAATTTTTATGTAAAGTGCTAATTTTATTAATACTTATGATGTTAGTAATTATGATACTACTAATGATATTCTTAGTAATAATACTAATTTTTAATAAGATGATAAATTTAAAATTAATGATACTCTTAGTTTTAATGATAACTATCATAATGCTAATATTAATAATAAAAGTAACCATTTTTACTACTAGTGATATTAATTTTAGTAATAGTTCATTAAGAATGATTCTCATAATAATAACTATGATAAGGTTAATAATAATACTTATATAAATATTAATAATATTACTTACCTTAATATTACCACTGATACTTATAATCACAACATGATATTAATACTAATAATAATATTAGTCATATTTCGTATAACTTTGGTAATAATTTTAATACTAATAATAATAACAATAGTTAATAATAATGGTAATAAGAATAATAATAATAGTCATAATAATAATACTAACAATATTAATACTAGTACTAATCCTTAATAAATACATCATAATAAGTATATTACTAATAATAATAACAATAACAATAATAAATAATAATAATAATAATAATAATAATAATAATAGTAATAATAATAATAATAATAATAATAATAATAATAATAATAATAATAATAATAATAATAATAATAATAATAATAATAACAAGAACTACCTCATGGGGTTTTTTTTTTTTAAAAAAAAAAAACAGCCCTTGTAGGGCTTGTACCCGCGACCACCAGAATACCCTTCAACACCCTAAACCATTATACCGTTTCTGTTTTTCTGAATATATCATATTTCAAATATATATAACCCGATTTATTTGTGTCTCTTTTCTTCTCTTTCGTCACCATACCAATCGACCAGGAAACAATTTTCATTACACATAAGTTTTTGTTTTAGGTTTAGGAATTACACAGAAACAGATTTAACAAACTCATTGGTGATTAACAGGTGCGAAAGAAATAAAAACAAATTAAATAACAGCATCGCTGCTAGTCGAAAAACAATAATAATAACTCACAGCTTGATTCAAGAATTTAGACACTTATTGGTTGTACTTACAACATGAAATATGTTTTAAATACATCCTATAAACTTTAAAAATCAACAATTTGAATTGAAACGTAACTGATAAATCGAATTCGATGGAAGAACATTCTTTGACTTTTTGACAAATTAAGTTTGACTCTAAAATTCTTTCTTGATACTAAAAATTGGGGTTGAATCTTTTCAGAGAGTTTAAATAGAGGATTTAGGATAGAACTGCATTTATAGAATTTGAATTAAAACACGTATTCTAATTTTGGCTAAAATGGATGAAGAACAGAGTGTTTTGGTATGTTTCCCATCTTTTTCTGTTTAATTCGATTAAATGATAGCAACCCAGTTTATAATTGATGATGACAATGGATAGTTAAACAATCTCCTCTCATAAAAATGGATTTATCGACCGATTCAAAATCCAGTACAGAATAATAATAATAAAAAAATAAAAAAATAAAGTAGACGCAGACATCTAACGGGTTTTGGAGTGTTTCAGTTTTAACCTCCACAATTTGCGGCAGTAATTATCAATCATAAATAGTTAAACAAGGTTTTAGAAAGGATTTTTGGATCTTATAATTATATACTCATTTTATCTATATATATATTTATATATATATGCATATAATCGAATTTATATAATTGATTATGTATTTGTCTTGTAATTATATATAATAGCTATATATGTAATGATATATATATATATCTATAACACATTATATATATACAACTTAAGTATCTCAAATTTTTATATGTCCATTTAATTCTCATATTAACATTAATGATATGGATAATGCAACTACAAATATTAATGTTATCATTAGTAATGAAAGTAATAATAATGATATTGATATATCCTTTATATTTTAACTTTACTCTATATTATATAATAATATTTATATTATATTTTAATAATTTATTAATAGAACTTATATATGGATTCATAATAATATTTTTACATAATTAACTCAATTGATTAAGTTGTATTTCGATTTATTATATAAATTGTTATTTATATATTTTTATACATATATATACTTAATTACAACAATCGTTCGTGAACCGTCGAGCACAGTCAAAGGGTAATCGATTACATGAATATAGTTCCAACATTTTTGAGATTCAACATTATAGACTTTGCTTATCGTCTCGAAAACATATAAAGATTAAATTTTAAATTTGATCGGAAATTTCTGGGTCATCACAGTACCTACCCGTTAAAGAATTTTCGTCCCGAAATTTGAGTGTGGTCGTCATGGCTAACAATAAAAATGTTTTCATGACGAATATGAATTGATAATTAGAGTTTTATCATCATTGAGTAATATGGATAAAACAATTTGATTATTCGAAGAGCACGAGTGAAGCTATTCACAAAAGAATGAAATGAGAAACAAAGATTTGTTTTTAACTTTTAACTTAGACAGGTTTGAATTTAGAAAATAAGACGCGTCTTAACTTTCGACATTGCCTTGGTTGAATTCCGGAATTCAAGGGATTTAAAGAAAACCTTCGAAATCTAAAAGATTTGATTCTGCGGCGAATAAGAAATATTAAGATCTCTATAATTAAATACCGTGATCTGCCTCGATTACTCTGTCTGATTTTTCCATTATAAATCAAACTCTTCTGTTTCATTACTCTCACCATTACTATACTTTCTTTGTTAGTCCAAACATCCAAAAGATTGTGAAATGCTTAATCCCGTTCTAATCATTGATGTTTTCTTAATCATCATTTTTGTCATCCTTCTTTCCAATCTTTCATCAGAAGAATTCTGTTTACTCCTACTATTATGTTGGGGTAATACTATTCTTAATTATTCTATTTCTTTATATTGTTATTTGTATTAATATCCACGGTTTGTAACCTCCGTATTGTTATTGGGCTTTATATTTCCTCTTATATTTTGGAGCTTTGTCCCTTCGTTTCTTCTTCTTGCGATTAAACACCGCTTGTAATGGTTCAGAATTCGCAGATATAAACTTCAGAATGAACATTGTTAATGTTCTAAGAAGGAAATCGTAATGGTACGATTTGATTTGTCGAATTACCAGAATCACTGAGAATAGAACTATCAAGAATATATTTTCTTGATATGTTCAGAAGTTAATTTGAATGAAAGAGTTATGTAACATGGCACATGATGACGTTATGATCTGTGAATCATCATATTCCATTAGAAACTCAGCATGACTTACTGTAATATAATCACGTTGATCAAGTGTCATTATATTATACTAACTCATGCATAAGTTCCCAACATTACTTCAATAACATTCATATTTTAAGCTTGAAAGTTTACAGAATATAGAAACTATCAGTTTCTATATGATGTAACACTGATAACACGAAGAGATTAATGATTTCAGATAAGAATAGTTATAAAAATATCTTCAGAAATATGGAGGATATTTATAATGAAAGATACGATGATATCTTGGAATTTCTAATATCGAATGGATGATGAAGGAGATTTATCCGTAAGGGTTTAGATTCGGAAGCAAGGTATTCGCTAAAGATTTCATCAGAAACAGAATCATTTGGATTCTTTGAAGTCAAACTTATTCCTTGTGATTTGTCCACGGCTTCCTTCATAGTTTCGCATGATCCGCTTTTCGGTACTAAATTTTCTATTGAATGTTTCCAATATAATGTTACACAGGAAGCACGAAGAGGTATATAATTTCGGACGAGAATATTTATGAAAATATCCTCAGATATATCGAAGATATTGATGATGATATTTTGGAATTTCTAAGTTCGATGGTTGATGGAGAAAGATTTTCCGCAAAATTTTAACATGACTTCGGAGCAAGATATTCTCTAAAGATTTCAACGGATCTAGATTTATCTGGGTTCTATGAATTTAGGGTATGTTACTTGTATTTCTCCTTGGTTTCCTTTATGGTTAGCTCAATCCGCTTTCCAGTTCCAACGTTTCTGAGCTTTTCCAATATACAATTCTTGTGATGACCCGAAAATTTTTGACTTATTTAAACCAATTCTCTATACGATTTATTATTTTAACACTTTAAACAAAGTCTGTTAGATTGAGTCTCAAAATTTTAGAACTGTTACATATATACAATTACCTTTGACTACTCTCGACGATTCATGAACAATTATATGTATGTATATATATATGTACAAGTAAAAACGACTTTCCTACAGTAAAAATTACTTTGCTACAGTAAAACACAATTTGCTACAGTAAAACACTATTTGCTACAGTGAAACCGTATTTTGCTACAGTGCTACAGTGAAAACGAGTTTGCTACAGTGATTTGCTACAGTAAACACTATTTGCTACAATAAAACACTATTTGCTACAGTAAACATTATTTGCTACAGTAACACTATTTGATGTCGACGAACTAGCAAACAAAAACAGAAAAGGCGGCCATGCGATCGCATGGCAAAAACACTGAAAACTCATGCGATCGCATGAGCTACAGTAAATCGAAAAGTACTATAAAAGGTCAGTTTTGCTCGACGAAATATTTCATAAATATATATGTACGTAAATTTTATAATTATAATTATAATTATAATTTTAATTTTAAGTTTAATAATAATAAAGTATATTCGAGGGTATTTTTAATTCGGGTTTCAAACCGTTTTAAAATAAGGAAATATTGGGTATTGTTCGGGGTATTGTTCTTGAATGTTCTTGAATCCAAGACCAACCATACAGTCGTCTACCATCATTACGTCTACGCAATTTGCCTACAATATTGAATCGCAATATTGAACTGTGAGTTATAGTCTCCTTTTTTAAATACTTTAAATATTTTTGGGCTGAGAATACATGCAATTTATTTTAAACGCAATAAGACACAAGTACATACAAAATTCTACACCGAGTTAAACCGAAAATCCCTTAGCTTTGGTAACTAGTAGCTGCCAGTACATAGGATATGGATTGGTGGGCGCGAATAATTGTATATGGATCCATAGGGCTTGACATCCCCGTCCGAGCTAGAGCGCTAGCCTTTTAACGGACGTATGTTATTTGAGTTTAAGACACGTTGGTTTGCGTGTATTAAAACGAATGGGGTAATTATCACTATAGCGTTAAGTTTAGTTACCAGGGTGCTCTGTTACGTAGAATCTATTGATAAACTTTTGATGAAATCTTGTGGTCTATCTTTATATATGTTTATGACTCGAGCAATTAAACCTATAACTCACCAACATTCGTGTTGACTTTTTAGCATGTTTTATTCTCAGGTCCTTAGAATGCTTCCGCTGTGATGTGCTTGTTGCCTGCATGGAGTCTCTCATGCTTTGTACAAAGTTTATTTCATTCAAAATAAAACTGCGTTGTGTAATAAATAATTGGACTGTGATGTCAACCTGTAAATTAAAGACTTATGTATTTCGGGGTTTTGCTTATACCTAAGCACTCGCCCACATGTTTATAAATTTCTATGTTTAGAAAGTCACTTATTTTAATGAATGCAATATTTTATCAAAACGTATCATATAGAGGTCAAAACCTCACTGTGGAATCAATGATTAATGTGCCGCGTCAATGGCGATTTTGACGGGTCGTTACAGTTGGTATCCGAGCTTGAGGTCATAGGGAACCAGAAATTACATTAATGTGTTTAACTAGTAATTGTTAGGATGCATTAGTGAGTCTGGACTATGACCATATCTGTTTTTACTGATTTTTGCTTATTATTTGGTCAAAAACATTATATGGGATATATTTATATGCTAACGTAATTGTTGTTTCAATTATGTGATAGATGACTTCCTCTAATCCTATCATTTTGTACGACTCGGAATCGGACACAGAATCTATTCTATCCACAACTGAAAAGGGCGTTCCAATACCTATTAAAGAAGAAATTGTGTTAGCCGGGGAATCTCAACTCCCGGTAAACCCAGAGGAGGTTCCAGCTCCACCCAGCTTTAGTTTTCCGGAGCCACAGTATCGTTGGCATGGACCCATGATCCCTGGAGTAAACGAGGATCGTCCATTTCTAAACAAATATGGACATTGGTCCAGATATACCGCCGACGGGCGGGTTGTGCCGATTACGCCTGGCAGATTTCTGTTCATGACCACCGGTACATATTCTTGCAGTTTGTCATCATATTCTCCTACACATGACTCAGACAGTTCGTCATCAGACGAGATCAGTAAGGAGGAGGATTTCGCTAATGAAATAAAAGAGATCACTAAGGAGAAATTCCAACTTGCTATAGATAATAAAAACAACCACAATAATAAAATGTCCTTAATTATTAAAAAAGAACAGGACCATTCGATCCGTAACCACCCTTATTGTATTAAACCCACTGAGGTAACGGGTACCTCAAAACCCCAACTAAAAATAAAATACACTGCCAGAATGTCTGTCAGACCATGTGCACACAAACAATTGGCAGAGAGAACCAAATGGGAAGAAGTTTCTGATAGTTCTGAATGAACGACCTCGCAACCATAAATCTTCCATGCGCTATTTTATTACTTATGTGTGCTACTCTATCTTGTTATGTAAAATAAGCATATGTAAAATATCAGTATTGTATGGTATTGTATTATTTTGGTTTATTAATAATAAATGCATGGAATGATTATTTGTATTATTACTACTTCTTATTATTATTATTACATAATAATGTAGTAACTCGCTATAATTTTTCATAGTGGAATATTATTAGGATTTTAGTAGTTAATTCCTTGTACTAGCTATTATGTATGAACTTAACGGGTAGGTAATACCCTAGAAATAATTATAAAATGCTAATAAGAAGAAAAGGCTTTTATAATAATCGGTTCATATTATTAATATGCTACGATTAACTATTGACAACTCATTTTACCTATAATATTCTATATGATTAAATTATATCTGTTGTGTTTATTGAAGAAACATGTCTCAAATGTCGGATGCTGAGTTTGAGCAACTAGTCGAGAAATGTGTGAATGAAAGAATTGCTACAACCGAAGCAGCAAAAGCAACATCCGAAGCAGCAGCCAAAGCAGCAGCCGTAAACACAAATTCACGAAACGGATGCTCATACAAAACTTTTCAAGGATGCAAACCACAGACGTTTAGTGGAACTGAGGGACCAGTCGGTCTAACCCGATGGTTTGAAAAGATGGAGTCTGTTTTCAAAATCAGTAATTGTGCGAATGAAGACAAGTCAAAGTATGCTTCGTGCACGTTGCAAGATGGTGCACTTACTTGGTGGAACAATTATGCTAAAGCAGAAGGAATAGATACGGCATATGATATCTCTTGGGAAGAACTGAAAAAGATGCTAATCGAGGAGTACTGTCCTCGAAACGAGATCAGAAAAATGGAGTATGAGTTACGTAATCTGAAGGTTATCGGCGCGAATCTCAATAACTATGAAAAGCGTTTCATGAAACTAGCCTTGTTGTGTCCCGAATTGGTGCCAAATGAGAAACGAAAGATAGAAATGTATATTGACGGTTTATCGATCAATATCAAAGGAAATGTTACATCGTCCAAACCGAATACGATGCAGGAAGCCATGACAATGGCACACCAACTCATGGACCAGATCACAGAGAGTTCGATTAAGGCACCAATTACCGAAGTCAAGACAACTGAAGGAAAGAGGAAATGGGAAGACTATAAGGGCAAAAGTACTCACCTGAAGAAACAAGAAACTTTTAAAGGTAAACAAGATGGGGTAACTGCAAGTCCAAACTATAAGGGACCCCATCCGTTCTGCAAAAGATGTTACACACATCATGCAGGTTATTGTCAAGTGGTCTGTGATAAGTGCAACAAGAAAGGACATGTGGCGAAAGATTGTTATGCCACCGTTTCTGAAGTAAAGACAAAACTGACCGATGTCAAGAAATGTTTTGGATGCGGGAAGTCTGGTCACTTTATAAATCAATGCCCTGATAAGGAGAAGAACAAAGAACCCGCACGTGGGAGGGCATTTAATGTTAGTGCCAGTAAAGCACTTGAGGATCCTAATCTTGTCACGGGTACGTTTATCGTTAATAATCAACTAGCTTCTATTATGTTTGATACGGGTGCTGATAGAAGTTATATGTGTAAAGACTTTAGTTTTAAACTAAAATGTGCATCATTACCTCTAGACGATAAATATACTATTGAATTAGCTAATGGTAAACTGATAAAAGCCGATAAAATTTGCCATGGTTGCGAAATGAATCTCGCTGGTGAAACCTTCAAAATCGATTTGATACCCGTAGAATTAGGAAGTTTTGACGTAATCGTTGGCATGGACTGGATGTCCAAAACAAGAGCGGAAGTTGTTTGCGCTGAGAAAGCAATCCGCATCGCTCGTAAGGATGAAACGTCATTAATGATTTATGGGGAGAAGAGCAACTCAAAGCTGAACTTTATCAGCTGTATGAAGGCCCAGAAACTTATAAGAAAAGGTTGTTATGCTATTCTGGCACATGTAAAGAAGATCGATACTGAAGAAAGAAGCATTAATGACATGCCGGTTGTAAGAGAATATCCCGGAGTATTTCCAGAAGAATTACCGGGGCTACCTCCACACAGATGTGTAGAATTCCAGATTGATCTCATACCAGGAGCTGCACCTATAGCCCGATCTCCATATAGACTTGCACCTTCAGAAATGCAAGAATTACAAGACCAGTTGCAAGAATTATCGGACCGTGGATTTATTCGTCCTAGTTTTTCACCTTGGGGTGCTCCTATTCTGTTTGTCAAGAAGAAGGATGGATCTATGAGAATGTGCATAGATTACCGAGAATTAAACAAATTAACGATCAAGAATCGGTACCCATTACCGAGGATTGATGATTTGTTTGATCAATTGCAAGGATCAAGTGTTTATTCTAAGATTGATCTACGCTCCGGATATCATCAACTGAGAGTGAAGGAAGAAGATGTTCCTAAAACCGCGTTCAGAAGCCGTTACGGTCACTATGAGTTTCTAGTCATGCCTTTTGGATTAACTAATGCTCCAGCAGTATTCATGGATCTAATGAATCGCATCTGTAGACCGTATTTAGACAAATTTGTCATTGTTTTTATCGACGACATATTGATTTACTCGAAGAACAAGGAAGAACATGAGCAACACTTAAGACTGGTACTGGAGATACTCAAGAAAGAAGAATTGTACGCAAAATTTTTAAAGTGTGATTTCTGGTTACAAGAAGTACAATTTTTGGGCCATGTTGTCAGTAAACATGGAGTTAAAGTTGACCCCGCCAAGATCGAAGCCATTAGTAAATGGGAAACCCCGAAGACTCCAACACAAATTCGCCAATTCTTAGGTTTTACTGGTTACTACCGAAGATTCATTCAAGATTTCTCTAGAATCGCCAAACCCTTAACTGCATTGACTCAAAAGGGAAAGAAGTATGATTGGTCCACAGAACAGGAATCCTCATTCCAGTTATTAAAGAAGAAGTTAACGTCTGCACCCATTTTGTCATTACCGGAAGGAAATGATGATTTCGTGATCTATTGTGATGCTTCACGCCAAGGTTTAGGATGTGTATTAATGCAACGCACAAAAGTCATCGCATATGCCTCACGACAACTAAAAATTCATGAAAAGAACTATACGACGCACGATTTAGAACTTGGAGCAGTAGTTTTTGCACTCAAAATATGGAGACACTATCTATATGGCACCAAGTGTACAGTGTACACCGACCATAAGAGTCTTCAGCATATTTTTGATCAAAAACAACTCAATATGAGGCAACGTCGCTGGGTAGAGTTGTTAAACGATTACGATTGTGAAATCCGTTACCACCCCGGAAAGGCTAATGTTGTAGCTGATGCCCTAAGTCGAAAAGAAAGAGTAAAACCTCTTAGGGTCCGAGCTTTGAATATTACAATTCGTACTGATCTCACAAAGCAAATTCAAGCAGCACAGTTAGAGGCTTTAAAAGAAGAAAACGAAAAAGGCGAAATAAGCAAAGGGTTAGAAAAACAACTTGAAGAAAAAGCCGATGGAACCCTGTATTTTGCTGGTAGGATATGGGTACCAAAACATGGTTGTGATAACCCGAAAATTTCCAACCAAATTTAAACTTTATCTCTATATTATTCCGACACGATAAGCAAAGTTTGTTAAGTTAAATCTCAAGAATTTTAAATTATGTTCATACATTCATTATAACCTCGACCAAATTCCGACGATTCACGAACCGTTATATATAAATAAATATGTATATATATGTATATATATATATATATATATATATATATATATATTATAACTTGAGAATATTAATAAAGTATTAAACATATAATACTTTACATGATCGTATTTGTTTCAATATGTTTATCAATGGAATTAGAAGATAATATCAAATTGTTGATTTATCAGATACATTATGATATGATTACGGGTCTATGTTATGAGGTCCACTGTGATTTAAGAAATCTATTCTTTTTGACAACATTCGGAAAATGGTAAAGTGATTTATAAGTAAGAACGTGAAGTGTAAATAACTTAGATGTTGGATATCGACAAGTTAAGTAACTCGACATTTTTCATTAAGATGATTTCATACGTTTATTTAACCTTTGAACTTTATCCCATGCTTCACCAACAAACTGTAATTTAAAAACTTGAAACCTATTATGAATATATATGATTCTATTTTTTTAAAACATTTTATGATATAACGATTTCCATTATTTTAACCTTTAAACAAAATGATTCTTAAAAATATATTTGGTTTTGGAAAACAAAATTATTATATTTATTTGATTTAGTTTCAAACGTACAAAAACGTTTTCAGCTTAAAAAGAACTTTATTATTAAAACGTATATAACTTTTATAAATATCTAGAACCACTTTTGACAACTCATTACTTAACCAGTATGATAAAGATAACGATATTTATATTTTATTTTATTAAATATATATAACGATTTAAATTAATATTATATATATTTATATGCGTATTATACGTACATAGTTTTATACTTTTACTATACTTAAACTTTACCTTTACTTTATTTTTACTTTACTTTAACTTTAATAATTCACTTTAATAATTCATAATTTAATAATTCACTTTAATAATTCATACTTTAATAATTCACTTTAATAATTCATACTTTAATAATTCACTTTAATAATTCATACTTTAATAATTCACTTTAATAATTCATACTTTAATAATTCACTTTAATAATTCAAAAATCTATTATAAATAGAATTCAATAGGTTTCATTATTTCATAGAAACTTGAAAATATTTTTCTCTAAACTCTCTCAATCGATTTACATATATATATTTACTCCGTATTATTTCAAGATATTATTAGTATACATAAAATATTACGTCAGAGTGCTGTCCGAGTGATTTCGAAATTGTTTTTCGAGTGGGATTGGATTAAGGAAATTATGGGTTATAGCTATGGAGGTGATTGATATGGTTCATGGGTATGCTCGTGAGGTCAATATAGTGTTTATCATCTCCGTTGCTTCTACGTACCTTTCCTGCAATATTGAATCTCAATATTGATACGTGAGTACTCATAATTTAACTTTTACATACTAATAGTGTATCCCTGACTAGTGCTCGAGTATATAGGATTATGCATGTTTGTACTTTTGATATTGCCTTTAGTTTGGTTATGTTGAATCCTGAATTAGTTATATATGCAACTGAGATAAGGTATAAGATATGCATGTCGTTGAAAAGCTAGCGAAAAATTAAGAACTTTTCATTTAGATATCGAATGATTTCGATGAACGGATTTGAAGTTATAGTCCATCGAATTTTTGTATTATTATTAAAAATGATTATTATTATCGTCGTTATTATCGTCGTTCTAGTTTTATCTTATTATTATTATTATCTTTATCAATAAAAGGATTTATCATTAAAAATTGTTATTTTTTTTATTATTACTATCGTTATTATCGTTAAAGTTATAATTAGTATTATTATTATTATTATCCAATTATTATTATTATTATTATTATTATTATTATTATTATTATTATTATTATTATTATTATTGGTATTATTATTATTATTATTGGTATTATTATTAATATATATATCATTATTTAAAAATGGTTATTGTTATTGTTATTATTATTATTACTATATTATCATTAAGATAATTATTAGTATTATCGTTAATAATGTTATAGTAACTATCATTATTAATATTAGTGTAATTAAAACAAATATTTGTAACACCTAATTATTTTGATTACTATTATTATCATTATTACGAACATGATATAAAAGACGATTAAAAGCTATTAAACGAAACGATTAGGAAATAATGGGTAAGAGTATCATGATGAAATTAAAATATTATAAGATATTGATTTAGATAAAATTATTGTTCTTATTATTTTTATCATTACTAATATTATTAAAATTATCGTTAGTATTAAAATATCATTTTAACAAAAATTATCATTTTAATAGAAATGTCATTGTTACTATAAAATATCATTATTATTATTATTTTAAATAGAATTATTATTTTAAAGATAATATTAAAAATTATTGTAAATATTAAAGTTATCATAATTAGAATTATCGTTTTATCATAATGTCATCTTAGTAATTATAAATATTGATATTTTTATAATAATAATTATTATTACAAAATAATACAACTTTTACTTACTATCATTATAGATATTATTTTATCAAATAAATATTTGATACAAACATATTTTACTACGTGTAATAACTTACTTTAATAATACGTATCATATTATCTTTATAATATTAAATGAACCCTATAAATTTTATTACTTAATATATATAAAAGTATATTTTATTATATAAATATAATATAAAATTTTATTTATTAATAAATGAATTATATTATTTACTCTAATAAATCTTTTAAAAATATTTAAAAATATAAAACGACGATATTTAAACTATATATTTATCATGTATAAATTTTTGGAAATTATTTTGAGTCAAATTTACTTTTGTTGACTTTTGCATATTAGTCTCGAGCATTAGGATTGTGGTACACTATGACTTGACCTAATTTGTTAGACAAATATTGACCAACACATAAATATATATAATTAATTTAGGTTCGTGAATCCGAGGCCAATCTTGCACTTGTTCAATGACATTATATGTATTTTTACTACGAAATACAGTATGGTGAGTTTCATTACTCCCCTTTTAAATGCTTTTGCAATATATATTTTTGGGACTGAGAATGCATGCGCTTTTATAAATGTTTTACGAAATAGACACAAGTAATCGAAACTACATTATATGGTTGAATGATCGAAATCGAATATGCCCCTTTTTATTAAGTCTGGTAATCTAAGAATTAGGGAACAGACACCCTAATTGACGCGAACTCTAAAGATAGATCTATCGAGCCCAACAAGCCCCATCCAAAGTACCGGATGCTTTAGTACTTTGAAATATATATCATGTCCGAAGGAGGATCCCGGAATGATAGGGGATATTCTATATGCGTATTGTGAATGTCGGTTACCAGGTGTTCAATCCATATGAATGATTATTTTTTTGTCTCTATGCATGAGACGTATATTTATGAGAACTGGAAATGAAATTCTTGTGGTCTATTAAAATGATGGAAATAAATGATTATGATAAACTAATGAACTCACCAACCTTTTGGTTGACACTTTAAAGCATGTTTATTCTCAGGTGTTAAAGAAATCTTCCGCTGTGCATTTGCTCATTTTAAAGATATTACTTGGAGTCTTTCATAGCATATTTCGAAGAACGTTGCATTCGAGTCATTGAGTTCATCAAAGATTATTATTAAATCAATTTATAGTTGGATAGTGGATATTATGAAATGGTATGCATGCCTGTCAATTTTTGATGTAAAGAAAGATTGTCTTTTAAAAACGAATGCAATGTTTGTAAAATGTATCATATAGAGGTCAAATACCTCGCAATGTAATCAACTATTGTGAATCGTTTATAATGTATATGAACGGGTCCTTTCAGTTGGTATCAGAGCGGTGGTCTTAGCGAACCAGGTCTGCATTAGTGTGTCTAACTGATAAGTCGTTAGGATGCATTAGTGAGTCTGGACTTCGACCGTGTCTGCATGTCAAAAGTTTTGCTTATCATTTCTAGTCGGAAATCATCTGTTTATCATCCATAGAAAATTACCTGCTTATCATTATTAGTCTAGACACGTCTTGCTACATTAATTGCATGAGTAGTGTATAGACAAACTTCATATCTTAGCGTATCTGCTAAATCATATCTTTTCGTATCTGTTACTTTAAACTTTGCCTGACATACCCCGCAAATTCCTCCGTAATCTATGAAATCTTTTGATCTCTATATATAGATATCCTATGTAAATAGAATACCACCCGATAGCCGAAAAATCATTTTATATCGAAAATCCTTTATCCAATCATACGAAATGGAATTTGTCATCAGTTCATGTCACTCGGATTCCGAAATGGAATCTCACTCAAGCTCCGAAAGTAGTGTGACCGGAATGGATCAACTAATCAGTCATCACCTATTCTGGATGAATTGGGGATGGGTTCGTAGCCTCCTCAATCATTGGAAACAAGAAGAAGGCGATCCTTTCCATCCACCACATTGCCCTCTTGGCGAAGAACCTGAAGCACTTACCGGCGAACCTGTTCGAGACACCATTTTCTCTCTCATTTCCAGGGTATCTCGTCACGATTATATACTACATCAAATTCTAGATTTTATTTATCCGCTCGTTCCGACCGACAATCATCCTGGAATAATAGAAGAAGTCAACGAACTTCGCGCTCGGGTAGTGGCTTTGGAGAATATGGTGCAGAGATTACAAACACCAGCAGCACCAGCAGCATAACCAGTACCACCATCATCAACGCCAACAGCACCATTACCACCTTCAACCACAACCGCGTTGTAAACCTCAACTTCACAATCTGTCCCACGAGCATCAACGTCATACGCACCATAGATACCAAGGAGTACCAACAACAATAACTGACGAAGTATTAATTCATAACTTCATTGGAGAAACATTCCGCGGTGATTATATAATCTCTAAAGTCTTAGAGATTATCTAATCTAGCCCTAACCATAAATCAGTTAAGCGAACCAAAATGATAGAAGGAAGAGTAGAAACCCTGACAAAAATGGTGTGTGATTAACAAGTTAAACTTCTTTTACCAACAGCATCAACATTTCCGTCAACGTCACCAGCATCGTCAGTACAGTCAACATCAGAATCAACAACACCTATAACATCACAAACTCCGTCAGTTCAAGAATCACTGTGGACATCATTACGAATCAATAACGTGTATATTGTATCAACAAGTTATGAAGAATTAACTCATTCCCTCTGAAGAAATTATATATATATAAATTATATATATATATATATATATATATATATATATATTTTGAAATAAAAAATAAATCTTTCCGTGCTAAGCTATTGTGTGTGAATCTTAACTACTCAGTTAATTCATATTACAAATATGCAATAATGTACGTCCCTCACCCGCGACTTAACCATCGTTAACTACAATCTCTGTCTCAATTCAACAAATTCCAATTCCTAATAAATCACGTATATATTTGATTTTACACTTCATCATTGATGTAACCGAAACTTTTCAGATAACATCATTCGTACTTTGCGAAGTTCACAAGAATTTAACGAAAACCAACATCACATCTCAACAAATAACGAAGTATTGATTCATAATTTCAATATTATTGAAGAAATACTTATGTAACCTCTAAACCTTCAAGGAATTATTCAATTCTAGTTCCAACCGTAAATCGAATGAGTTTAATTTAGTATTAACTCATTAAAATCTATGTTACATCTGAGGAGAATATATACATATATATTTTCATAAAGACTGTAATAAAATTCTTATGTACAAAATATTAATTGTGAAAATTTTTTAACGGGTAGGTAATACCCGAGAGATATATATAAATTCACAATTAATATGTTTTATTCTTCGAATCAGATTAAGCAAATTATCAATTATACTTCCTACTTTCACAATAATATACATTCTTTCATAGAAATCAAAACAACCATACTCATTCAAACCCAATTACATATTCTAGATTTTAAAATCTCAGAATTCAATTCGAGATATAACCGGTACCATTACTTTTAGATTCCTACATCTTTCAAAGCTATACTTTGACTTCAAAAGTGTGTTAGAACATCAAATGTATACAAACGATTACAATATGTGTTCAAACCCTTCGAAAATCTCTGAAGACACTTCAAATAATGAGCAATCGAGATGATGATCCAACCACATATTACCCACAGTTATGTACTTAAAAAGCTCTCGAAACCAAAGTCATAATTCAACACATATCTATGTCAGATCTTTTGGCATTTATTAGCAAAAATAACCTTGCAATTCCTTTGCAAAGTAGCAAATTATATCACAGCTCCAGCAAGACAACTTCGATTTTTTCATTCGGAGTAGCCTTATCATAATTTTGATATATGTGATTACCCTTTTGTTACCGGAGAACCTTTCATATTCCACCACATTAGCAATAAACTTACCAACAACTTCACTGATCTTGGGCATTCCGAAGAATCTTTATATTTATCGAAACCTCATCATTTACTCATATGCCTCTTGTAACGAGAATTGTCATACGAATCATTGGGAGATAGCAATCAGTATTTTGAAATCTCACAGCATGTTGACGCCAACAGTTATACATAACATCTATTTCCAAGGCTTACATACTTCGAATGTGAAGTTTCTGAAAAACACTCTGAACCGCGAACTAGTTCTCAAAATGCTGATGAAGCAACAAAAACTGTAAACGACCTTAGCAGTAAAAAGTTTGATGATAAAGATTAGTGTATTAACAAAGCTCAGAAATAGAGAAGTTTTGGAACTGGAAAACGGATTGAGCAAAGTATGAAGGAGGCTGTGGACAAATCACAAAGACTGAACCTGCCTTCAAAGAATTCAAATGATTCAGTGTCTGCTGAAGTCATTAACGAATACCTTGCTCCTGACACTAAACCCTTACAGACAATATTCTTCATCATCCTCTGATATTAGAAATTCTAAGATATCATCGTATCTTTCATTATAAATATCCTCCATATTTCTGAAGATATTTCCATAACTATTCTTATCTGGAATCATTTATCTCTTTGCGCTATCTATATTACATCAAAAAGGAAACTGTTTAGTTCCTATACTCTGTAAACCTTTGAGTTTAAAATATGAATGTTTTTGAAGTAGTATTGGAAACTGAAGCATGAGTTAGTATAATATAATGACACTTGATCAACGTGATTATATTACAGTAATTCATGCTGAGTTTCTAAATGGAACGTGATGATTCACAGATCATAACATCATCATGTGCCATGTTATACGACTCTTGTATTCTATTTAACCTCTAAAATATCAAGAAAATACTTCTTGATGATTTGGCCTTTTTCAAGGTATTCTAGTAATGTGACAAGTCAAGATCGTGCCATCACAATTTCCTTCCTAGAACATTAACAATGTTCATTTCGAAATTCATATTTGTGAATTCTGGACCATTACAAGCGGTGCTTAATCGCAAGAAGAAGAAACGAAAGGACAAAACTCCGAAATAGAAATTGGGGTATAAATTGCAGCAAATAAAAGAGAGCATTAACTGTGGATGACAATGATTATAGAAGATAGAAACAGAGACTTTGAAATATAAGGGAAGATATAAAGCCCAACGACAAACCAAAAATTATAAACCATATATATCGATGCATATAGCAATATAAAGACACGGGAGAACTAGAAACACTATAAACCCAAGAGTATAGTAGAAGTAAATAGATTCTTCTGGCGGTAGATGAAAAAGAAGAATGACCGATATGAAAGTTATAAGTATATCGAGAATCAGAACTGGATGGAGCATATTGATGAATACTTTAAAATATGATTTGAGGGGGAAAGAATAGAAGGTGATGAAACATGACTAGGAACTTAGAAATCAACAGATTTAACTCACACAATGACGGAATAAGTGAATCAAACCCTCTAGTGAATAGGTTAAGCTTTTTGTGATTAATTTAGTCATACCACAACTAAATCAAGTGTGATTAGATCAACACCTAGAGCTATTATTCACCACCTAGGTGATTTGGGTTGAGAGAGAATCGGAGGAGCTCACCAGATCTGAGTGTGTGTAACAAATGAGAGGCTTAACCTAAAAATGAAGAACATAAGACTTTATATACCCCTGCTGTTGACTCACCCGTACGATTCATCCATCACACATACGAGTTGGCTTCATCAGCCGTACGGGTGATCACTCACTCGTGTCTTCTCATTTAGGTTGTAATTGTGACTTAGCTCAGCATCAACCGTGCGTATGAGCCTGTCAGCTGTACGAGTGAGGCTTCACTTGGACGTCTGACTAAGTCTAACATAGTCAAACATCCAAATCTCGTTCCTGCAGTTGCTGTAACCACATACAAACACGGATAGGATAATAACGAACGATCATGGTGGCCTGTAAACTGTTGTACCTACAATGGACGTGGGTAGATGTCTAGGGACTTGCATAAAATGCATCAACAGAAGGTGTGCGTTGTAAGAAAACGAAGGAGGTGAATTTATAAGAAAATCTCCGACAGAACAATTAAAATGGACGATCGCATTTAAAGCGGATCCTAATTCCTTTTGTTACCGGAGAATCAAATCTTATTACAAAGATTTTCTTCAAATCCCTTGAAATCTGGAAATCAATCATATCTACGTCAAATGATAAGATGAATCTACACTTACTCATTTCACTATTCTATGTTAGCTTCATTCGTACTCTTCATATAAATGGATTGTTTATCCAAATTATTCGCTGATGATAAAACTCTAATTTTCATCCTGTATGCATCATGAAAACATACTTATTATCATTCACGACCTTTCCACTCAAATTTTGGGACGAAATTTCTTTAACAGGTAGGTACTGTGATAACCCGGAAATTTCCAACCAAATTTAAACTTTATCTCTATATTATTCCGACACGATAAGCAAAGTTTGTTAAGTTAAATCTCAAGAATTTTAAATTATGTTCATACATTCATTATAACCTCGACCAAATTCCGACGATTCACGAACCGTTATATATAAATAAATATGTATATATATGTATATATATATATATATATATTATAACTTGAGAATATTAATAAAGTATTAAACATATAATACTTTACATGATCGTATTTGTTTCAATATGTTTATCAATGGAATTAGAAGATAATATCAAATTGTTGATTTATCAGATACATTATGATATGATTACGGGTCTATGTTATGAGGTCCACTGTGATTTAAGAAATCTATTCTTTTTGACAACATTCGGAAAATGGTAAAGTGATTTATAAGTAAGAACGTGAAGTGTAAATAACTTAGATGTTGGATATCGACAAGTTAAGTAACTCGACATTTTTCATTAAGATGATTTCATACGTTTATTTAACCTTTGAACTTTATCCCATGCTTCACCAACAAACTGTAATTTAAAAACTTGAAACCTATTATGAATATATATGATTCTATTTTTTTAAAACATTTTATGATATAACGATTTCCATTATTTTAACCTTTAAACAAAATGATTCTTAAAAATATATTTGGTTTTGGAAAACAAAATTATTATATTTATTTGATTTAGTTTCAAACGTACAAAAACGTTTTCAGCTTAAAAAGAACTTTATTATTAAAACGTATATAACTTTTATAAATATCTAGAACCACTTTTGACAACTCATTACTTAACCAGTATGATAAAGATAACGATATTTATATTTTATTTTATTAAATATATATAACGATTTAAATTAATATTATATATATTTATACGCGTATTATACGTACATAGTTTTATACTTTTACTATACTTAAACTTTACCTTTACTTTATTTTTACTTTACTTTAACTTTAATAATTCACTTTAATAATTCATACTTTAATAATTCACTTTAATAATTCATACTTTAATAATTCACTTTAATAATTCATACTTTAATAATTCACTTTAATAATTCATACTTTAATAATTCACTTTAATAATTCATACTTTAATAATTCACTTTAATAATTCAAAAATCTATTATAAATAGAATTCAATAGGTTTCATTATTTCATAGAAACTTGAAAATATTTTTCTCTAAACTCTCTCAATCGATTTACATATATATATTTACTCCGTATTATTTCAAGATATTATTAGTATACATAAAATATTACGTCAGAGTGCTGTCCGAGTGATTTCGAAATTGTTTTTCGAGTGGGATTGGATTAAGGAAATTATGGGTTATAGCTATGGAGGTGATTGATATGGTTCATGGGTATGCTCTTGAGGTCAATATAGTGTTTATCATCTCCGTTGCTTCTACGTACCTTTCCTGCAATATTGAATCTCAATATTGATACGTGAGTACTCATAATTTAACTTTTACATACTAATAGTGTATCCCTGACTAGTGCTCGAGTATATAGGATTATGCATGTTTGTACTTTTGATATTGCCTTTAGTTAGGTTATGTTGAATCCTGAATTAGTTATGTATGCAACTGAGATAAGGTATAAGATATGCATGTCGTTGAAAAGCTAGCGAAAAATTAAGAACTTTTCATTTAGATATCGAATGATTTCGATGAACGGATTTGAAGTTATAGTCCATCGAATTTTTGTATTATTATTAAAAATGATTATTATTATCGTCGTTATTATCGTCGTTCTAGTTTTATCTTATTATTATTATTATCTTTATCAATAAAAGGATTTATCATTAAAAATTGTTATTTTTTTTATTATTACTATCGTTATTATCGTTAAAGTTATAATTAGTATTATTATTATTATTATCCAATTATTATTATTATTATTATTATTATTATTATTATTATTATTATTATTATTATTATTATTGGTATTATTATTATTATTATTGGTATTATTATTAATATATATATCATTATTTAAAAATGGTTATTGTTATTGTTATTATTATTATTATTACTATATTATCATTAAGATAATTATTAGTATTATCGTTAATAATTTTATAGTAACTATCATTATTAATATTAGTGTAATTAAAACAAATATTTGTAACACCTAATTATTTTGATTACTATTATTATCATTATTATGAACATGATATAAAAGACGATTAAAAGCTATTAAACGAAACGATTAGGAAATAATGGGTAAGAGTATCATGATGAAATTAAAATATTATAAGATATTGATTTAGATAAAATTATTGTTCTTATTATTTTTATCATTACTAATATTATTAAAATTATCGTTAGTATTAAAACTATCATTTTAACAAAAATTATCATTTTAATAGAAATGCCATTGTTACTATAAAATATCATTATTATTATTATTTTAAATAGAATTATTATTTTAAAGATAATATTAAAAATTATTGTAAATATTAAAGTTATCATAATTAGAATTATCGTTTTATCATAATGTCATATTAGTAATTATAAATATTGATATTTTTATAATAATAATTATTATTACAAAATAATACAACTTTTACTTACTATCATTATAGATATTATTTTATCAAATAAATATTTGATACAAACATATTTTACTACGTGTAATAACTTACTTTAATAATACGTATCATATTATCTTTATAATATTAAATGAACCCTATAAATTTTATTACTTAATATATATAAAAGTATATTTTATTATATAAATATAATATAAAATTTTATTTATTAATAAATAAATTATATTATTTACTCTAATAAATCTTTTAAAAATATTTAAAAATATAAAACGACGATATTTAAACTATATATTAATCATGTATAAATTTTTGGAAATTATTTTGAGTCAAATTTACTTTTGTTGACTTTTGCATATTAGTCTCGAGCATTAGGATTGTGGTACACTATGACTTGACCTAATTTGTTAGACAAATATTGACCAACACATAAATATATATAATTAATTTAGGTTCGTGAATCCGAGGCCAACCTTGCACTTGTTCAATGACATTATATGTATTTTTACTACGAAATACAGTATGGTGAGTTTCATTACTCCCCTTTTAAATGCTTTTGCAATATATATTTTTGGGACTGAGAATGCATGCGCTTTTATAAATGTTTTACGAAATAGACACAAGTAATCGAAACTACATTATATGGTTGAATGATCGAAATCGAATATGCCCCTTTTTATTAAGTCTGGTAATCTAAGAATTAGGGAACAGACACCCTAATTGACGCGAACTCTAAAGATAGATCTATCGAGCCCAACAAGCCCCATCCAAAGTACCGGATGCTTTGGTTGACACTTTAAAGCATGTTTATTCTCAGGTGTTAAAGAAATCTTCCGCTGTGCATTTGCTCATTTTAAAGATATTACTTGGAGTCTTTCATAGCATATTTCGAAGAACGTTGCATTCGAGTCATTGAGTTCATCAAAGATTATTATTAAATCAATTTATAGTTGGATAGTGGATATTATGAAATGGTATGCATGCCTGTCAATTTTTGATGTAAAGAAAGATTGTCTTTTAAAAACGAATGCAATGTTTGTAAAATGTATCATATAGAGGTCAAATACCTCGCAATGTAATCAACTATTGTGAATCGTTTATAATGTATATGAACGGGTCCTTTCAATGGTAACCTAAGGCAACTAGTACTGGATGAAGCACACAAAACGAGGTACTCAATTCACCCAGGAAATGGAAAAATGTACCACGATCTCAAGAAGTTTTATTGGTGGCCTAATATGAAAACAGAAATTACTACTTATGTAAGCAAATGTTTAACGTGTGCAAAGGTCAAAGCTGAGCACCAAAAGCCGTCAGGATTACTGCAACAACCAGAAATTCCGCAGTGGAAATGGGAAAGAATAACCATGGATTTCATTACGAAATTGCCAAGGACTGCAAGTAGTCATGATACTATTTGGGTGATAGTTGATCGTCTAACTAAATCAGCTCACTTTCTACCAATAAAGGAGACAGACAGTATGGAGAAATTAGCACGCCTATATTTGAAGGAAGTAGTTTCCAGGCATGGTGTACCCATCTCTATCATATCTGATCGCGACACCCGATTCACATCACGTTTCTGGCAGTCATTACAAAAAGCATTGGGAACTCGATTAGATATGAGCACCGCTTATCACCCACAGACAGATGGTCAAAGTGAAAGAACAATACAAACATTGGAAGACATGTTACGGGCATGCGTGATTGACTTTGGAACCAGTTGGGATCGACACTTACCGTTGGCCGAATTTTCATACAATAACAGCTATCATACGAGCATCAACGCAGCGCCATTTGAAGCACTTTACGGTAGAAAGTGCAGAACTCCTATCTGTTGGAGTGAAGTAGGAGAAAGACAACTTACTGGACCAGAAATTATTCATGAAACCACCGAAAAGATCATTCAAATACAACAGCGATTGAAAACGGCCATGAGTCGCCAAAAGAGTTATGCTGATGTAAGAAGAAAACCGCTAGAATTTCAAGTGGGCGACAAAGTCATGTTGAAAGTGTCACCCTGGAAAGGCGTTGTACGATTCGGTAAACGAGGAAAGCTAAGTCCTAGGTACGTAGGACCCTTTGAAATCACCGAAAGAATTGGAACAGTTGCTTATCGATTAAAGCTACCGCAAGAACTTAGTAGTGTTCACAACACATTTCACGTGTCAACTTTGAAGAAATGTTTAGCTGAAGAGGATGTCGTAATTCCTCTTGACGAAATACGAATCAATGATAAACTCCATTTTATCGAAGAACCTGTTGAAATCATGGACCGTGAGGTCAAACAATTAAAACAAAGCAAAATACCGATAGTTAGGGTTCGTTGGAACGCAAGACGAGGACCCGAGTTTACTTGGGAACGTGAAGATCAGATGAAGCAAAAGTATCCACATTTGTTCACTGATATCGCTCATGAAACAGGTACTACTCAAAATTTCGGGACGAAATTTTCTTTAACGGGGAGGTACTGTGATGACCCGAAAATTTTTGACTTATTTAAACCAATTCTCTAAACGATTTATTATTTTAACACGTTAAACAAAGTCGGTTAGATTGAGTCTCAAAATTTTAGAACTGTTACATATATACAATTACCTTTGACTACTCTCGACGATTCATGAACAATTATATGTATGTATATATATATGTACAAGTAAAAACGACTTTCCTACAGTAAAAATTACTTTGCTACAGTAAAACACGATTTGCTACAGTAAAACACTATTTGCTACAGTGAAACCGTATTTTGCTACAGTGCTACAGTGAAAACGAGTTTGCTACAGTGATTTGCTACAGTAAAACACTATTGCTACAATAAAACACTATTTGCTACAGTAACACTATTTGCTACAGTAACTCACTATTTGATGTCGACGAACTAGGAAACAAAAACAGAAAAGGCGGCCATGCGATCGCATGGCAAAAACACTGAAAACTCATGCGATCGCATGAGCTACAGTAAATCGAAAAGTACTATAAAAGGTCAGTTTTGCTCGACGAAATATTTCATAAATGTATATGTACGTAAATTTTATAATTATAATTATAATTATAATTTTAATTTTAAGTTTAATAATAATAAAGTATATTCGAGGGTATTTTTAATTCGGGTTTCAAACCGTTTTAAAATAAGGAAATATTGGGTATTGTTCGGGGTATTGTTCTTGAATGTTCTTGAATCCAAGACCAACCATACAGTCGTCTACCATCATTACGTCTACGCAATTTGCCTACAATATTGAATCGCAATATTGAACTGTGAGTTATAGTCTCCTTTTTTAAATACTTTAAATATTTTTGGGCTGAGAATACATGCAATTTATTTTAAACGCAATAAGACACAAGTACATACAAAATTCTACACTGAGTTAAACCGAAAATCCCTTAGCTTTGGTAACTAGTAGCTGCCAGTACATAGGATATGGACTGGTGGGCGCGAATAATTGTATATGGATCCATAGGGCTTGACATCCCCGTCCGAGCTAGAGCGCTAGCCTTTTAACGGACGTATGTTATTTGAGTTTAAGACACGTTGGTTTGCGTGTATTAAAACGAATGGGGTAATTATCACTATAGCGTTAAGTTTAGTTACCAGGGTGCTCTGTTACGTAGAATCTATTGATAAACTTTTGATGAAATCTTGTGGTCTATCTTTATATATGTTTATGACTCGAGCAATTAAACCTATAACTCACCAACATTCGTGTTGACTTTTTAGCATGTTTTATTCTCAGGTCCTTAGAATGCTTCCGCTGTGATGTGCTTGTTGCCTGCATGGAGTCTCTCATGCTTTGTACAAAGTTTATTGCATTCAAAATAAAACTGCGTTGTGTAATAAATAATTGGACTGTGATGTCAACCTGTAAATTAAAGACTTATGTATTTCGGGGTTTTGCTTATACCTAAGCACTCGCCCACATGTTTATAACTTTCTATGTTTAGAAAGTCACTTATTTTAATGAATGCAATATTTTATCAAAACGTATCATATAGAGGTCAAAACCTCACTGTGGAATCAATGATTAATGTGCCGCGTCAATAGCGATTTTGACGGGTCGTTACAATTCTTTATCATCAAATTTCCGATGACTAAGGTCGTTTACGATTGCCTATAGTTTCTGCTGCTTCATTCAGCTTTTTCAACATACAGAGTATCGATTCGTAAACTGGGTACCTTTTCAAAATTTTTGAATCGATGGTCGTAATTCTAGGAGATAATTATTATATATATAATTGTTGATGTAGATATGCTGTGAGTTTTCAAAGTACTGATTGCCGATTCCTCTACATTTACGGCTACCATATCTGAATCATTGGTTATCGTTCTGAGATGATTTCAAGATAATTGTGTTTTTAGATGATTAAACGCTGACGTTAATATGGTGGAATATAACAGGTTCTCCGATAATAATAAAAGAGTACACATATAAATCAAGGTTATAATAAGGTTGTTTTGAACGAAAAGTCAAAGTTGACTTGCTGGAGCTGTGACAAAATTTGCTATTTCAGAAAGGGATTGCAAAGTTATTTTGGGTAATAATAACACAAAAAAATTAGCATAGCTATGTTTTAAACGTTTACTCAGTTGCCGAGAGTTTCTCAGGTGGAAAGTTATATGCATCAATCTTTTCTTTTGTAGATGAAATGCGGCCGGTTTATCCTCTCGATTGAGGTGTTTTCAAGAATTACGAAAGGTTTGGACGCAGATTGTAATCGTCAAGATACAAATGAGGTTTTAGGGTGAAATCAAATGGCAAACTTGAAGATTTGTTTAGTTTCATATGTTATAATTAATATTTTAATTAATTTTAATTGTCCAATGTTGGTAGTCCTCGATTGATAGTCCGCGGTTAGCAATTCAACAATTTATATATAATTTAATATATAATATTCGAATTAATCAATACGTATCGTGACCCGTATTCATCTCAGACTCGATCACAACTCAAAGTATATATATATATATATATATATATATATATATATATATATATATATATATATATATATATATATATATATATATATATATATATATATATATGGGTCGATATGATATGTCAAAACATTGTATACGTGTCCCGATATTTAAAATGCGTAAATAACAGAATGACGATAAATAAAGTGCGTAAAATAAATAACAGAAATTAAATGACGATAAATAAAATTGCGAGAATGTAAATTGCGATAATTAAATTGCGATAAATAAAATGTAACCAGTTAGCTAGGAACAGTTAGCTAGGATCTTGTTAGCGTGATTTCTTAACAAAATTTCATATTGTTAGTTAGTCTGTTTCTAATCAATTTTTTTATTGTGTTCATTATTTCTTCATTATCCCACTTGTTGGATTCTGGTAAGTCAAAATCCAAATATGAAATTGAATTTGAATGAAAATAGTTATTCTGTGGTGAACGAATTCGTATATCGGTAGATGTAAATAGGATAGTAAATGATTGTTGAATCAGATTCGAAGAATGTACAGTGTATCTTATTAATGTGAAATTTAAATATTCCTCGGGTATTACCTACCCGTTAAAATATTTTCACCATTAACAGTTTGTACAAGAGAATTTTTAATTACAATCTTTATGAAAACATACATACATATATATTTTCTTCAGATGTATTCATGGATTTAATGAGTTAATATGATATTAAACTCATTTGCTTTTCGGTTGGAACTAGAATAAATAATCTCTAAAACTTTAGAGATTACATATTCGCCATGTCAAACGAAGATAAATGAGGTAGAACGATACGTAGAACAAAGATCAGGCTCAAAGTACAGATGATGATATTGAAGCATGGATTGTTGATGGTATTGGTGCTGTTATTAATGGTACTGTTGGTGCCGGTGATGTTGCTGAAGCTGGTACATTTTGCACCATATTTGTAACGACCCGTCAAAATCGCTATTGACGCGGCACGTTAATCATTGATTCCACAGTGAGGTTTTGACCTCTATATGATACGTTTTGATAAAATATTGCATTCATTAAAATAAGTGACTTTGTAAACATAGAAAGTTATAAACATGTGAGCGAGTGCTTAGGTATAAGCAAAACCCCGAAATACATAAGTCTTTAATTTACAGGTTGACATCACAGTCCAGTTATTTATTACACAACGCAGTTTTATTTTGAATGCAATAAACTTTGTACAAAGCATGAGAGACTCCATGCAGGCAACAAGCACATCACAGCGGAAGCATTCTAAGGACCTGAGAATAAAACATGCTAAAAAGTCAACACGAATGTTGGTGAGTTATAGGTTTAATTGCTCGAGTCATAAACATATATAAAGATAGACCACAAGATTTCATCAAAAGTTTATCAATAGATTCTACGTAACAGAGCACCCTGGTAACTAAACTTAACGTTATAGTGATAATTACCCCATTCGTTTTAATACACGCAAACCAACGTATCTTAAACTCAAATAACATACGTCCGTTAAAAGGCTAGCGCTCTAGCTCGGACGGGGATGTCAAGCCCTATGGATCCATATACAATTATTCGCGCCCACCAGTCCATATCCTATGTACTGGCAGCTACTAGTTACCAAAGCTAAGGGATTTTTGGTTTAACTCAGTGTAGAATTTAGTATGTACTTGTGTCTTATCGTGTTTAAAATAAATTGCATGTATTCTCAGCCCAAAAATATTTAAAGTATTTAAAAAGGGAGACTATAAACTCACAGTTCAATATTGAGACTCAATATTGTAGGCAAATTGCGTAGACGTAATGACGGTGACTGTATGGTTGGCCTTGGATTCAAGAACAATACCCCAAAAAATACCCAATATTTCCTTAGCTTAAAGCGGTTTGAAACCCGAATTAAAACACCCTCGAATATACTTTATTATTATTAACTTAAATTATAAATTAAAATTTAAATTACATAAGAAAATATGTTGTGAAGTATATCGTCGAACAAACTGGCCTTTTTATAGTACTTTTCGATTTACTGTAGCTCATGCGATCGCATGAGTTTTCAGTGTTTTTGCCATGCGATCACATGGCCGCCTTTCCCGTTTTGTTTGCTAGTTCGTCGACATCAAATATTATTTACTGTAGCAAATAGTGTTTACTGTAGCAAATAGTGTTTTACTGTAGCAAATAGTGTTTACTGTAGCAAATAGTGTTTTACTGTAGCAAATCAATGTAGCAAAGTCGTTTTCACTGTAGAACTATAGCAAAATACGGTTTCACTGTAGCAAATAGTGTTTTACTGTAGCAAATAGTGTTTTACTGTTGGAAAGTCGTTTTTACTTGTACATATATATATACATACATATAATTGTTCATGAATCATCGAGAGTAGTCAAAGGTAATTGTATATATGAATCTAACAGACTTTGTTTAACGTGTCAAAATAATAAATCGTATAGAGAATTGGTTTAAATAAGTCGAAATTTTCCGGGTCATCACATAACCTCCCCGTTAAAGAAAATTTCGTCCCGAAATTTTGAGTAGTACCTGTTTTATGAGCGATATCAGTGAACAAATGTGGATACTTTTGCTTCATTTGATCCTCACGTTCCCAAGTAAACTCGGGTCCTCGTCTAGCATTCCAACGAACTCTAACTATCGGTATTTTGCTTTGTTTTAATTGTTTGACCTCACGGTCCATCATTTCAACAGGTTCTTTGAAATGTCCCGTTCTTATTGATTAAAAACGTTCCATATTAATTGATTTCGTTGCGAGGTTTTGACCTCTATATGAGACGTTTTTCAAAGACTGCATTCATTTTTAAACAAACCATAACCTTTATTTCATCAATAAAGGTTTAAAAAGCTTTACGTAGATTATCAAATAATGATAATCTAAAATATCCTGTTTACACACGACCATTACATAATGGTTTACAATACAAATATGTTACAACAAAATAAGTTTCTTGAATGCAGTTTTTACACAATATCATATAAGCATGGACTCCAAATCTTGTCCTTATTTAAGTATGCGACAGCGGAAGCTCTTAATAATCACCTGAGAATAAACATGCTTAAAACGTCAACAAAAATGTTGGTGAGTTATAGGTTTAACCTATATATATCAAATCGTAACAATAGACCACAAGATTTCATATTTCAATACACATCCCATACATAGAGATAAAAATCATTCATATGGTGAACACCTGGTAACCGACAATAACAAGATGCATATATAAGAATATCCCCATCATTCCGGGACACCCTTCGGATATGATATAAATTTCGAAGTACTAAAGCATCCGGTACTTTGGATGGGGTTTGTTAGGCCCAATAGATCTATCTTTAGGATTCGCGTCAATTAGGGTGTCTGTTCCCTAATTCTTAGATTACCAGACTTAATAAAAAGGGGCATATTCGATTTCGATAATTCAACCATAGAATGTAGTTTCACGTACTTGTGTCTACTTTGTAAATCATTTATAAAACCTGCATGTATTCTCATCCCAAAAATATTAGATTTTAAAAGTGGGACTATAACTCACTTTCACAGATTTTTACTTCGTCGGGAAGTAAGATTTGGCCACTGGTTGATTCACGAACCTATAACAATATATACATATATATCAAAGTATGTTCAAAATATATTTACAACACTTTTAATATATTTTGATGTTTTAAGTTTATTAAGTCAGCTGTCCTCGTTAGTAACCTACAACTAGTTGTCCACAGTTAGATGTACAGAAATAAATCGATAAATATTATCTTGAATCAATCCACGACCCAGTGTATACGTATCTCAGTATTGATCACAACTCAAACTATATATATTTTGGAATCAACCTCAACCCTGTATAGCTAACTCCAACATTCACATATAGAGTGTCTATGGTTGTTCCGAAATATATATAGATGTGTCGACATGATAGGTCGAAACATTGTATACGTGTCTATGGTATCTCAAGATTACATAATATATAATACAAGTTGATTAAGTTATGGTTGGAATAGATTTGTTACCAATTTTCACGTAGCTAAAATGAGAAAAATTATCCAATCTTGTTTTACCCATAACTTCTTCATTTTAAATCCGTTTTGAGTGAATCAAATTGCTATGGTTTAATATTGAACTCTATTTTATGAATCTAAACAAAAAAAGTATAGGTTTCTAGTCGGAAAAATAAGTTACAAGTCGTTTTTGTAAAGGTAGTCATTTCAGTCGAAAGAACGACGTCTAGATGACCATTTTAGAAAACATACTTCCACTTTGAGTTTAACCATAATTTTTGGATATAGTTTCATGTTCATAATAAAAATCATTTTCTCAGAATAACAACTTTTAAATCAAAGTTTATCATAGTTTTTAATTAACTAACCCAAAACAGCCCGCGGTGTTACTACGACGGCGTAAATCCGGTTTTACGGTGTTTTTAGTGTTTCCAGGTTTTAAATCATTAAGTTAGCATATCATATAGATATAGAACATGTGTTTAGTTGATTTTAAAAGTCAAGTTAGAAGGATTAACTTTTGTTTGCGAACAAGTTTAGAATTAACTAAACTATGTTCTAGTGATTACAAGTTTAAACCTTCGAATAAGATAGCTTTATATGTATGAATCAAATGATGTTATGAACATCATTACTACCTTAAGTTCCTTGGATGAACCTACTGGAAAAGAGAAAAATGGATCTAGCTTCAATGGATCCTTGGATGGCTCAAAGTTCTTGAAGCAAAATCATGACACGAAAACAAGTTCAAGTAAGATCATCACTTGAAATAAGATTGTTATAGTTATAGAAATTGAACCAAAGTTTGAATATGATTATTACCTTGTATTAGAATGATAACCTACTGTAAGAAACAAAGATTTCTTGAGGTTGGATGATCACCTTACAAGATTGGAAGTGAGCTAGCAAACTTGAAAGTATTCTTGATTTTATGAAACTAGAACTTTTGGAATTTATGAAGAACACTTAGAACTTGAAGATAGAACTTGAGAGAGTTCAATTAGATGAAGAAAATTGAAGAATGAAAGTGTTTGTAGGTGTTTTTGGTCGTTGGTGTATGGATTAGATATAAAGGATATGTAATTTTGTTTTCATGTAAATAAGTCATGAATGATTACTCATATTTTTGTAATCTTATGAGATATTTCATGCTAGTTGCCAAATGATGGTTCCCACATGTGTTAGGTGACTCACATGGGCTGCTAAGAGCTGATCATTGGAGTGTATATACCAATAGTACATACATCTAAAAGCTGTGTATTGTACGAGTACGAATACGGGTGCATACGAGTAGAATTGTTGATGAAACTGAACGAGAATGTAATTGTAAGCATTTTTGTTAAGTAGAAGTATTTTGATAAGTGTATTGAAGTCTTTCAAAAGTGTATAAATACATATTAAAACACTACATGTATATACATTTTAACTGAGTCGTTAAGTCATCGTTAGTCGTTACATGTAAGTGTTGTTTTGAAACCTTTAGGTTAACGATCTTGTTAAATGTTGTTAACCCAATGTTTATAATATCAAAAGAGATTTTAAATTATTATATTATCATGATATTATGATGTACGAATATCTCTTAATATGATATATATAGATTAAATGTCGTTACAACGATAAACGTTACATATATGTCTCGTTTCAAAATCATTAAGTTAGTAGTCTTGTTTTTACATATGTAGTTCATTGTTAATATAATTAATGATATGTTTACTTATCATAATATCATGTTAACTATATATATAACCATATATATGTCATCATATAGTTTTTTTACAAGTTTTAACGTTCGTGAATCACCGGTCAACTTGGGTGGTCAATTGTCTATATGAAACCTATTTCAATTAATCAAGTCTTAACAAGTTTGATTGCTTAACATGTTGGAAACATTTAATCATGTAAACATCAATCTCAATTAATATATATAAACATGGAAAAGTTCGGGTCACTACAGTACCTACCCGTTAAATAAATTTCGTCCCGAAATTTTAAGCTGTTGAAGGTGTTGACGAATCTTCTGGAAATAGATGCGGGTATTTCTTCTTCATCTGATCTTCACGCTCCCAGGTGAACTCGGGTCCTCTACGAGCATTCCATCGAACCTTAACAATTGGTATCTTGTTTTGCTTAAGTCTTTTAACCTCACGATCCATTATTTCGACGGGTTCTTCGATGAATTGGAGTTTTTCGTTGATTTGGATTTCATCTAACGGAATAGTGAGATCTTCTTTAGCAAAACATTTCTTCAAATTCGAGACGTGGAAAGTGTTATGTACAGCAGCGAGTTGTTGAGGTAACTCAAGTCGGTAAGCTACTGGTCCGACACGATCAATAATCTTGAATGGTCCAATATACCTTGGATTTAATTTCCCTCGTTTACCAAATCGAACAACGCCTTTCCAAGGTGAAACTTTAAGCATGACCATCTCTCCAATTTCAAATTCTATATCTTTTCTTTTAATGTCAGCGTAGCACTTTTGTCGACTTTGGGCGGTTTTCAACCGTTGTTGAATTTGGATGATCTTCTCGGTAGTTTCTTGTATAATCTCCGGACCCGTAATCTGTCTATCCCCCACCTCACTCCAACAAATCGGAGACCTGCACTTTCTACCATAAAGTGCTTCAAACGGCGCCATCTCAATGCTTGAATGGTAGCTGTTGTTGTAGGAAAATTCTGCTAACGGTAGATGTCGATCCCAACTGTTTCCGAAATCAATAACACATGCTCGTAGCATGTCTTCAAGCGTTTGTATCGTCCTTTCGCTCTGCCCATCAGTTTGTGGATGATAGGCAGTACTCATGTCTAGACGAGTTCCTAATGCTTGCTGTAATGTCTGCCAGAATCTTGAAATAAATCTGCCATCCCTATCAGAGATAATAGAGATTGGTATTCCATGTCTAGAGACGACTTCCTTCAAATACAGTCGTGCTAACTTCTCCATCTTGTCATCTTCTCTTATTGGTAGGAAGTGTGCTGATTTGGTGAGACGATCAACTATTACCCAAATAGTATCAAAACCACTTGCAGTCCTTGGCAATTTAGTGATGAAATCCATGGTAATGTTTTCCCATTTCCATTCCGGGATTTCGGGTTGTTGAAGTAGACCTGATGGTTTCTGATGCTCAGCTTTGACCTTAGAACACGTCAAACATTCTCCTACGTATTTAGCAACATCGGCTTTCATACCCGGCCACCAAAAATGTTTCTTGAGATCCTTGTACATCTTCCCCGTTCCAGGATGTATTGAGTATCTGGTTTTATGAGCTTCTCTAAGTACCATTTCTCTCATATCTCCAAATTTTGGTACCCAAATCCTTTCAGCCCTATACCGGGTTCCGTCTTCCCGAATATTAAGATGCTTCTCCGATCCTTTGGGTATTTCATCCTTTAAATTTCCCTCTTTTAAAACTCCTTGTTGCGCCTCCTTTATTTGAGTAGTAATGTTATTATGAATCATTATATTCATAGATTTTACTCGAATGGGTTCTCTATCCTTCCTGCTCAAGGCATCGGCTACCACATTTGCCTTCCCCGGGTGGTAACGAATCTCAAAATCGTAATCATTCAATAATTCAATCCACCTACGCTGCCTCATATTCAGTTGTTTCTGATTAAATATGTGTTGAAGACTTTTGTGGTCGGTATATATAATACTTTTGACCCCATATAAGTAGTGCCTCCAAGTCTTTAATGCAAAAACAACCGCGCCTAATTCCAAATCATGCGTCGTATAATTTTGTTCGTGAATCTTCAATTGTCTAGACGCATAAGCAATCACCTTCGTTCGTTGCATTAATACACAACCGAGACCTTGCTTTGATGCATCACAATAAATCACAAAAATCATCATTCCCTTCAGGCAATGACAATATAGGTGCCGTAGTTAGCTTTTTCTTCAATAACTGAAACGCTTTCTCTTGTTCATCATTCCATTCAAATTTCTTCCCTTTATGCGTTAATGCAGTCAAGGGTTTTGCTATTCTGGAAAAGTCTTGGATGAACCTTCTGTAGTAACCAGCTAGTCCTAAAAACTGGCGTATGTGTTTCGGAGTTTTCGGGGTTTCCCACTTTTCAACAGTTTCTATCTTTGCCGGATCCACCTTAATACCTTCTTTGTTCACTATGTGACCGAGGAATTGAACTTCTTCCAACCAAAATGCACACTTTGAAAACTTAGCGTACAATTCTTCCTTCCTCAATACTTCTAACACCTTTCTCAAATGTTCACCGTGTTCTTGGTCATTCTTTGAGTAAATAAGTATGTCATCAATGAAAACAATGACAAACTTGTCAAGGTATGGTCCACACACTCGGTTCATAAGGTCCATGAACACAGCTGGTGCATTAGTTAAACCAAACGGCATGACCATAAACTCGTAATGACCGTAACGTGTTCTGAAAGCAGTCTTTGGAATATCATCTTCTTTCACCCGCATTTGATGATACCCGGAACGTAAGTCAATCTTTGAATAAACAGACGAGCCTTGTAGTTGATCAAATAAGTCGTCGATTCTCGGTAGTGGGTAGCGGTTCTTGATGGTAAGTTTGTTCAACTCTCGGTAGTCGATACACAACCTGAATGTACCATCTTTCTTCTTGACAAACAAAACAGGAGCTCCCCACGGTGATGTGCTTGGTCGAATGAAACCACGCTCTAAAAGTTCTTGTAATTGGCTTTGCAGTTCTTTCATCTCGCTGGGTGCGAGTCTGTAAGGAGCACGAGCTATTGGTGCAGCTCCTGGTACAAGATCTATTTGAAATTCAACGGATCGATGTGGGGGTAATCCCGGTAATTCTTTCGGAAATACATCGGGAAATTCTTTTGCAATGGGAACATCATTGATGCTCTTTTCTTCAGTTTGTACTTTCTCGACGTGTGCTAGAACAGCATAGAAACCTTTTCTTATTAGTTTTTGTGCCTTCAAATTACTAATAAGATGTAGCTTCGTGTTGCCCTTTTCTCCGTACACCATTAAGGGTTTTCCTTTTTCTCGTATAATGCGAATTGCATTTTTGTAACAAACGATCTCCGCTTTCACTTCTTTCAACCAGTCCATACCGATTATCACATCAAAACTCCCTAACTCTACTGGTATCAAATCAATCTTAAATGTTTCGCTAACCAGTTTAATTTCTCGATTCCGACATATATTATCTGCTGAAATTAATTTACCATTTGCTAATTCGAGTAAAAATTTACTATCCAAAGGCGTCAATGGACCACTTAATTTAGCACAAAAATCTCTACTCATATAGCTTCTATCCGCACCCGAATCAAATAAAACGTAAGCAGATTTATTGTCAATAAGAAACGTACCCGTAACAAGCTCCGGGTCTTCCTGTGCCTCTACCGCATTAATATTGAAAACTCTTCCACGGCCTTGTCCATTCGTGTTCTCCTGGTTCGGGCAATTTCTAATAATGTGGCCTGGTTTTCCACATTTATAACAAACTACATTGGCATAACTTGCTCCGACACTACTTGCACCGCCATTACTCGTTCCGACACCATTTGTTCCTTTCGTTCTATTAACCCCTGGTCCGTAGACCTCACACTTCGCCGCGCTATGACCATTTCTTTTACACTTGTTGCAAAATTTGGTGCAGAACCCCGAGTGATTCTTTTCACACCTTTGGCATAGTTGCTTCTGATTGTTGTTGTTGTTGTTGTTGCGGTTATTATTGTTGTTGGGATGATTGTTGTAGTTGTTGTTGTTGTTGTTGTTGTTGTTGTTGTTGTTGTTGGGCCGTTTGTTGTAGTTGCGATTGATGTTGCGATTGTTGGGATAATTGTTGCGATTATTGTTGTAATTGCTGTTGTTGTTGTATTGGTGATTCTTATCACCGTTTTCCTCCCACTTTCTTTTGACTTGCTTCACATTGGCCTCTTCAGCAGTCTGTTCTTTAATTCTTTCTTCAATCTGGTTCACTAGTTTGTGAGCCATTCTACATGCCTGTTGTATGGAGGCGGGATCGTGTGAACTTATATCTTCTTGGATTCTTTCCGGTAATCCTTTCACAAACGCGTCGATCTTCTCTTCCTCATCTTCGAATGCTCCCGGACACAATAGGCACAATTCTGTGAATCGTCTTTCGTACGTGGTAATATCAAATCCTTGGGTTCGTAACCCTCTAAGTTCTGTCTTGAGCTTATTGACCTCGGTTCTGGGACGGTACTTCTCGTTCATCAAGTGCTTGAATGCTGACCACGGTAGTGCGTACGCATCATCTTGTCCCACTTGCTCTAGATAGGTATTCCACCATGTTAACGCAGAACCTGTGAAGGTATGCGTAGCGTACTTCACTTTGTCCTCTTCAGTACACTTACTTATGGCAAACACCGATTCAACCTTCTCGGTCCACCGTTTCAATCCGATCGGTCCTTCGGTTCCATCAAATTCCAAAGGTTTGCAGGCAGTGAATTCTTTGTAGGTGCATCCTACACGATTTCCTGTACTGCTAGATCCAAGGTTATTATTGGTATGTAGCGCAGCCTGTACTGCGGCTATGTTTGAAGCTAGAAAAGTACGGAATTCCTCTTCATTCATATTCACGGTGTGTCGAGTAGTCGGTGCCATTTCCTTCAAAATAGTTAAATGGAACAAGTTAATCATACAGAATATTAAGAGTAGTTAATAGTATTTCGTAGCATAATATGAACTCATTTATAAAAGCTTTTTCTTCATATTAGCGTTTTATAAGTTTAAATTCGGGTAGTACCTACCCGTTAAGTTCATACTTAGTAGCTAATATACAATTCAACTACTACAATTCTATATGAAAAACTGATTGTAATAATATTTCGCGTTCAAACTTTTATACAATATTTTACAAACTTACAATACCGCTTATTTTACATAAAGCATGAAATATAGCACACAATAACTTTGATACAAGATAGTTGTGAAGACAATTCTAGCTAGTACACAAGTCGTTCGGCAAAGGCAATAAAGACACGTAATTCATACGTCCAGAAACAAGTCATGCATTCTGGTTTTACTAGGACTACTTCCCATCCTTGGTCTTGTGCAACATAACCGTTATGGCCGTTGATAAGACAGCGTGTTGTAACATCATCAAAGGGACGAGGGTTACGTAATGTCCAACAGTCCCGTAATAATCTAAAAACCTCATTTCTTACCCCAATTACCGACTCCGTCACTTGTGGAAACGTTTTGTTTAATAGTTGTAGTCCGATGTTCTTGTTCTCACTTTGGTGAGAAGCGAACATTACTAATCCGTAAGCATAACATGCTTCTTTATGTTGCATGTTAGCCGCTTTTTCTAAATCACGAAGTCCAATATTCGGATATATTGAGTCAAAATAATTTCTTAACCCGTTGCGTAAAATAGCATTTGGGTTCCCCGCAATATATGCATCAAAGTAAACACATCGTAACTTATGGGTTTCCCAATGTGATATCCCCCATCTTTCAAACGAAAGTCTCTTATAAACCAAGACATTCTTGGAACGTTCTTCGAATGTCTTACAAACTGATCTCGCCTTAAATAGTTGTGCCGAAGAATTCTGGCCGACTCTAGACAAGATTTCATCAATCATGTCTCCGGGTAGGTCTCTTAAAATATTGGGTTGTCTATCCATTTTGTGTTTTTAAACTGTAAAATAGACAAGAGTTAGATTCATAAAAAAAAAATACTTATTAATACAAGCAATTTTTACATATATCATAAAGCATAAGAACACTATATTCCATATATTACACCACACGAATACAACTATCTTATTCCGACTCGCTCGTTTCTTCTTCTTCTTCGGTTTTGGTTCGTTTTCCCAAGTTTCTAGGGATATATGATGTTCCCCTAATACGAGCCGTCGTTGTCCACATTGGTTTAGAAAAACCTGGTGGTTTAGAGGTTCCCGAGTCATTGTTACAACTTAAGGACTTCGGGGGTTGACGATACATATAAAGTTCATCGGGGTTGGAATTAGATTTCTCTATTTTTATGCCCTTTCCCTTATTATTTTCTTTTGCCTTTTTAAATTCAGTTGGGGTAATTTCTATAACATCATCGGAATTCTCGTCGAAATCCGATTCATCGGAGAATTGGTAATCCTCCCAATATTTTGCTTCCTTGGCGGAAACACCATTGACCATAATTAACTTTGGTCGGTTAGTTGAGGATTTTCTTTTACTTAACCGTTTTATTATTTCCCCCACCGGTTCTATTTCTTCATCCGGTTCCGATTCTTCTTCCGGTTCCGATTCTTCTTCCGGTTCCGACTCTTCTTCCGGTTCCTCTTCGGGAACTTGTGAATCAGTCCACAAATCATTCCAATTTACATTTGACTCTTCATTATTATTAGGTGAGTCAATGGGACTTGTTCTAGAGGTAGACATCTATCACATAATATCAAACACGTTAAGAGATTAATATATCACATAATATTCATATGTTAAAAATATATAGTTTCCAACAAAAATGTTAAGCAATCATTTTTAAAGAAAACACGGTCGAAGTCCAGACTCACTAATGCATCCTAACAAACTCGATAAGACACACTAATGCAAATTTTCTGGTTCTCTAAGACCAACGCTCTGATACCAACTGAAATGTCCCGTTCTTATTGATTAAAAACGTTCCATATTAATTGATTTCGTTGCGAGGTTTTGACCTCTATATGAGACGTTTTTCAAAGACTGCATTCATTTTTAAACAAACCATAACCTTTATTTCATCAATAAAGGTTTAAAAAGCTTTACGTAGATTATCAAATAATGATAATCTAAAATATCCTGTTTACACACGACCATTACATAATGGTTTACAATACAAATATGTTACAACAAAATAAGTTTCTTGAATGCAGTTTTTACACAATATCATATAAGCATGGACTCCAAATCTTGTCCTTATTTAAGTATGCGACAGCGGAAGCTCTTAATAATCACCTGAGAATAAACATGCTTAAAACGTCAACAAAAATGTTGGTGAGTTATAGGTTTAACCTATATATATCAAATCGTAACAATAGACCACAAGATTTCATATTTCAATACACATCCCATACATAGAGATAAAAATCATTCATATGGTGAACACCTGGTAACCGACAATAACAAGATGCATATATAAGAATATCCCCATCATTCCGGGACACCCTTCGGATATGATATAAATTTCGAAGTACTAAAGCATCCGGTACTTTGGATGGGGTTTGTTAGGCCCAATAGATCTATCTTTAGGATTCGCGTCAATTAGGGTGTCTGTTCCCTAATTCTTAGATTACCAGACTTAATAAAAAGGGGCATATTCGATTTCGATAATTCAACCATAGAATGTAGTTTCACGTACTTGTGTCTACTTTGTAAATCATTTATAAAACCTGCATGTATTCTCATCCCAAAAATATTAGATTTTAAAAGTGGGACTATAACTCACTTTCACAGATTTTTACTTCGTCGGGAAGTAAGATTTGGCCACTGGTTGATTCACGAACCTATAACAATATATACATATATATCAAAGTATGTTCAAAATATATTTACAACACTTTTAATATATTTTGATGTTTTAAGTTTATTAAGTCAGCTGTCCTCGTTAGTAACCTACAACTAGTTGTCCACAGTTAGATGTACAGAAATAAATCGATAAATATTATCTTGAATCAATCCACGACCCAGTGTATACGTATCTCAGTATTGATCACAACTCAAACTATATATATTTTGGAATCAACCTCAACCCTGTATAGCTAACTCCAACATTCACATATAGAGTGTCTATGGTTGTTCCGAAATATATATAGATGTGTCGACATGATAGGTCGAAACATTGTATACGTGTCTATGGTATCTCAAGATTACATAATATATAATACAAGTTGATTAAGTTATGGTTGGAATAGATTTGTTACCAATTTTCACGTAGCTAAAATGAGAAAAATTATCCAATCTTGTTTTACCCATAACTTCTTCATTTTAAATCCGTTTTGAGTGAATCAAATTGCTATGGTTTCATATTGAACTCTATTTTATGAATCTAAACAAAAAAAGTATAGGTTTCTAGTCGGAAAAATAAGTTACAAGTCGTTTTTGTAAAGGTAGTCATTTCAGTCGAAAGAACGACGTCTAGATGACCATTTTAGAAAACATACTTCCACTTTGAGTTTAACCATAATTTTTGGATATAGTTTCATGTTCATAATAAAAATCATTTTCTCAGAATAACAACTTTTAAATCAAAGTTTATCATAGTTTTTAATTAACTAACCCAAAACAGCCCGCGGTGTTACTACGACGGCGTAAATCCGGTTTTACGGTGTTTTTAGTGTTTCCAGGTTTTAAATCATTAAGTTAGCATATCATATAGATATAGAACATGTGTTTAGTTGATTTTAAAAGTCAAGTTAGAAGGATTAACTTTTGTTTGCGAACAAGTTTAGAATTAACTAAACTATGTTCTAGTGATTACAAGTTTAAACCTTCGAATAAGATAGCTTTATATGTATGAATCAAATGATGTTATGAACATCATTACTACCTTAAGTTCCTTGGATGAACCTACTGGAAAAGAGAAAAATGGATCTAGCTTCAATGGATCCTTGGATGGCTCAAAGTTCTTGAAGCAAAATCATGACACGAAAACAAGTTCAAGTAAGATCATCACTTGAAATAAGATTGTTATAGTTATAGAAATTGAACCAAAGTTTGAATATGATTATTACCTTGTATTAGAATGATAACCTACTGTAAGAAACAAAGATTTCTTGAGGTTGGATGATCACCTTACAAGATTGGAAGTGAGCTAGCAAACTTGAAAGTATTCTTGATTTTATGAAACTAGAACTTTTGGAATTTATGAAGAACACTTAGAACTTGAAGATAGAACTTGAGAGAGTTCAATTAGATGAAGAAAATTGAAGAATGAAAGTGTTTGTAGGTGTTTTTGGTCGTTGGTGTATGGATTAGATATAAAGGATATGTAATTTTGTTTTCATGTAAATAAGTCATGAATGATTACTCATATTTTTGTAATCTTATGAGATATTTCATGCTAGTTGCCAAATGATGGTTCCCACATGTGTTAGGTGACTCACATGGGCTGCTAAGAGCTGATCATTGGAGTGTATATACCAATAGTACATACATCTAAAAGCTGTGTATTGTACGAGTACGAATACAGGTGCATACGAGTAGAATTGTTGATGAAACTGAACGAGAATGTAATTGTAAGCATTTTTGTTAAGTAGAAGTATTTTGATAAGTGTATTGAAGTCTTTCAAAAGTGTATAAATACATATTAAAACACTACATGTATATACATTTTAACTGAGTCGTTAAGTCATCGTTAGTCGTTACATGTAAGTGTTGTTTTGAAACCTTTAGGTTAACGATCTTGTTAAATGTTGTTAACCCAATGTTTATAATATCAAAAGAGATTTTAAATTATTATATTATCATGATATTATGATGTACGAATATCTCTTAATTTGATATATATAGATTAAATGTCGTTACAACGATAAACGTTACATATATGTCTCGTTTCAAAATCATTAAGTTAGTAGTCTTGTTTTTACATATGTAGTTCATTGTTAATATAATTAATGATATGTTTACTTATCATAATATCATGTTAACTATATATATAACCATATATATGTCATCATATAGTTTTTTTACAAGTTTTAACGTTCGTGAATCACCGGTCAACTTGGGTGGTCAATTGTCTATATGAAACCTATTTCAATTAATCAAGTCTTAACAAGTTTGATTGCTTAACATGTTGGAAACATTTAATCATGTAAACATCAATCTCAATTAATATATATAAACATGGAAAAGTTCGGGTCACTACATTCTTCGACAAAATATAGTTTATCATTGATTCGTATTTCGTCAAGAGGAATTACGACATCCTCTTCAGCTAAACATTTCTTCAAATTTGACACGTGAAATGTGTCGTGAACACTACTAAGTTCTTGCGGTAGCTTTAATCGATAAGCAACTGCTCCAATTCTTTCGGTGATTTCAAAGGGTCCTACGTACCTAGGACTTAGCTTTCCTCGTTTACCGAATCGCACACTTGAAATTCTAGCGGTTTTCTTCTTACATCAGCATAACTCTTTTGGCGACTCATGGCCGTTTTCAATCGCTGTTGTATTTGAATGATCTTTTCGGTGGTTTCGTGAATAATTTCTGGTCCAGTAAGTTGTCTTTCTCCTACTTCACTCCAACATATAGGAGATCTGCACTTTCTACCGTAAAGTGCTTCAAATGGCGCTGCGTTGATGCGCGTATGATAGCTGTTATTGTATGAAAATTCTGCCAATGGTAAGTGTCGATCCCAACTGGTTCCAAAGTCAATTACGCATGCCCGTAACATGTCTTCCAATGTTTGTATTGTTCTTTCACTTTGACCATCTGTCTGTGGGTGATAAGCGGTGCTCATATCTAATCGAGTTCCCAACGCTTTTTGTAATGACTGCCAAAAACGTGATGTGAATCGGGTGTCGTGATCAGATATGATGGAGATAGGTACACCATGCCTGGAAACTACTTCCTTTAAATATAGGCGTGCTAATTTCTCCATACTGTCTGTCTCCTTTATTGGTAGAAAGTGAGCTGATTTAGTTAGACGATCAACTATCACCCAAATAGTATCATGACTACTTGTAGTCCTTGGCAATTTCGTAATGAAATCCATGGTTATTCTTTCCCATTTCCACTGCGGAATTTCCGGTTGTTGCAGTAATCCTGACGGCTTTTGGTGCTCAGCTTTGACCTTTGCACACGTCAAACATTTGCTTACATAAGTAGCAATTTCTGTCTTCATATTAGGCCACCAATAAAACTTCTTGAGATCGTGGTACATTTTCCCGTTTCCTGGGTGAATTGAGTACCTCGTTTTGTGTGCTTCATCCAGTACTAATTGCCTTAGGTTACCATGTTTTGGTACCCATATCCTACCAGCAAAATACAGGGTTCCATCGGCTTTTACTTCAAGTTGTTTTTCTAACCCTTTGCTCATTTCGCCTTTTTCATTTTCTTCTTTTAAAGCTTCTAACTGTGCTGCTTGAATTTGCTTTGTGAGATCAGTACGAATTGTAATATTCAAAGCTCGGACCCTAAGAGGTTTTACTCTTTCTTTTCGACTTAAGGCATCAGCTACAACATTAGCCTTTCCGGGGTGGTAACGGATTTCACAATCGTAATCGTTTAACAACTCTACCCAGCGACGTTGCCTCATATTGAGTTGTTTTTGATCAAAAATATGCTGAAGACTCTTATGGTCAGTGTACACTGTACACTTGGTGCCATATAGATAGTGTCTCCATATTTTGAGTGCGAAAACTACTGCTCCAAGTTCTAAATCATGCGTCGTATAGTTCTTTTCATGAATTTTTAGTTGTCGTGAGGCATATGCGATAACTTTTGTGCGTTGCATTAATACACATCCTAAACCTTGGCGCGAAGCGTCACAATAGATCACGAAATCATCATTTCCTTCCGGTAATGACAAAATGGGTGCAGACGTTAACTTCTTCTTTAATAACTGGAATGAGGATTCCTGTTCCGTGGACCAATCATACTTCTTTCCCTTTTGAGTCAATGCAGTTAAGGGTTTGGCAATTCTAGAGAAATCTTGAATGAATCTTCGGTAGTAACTAGCAAGACCTAAGAATTGGCGAATTTGTGTTGGAGTCTTCGGGGTTTCCCATTTACTAATGGCTTCGATCTTGGCGGGGTCAACTTTAATTCCATGTTTCACTGTAGTACTGTAGCAAAATACGGTTTCACTGTAGCACTGTAGCAAAATACGGTTTCACTGTAGCAAATAGTGTTTTACTGTAGCAAATAGTGTTTTACTGTAGGAAAGTCGTTTTTACTTGTACATATATATATACATACATATAATTGTTCATGAATCGTCGAGAGTAGTCAAAGGTAATTGTATATATGAATCTAACAGACTTTGTTTAACGTGTCAAAATAATAAATCGTATAGAGAATTGGTTTAAATAAGTCGAAATTTTCCGGGTCATCACAATATTCTTCGAATTGATTATTCGAGCGCGAAGTTCGTTGACTTATTACTCCAGGATGATTGTCGGTCGGAACGAGCGAATGAATAAGGTTCAGAATTGTGGATAGAATATAATCTTGTCGAGTTATCCTGAAAATGAGACTGAAAATGGTGTCTCGAACAGGTTCGCCGGTAAACGCTTTAGGTTCATTGTCAAGAGGTGAATTCGGTTGGTGGAAGGGATTGCCTTCTGCGCGTTTCCATTAATTAAGTTGACTATGAACCCATCAGATGAATTTGATAATGGCTGATTGGTTGATTCATGCTGGTGACGCTGATTTCGGAGATTAGGTGAACATCTATGTCGGAATAGCTGTCGGAATAACTATCAGAATAGCTATCGGAATCTGAGGGACTCGAACTGGTTGAGGGATTCATCTCGTACAATCAGATGAAGGATTTTCGATAAGAAACAGATTATAGGATGTAGATTAGTACCCTACAATACATAAGTTACATATGCATATATAATACTACAATCCCATAAGTTACAGAGGAATATACGGAGTATGTCAGGCAGGGTTTACAGTAATAGATATGCTAAGATATGAATTAGCGAATACGCTAAGATATGAGTTTTGTCGATACACTATTTATGCAATCAATGCAGTAAGATGTGTCTAGACTAAGAATGATAAGCAGGTAATTTCCTAAGGAGGATAAGCAGATGATTTCCGACTAGAAATGATAAGCAAAACTTTTGACATGCAGACACGGTCGAAGTCCAGACTCAATAATGCATCCTAACGACTTATCAGTTAGACTCTCTAATGCAAGACCTGGTTCGCTAAGACCACCGCTCTGATACCAACTGTGAAGACCCGTCCTAATCCATCCGGACGAAGTCCATATCGATTACAAATGATTCACAACAGTTGATTACATCGCGAGGTAATTGACCTCTATATGATAAATTTTACAAACATTGCATTCATTTTTAAAAGACAAACTTTCGTTACATCGACAGTTGACAGGTATGTAAAGCATTTCATAATATATCCAAATATAATTGATTTAATAATAATCTCGATGAACTCAACGACTCGAATGCAACATCTTCTGAAATATGTCATGAATGACTCCAAGTAATATCTCTAATATGAGCAAATACACAGCGGAAGATTTCTTTCGTACCTGAGAATAAACATGCTTTAAAGTGTCAACCAAAAGGTTGGTGAGTTCATTAGTTTATCATAAAGAATCATTTCATAATTTTAATAGACCACAAGATTTCATACTTCCATTTCTCATAATCATACGTCCCATGCATAGAGACAAAAATATCATTCATATGGATTGAACACCTGGTAACCGACATTCACAATATGCATATAAGAATATCCCCATCATTCCGGGATCCTCCTTCGGACATGATATAAATTTCGAAGTACTAAAGCATCCGGTACTTTGGATGGGGCTTGTTGGGCCCGATAGATCTATCTTTAGAGTTCGCGTCAATTAGGGTGTCTGTTCCCTAATTCTTAGATTACCAGACTTAATAAAAAAGGGCATATTCGGTTTAATAATCCAGTCATAGAATGTAGTTTTAAGTACTTGTGTCTATTTCGTAAAACAGTTATAAAAGCAGCGCATGTATTCTCAGTCCCAAAATATATATTGCGAAATCATTTTAAAAAAGGACTAAATGAAACTCACGCATATAATTATTGTAAAACAGCTAATAAAGCATTTGCATGTATTCTCAGCCCAAAAACGTAAAGAGTAAAAAGGGCGAATGAAACTCACCTAATGTATTTTGTAGTAAAAATACATATGACGACATTGAACAAGTATAGGGTTGGCCTCGGATTCACGAACCTATATTAATTGTATATACGTTAAAACATATACTTGTAACTGAACAAATAGATATATTATTATTAGTGGTATAGTTTTTATATTAATAACTTATATATTTCATTATTTAATTAAATGTATTCATTTTATATGTTTTAATACATAAGATGTTAATATTGTTTATCTATGTGTATTAAGTATATGTTTATGTAAATATCACTTGTTTCCTAAATTATTGATTATACTAAGATATTGATATTAATACTATTAAATTTAACAATAATAATAATAATACAGGAAATGATAATTTTTATGTAAAGTGCTAATTTTATTAATACTTATGATGTTAGTAATTATGATACTACTAATGATATTCTTAGTAATAATACTAATTTTTAATAAGATGATAAATTTAAAATTAATGATACTCTTAGTTTTAATGATAACTATCATAATGCTAATATTAATAATAAAAGTAACCAGTTTTACTACTAGTGATATTAATTTTAGTAATAGTTCATTAAGAATGATTCTCATAATAATAACTATGATAAGGTTAATAATAATACTTATATAAATATTAATAATATTACTTACCTTAATATTACCACTGATACTTATAATCACAACATGATATTAATACTAATAATAATATTAGTCATATTTCGTATAACTTTGGTAATAATTTTAATACTAATAATAATAACAATAGTTAATAATAATGGTAATAAGAATAATAATAATAGTCATAATAATAATACTAACAATATTAATACTAGTGCTAATCCTTAATAAATACATCATAATAAGTATATTACTAATAATAATAACAATAACAATAATAAATAATAATAATAATAATAATAATAATAATAATAATAATAATAATAATAATAATAATAATAATAATAATAATAATAATAATAATAATAATAATAACAAGAACTACCTCATGAGGGTTTTTTTTTTAAAAAAAAAAAACAGCCCTTGTAGGGCTCGAACCCGCGACCACCAGAATACCCTTCAACACCCTAAACCATGATACCGTTTCTGTTTTTCTGAATATATCATATTTCAAATATATATAACCTGATTTATTTGTGTCTCTTTTCTTCTCTTTCGTCACCATACCAATCGACCAGGAAACAATTTTCATTACACATAAGTTTTTGTTTTAGGTTTAGGAATTACACAGAAACAGATTTAACAAACTCATTGGTGATTAACAGGTGCGAAAGAAATAAAAACAAATTAAATAACAGCATCGCTGTTAGTCGAAAAACAATAATAATAACTCACAGCTTGATTCAAGAATTTAGACACTTATAGGTTGTACTTACAACATGAAATATGTTTTAAATACATCCTATAAACTTTACAAATCAACAATTTGAATTGAAACGTAACTGATAAATCGAATTCGATGGAAGAACATTCTTTGACTTTTTGACAAATTAAGTTTGACTCTAAAATTCTTTCTTGATACTAAAAATTGGGGCTTGAATCTTTTCAGAGAGTTTAAATAGAGGATTTAGGATAGAACTGCATTTATAGAATTTGAATTAAAACACGTATTCTAATTTTGGCTAAAATGGATGAAGAACAGAGTGTTTTGGTATGTTTCCCATCTTTTTCTGTTTAATTCGATTAAATGATAGCAACCCAGTTTATAATTGATGATGACAATGGATAGTTAAACAATCTCCTCTCATAAAAATGGATTTATCGACCGATTCAAAATCCAGTACAGAATAATAATAATAAAAAAATAAAAAAATAAAGTAGACACAGACATCTAACGGGTTTTGGAGTGTTTCAGTTTTAACCTCCACAATTTGCGGGAGTAATTATCAATCATAAACAGTTAAACAAGGTTTTAGAACGGATTTTTGGATCTTATAATTATATACGCATTTTATCTATATATATATTTATATATATATGCATATAATAGAATTTATATAATTGATTATGTATTTGTCTTGTAATTATATATAATAGCTATATATGTAATGATATATATATATATATCTATAATCACATTATATATATACATATATATATATATATATACATATATATATATATACATATATATATATACATATATATATATATATATACATATATATATATATATACATATATATATATATATACATATATATATATATACATATATATATATATACATATATATATATATATATATATACATATATATATATATATATATATATATATATATATGTGTATTTATGTAACTAGTTTATATATATATATACCTAATTATATATATCTGTTTATATATATACCTAATTCATAAGTTTTGGTAATTAACAGATATATTAATACTATTAATAATATTATTAATAATTAAAGATATTAATAATAATAATATTATTCATAAATAGACTAGTAAAAATATATGATAAATAGTAACATGAAAATGATAATTTTAATAAATTCAATTAGTAATAATGATAATAATAATTTTATTAATGATACAAATAATAATACTGGTTATAATAATATTAACATTATTAATGATAATAATATCATTAGTAATAATAATAATACAACTTAAGTATCTCAAATTTTTATATGTCCATTTAATTCTCATATTAACATTAATGATATGGATAATGCAACTACAAATATTAATGTTATCATTAGTAATGAAAGTAATAATAATGATATTGATATATCCTTTATATTTTAACTTTACTCTATATTATATAATAATATTTATATTATATTTTAATAATTTATTAATAGAACTTATATATAGATTCATAATAATATTTTTACATAATTAACTCAATTGATTAAGTTGTATTTCGATTTATTACATAAATTGTTATTTATATATTTTTATACATATATATACTTAATTACAACAATCGTTCGTGAACCGTCGAGCACAGTCAAAGGGTAATCGATTACATGAATATAGTTCCAACATTTTTGAGATTCAACATTATAGACTTTGCTTATCGTCTCGAAAACATATAAAGATTAAATTTTAAATTTGATCAGAAATTTCCGGGTCATCACACTTATCGTGTTTATCATAAGCGGACAAAGATGATTAAAGAGAGCATTAACGTCAAGTTCGATGAATTTTCGGGAATGGCTTTTGAACAACTCAGTTCAAAACCCGATCCTAACCTGGCCATTACTTCTTCCGCGCAAAACTCAATTTTCTCGAAGAAGGGTGTTCCTACGGTTACATCAGAGGAACTGGATATCTTGTTTGATAGTCTTTATACTCCTCAACGGGATTCAAATGTTCAAGCCGTACCGGTTACACCATCACAGTCAACTACTGTGGAGACTCTTCAAAGTCTTTTTGATGAAGATTCAACACCAACTGATTCACCTGTTGCTTCTTCATCCTCCCTCTAACCTCCTGTTACTGATAATCTTGAACCAATTCAAGATTCATCAGTTGATACAACTCCAGCTGTTTCTCCAGAAACTCTATTGAATCCATTAGATAATGTTACATCAGATCCAGCAGATCAAGGCTCAATGTCAACAACGGTTGATGTTTCAATGGATACCACTGATGTACAACCTCTTCCACACACCCGATGGACTAAAAGTCATCCAATAGATCTTATTATTGGTGACGCATCTGCTCCAGTGTCAACTCGAAGGGCTACTCAGAATATGTGTCTATTCACAGGCTTTCTTAGTAAGATTGAACCAACAACGGTTGCTCAAGCTTTACTAGATCCATACTGGGTAGTTGCAATGCAAGACGAGATCAATCAATTTGAACGATTGAAAGTATGGCGATTAGTTCCAAGACCAATGGGTCAACGACCAATAGGGGTAAAGTGGATTTTCAAGAACAAGAAAGATTCTGATGGAATTGTGGTTCGAAACAAGGCACGTCTTGTGGCCAAAGGATATCGACAACAAGAAGGCATTGATTATGATGAAACGTTTGCTCCGGTTGCTAGGATTGAGGCAATTCGTCTTTTCCTTGCATTTGCTTCTCATATGAAGTTCACGGTGTTTCAAATGGATGTCAAAACTACTTTTCTGAATGGTTATCTTCAAGAGGAAGTCTATGTTAATCAACCAGAGGGCTTTGTCAATCCCATTCATCCAAACCACGTTTACTACTTGGAGAAAGCTTTATACGGTCTGAAGCAAGCACCGCGTGCATGGTACGAGACCTTAACAAAGTATTTGCTGGACAATGGCTTCTCTCGTGGAATGATTGATACAACACTATTCATCTGTAAAAACCACGGTCACATTCTCTTGGTTCAAATTCACGTTGATGATATTATTTTTGGTTCCACGTCCCCGGCCTTATGCAAAGAATTTGGTGACCTTATGGCCAGCAAATTCGAAATGAGCATGCATGACCAGTTAAATTTCTTCTTGGGGTTACAAGTAAAACAATTACCAAATGGGATTTTTATCAGTCAAACAAAGTATATCAATGATATGCTAAAATATTTTAAAATGACTGCTTTAAAACCAATGACAACCCCAATGAGGACTTTACTGGATGCTGATACTAATGGGGAATCCTTTGATATTACGCTTTATCGAAGCATGGTTGGTTCTTTAATGTATCTGACTGCAAGTCGACCAGACATTACACTTGCCGTAACTGTCTGTGCCCGCTTTCAGTCCAACCCTAAGAAATCTCACTCCAAAGCGGTTGTTAGGATTTTTCAATACCTTAAAGGTACATCTAACCTTGGGATCTGGTATCCTCATGGATCCGATTTCAATCTCACTGCTTATACTGATGCAGATCATGGTGGTTGCCATGTTGATAGAAAAGGCACATCTGGATCAATTCAGATGTTTGGGAATAGGCTAGTTGTTTGGTCATCCAAAAAGCAGAACTGTGTGTCTTTATCAACAGCTGAGTCTGAGTACATTGCCGCTGCTCACTGTTGTTCACAAGTTTTGTGGTTGCAAACTCAACTCTTGGACTATGGCTTTAAGATTTCTAAGACCCCGATCTATTGTGATTCACAAAGTGCTATTGCAATAACATGCAACCCGATTCAGCATTCTAAAACTAAACACATAGATATTCGTTATCATTTCATTAAGGACCATGTAGAGAAAGGGGATGTAGAATTATACTTTATGCCTACTAAAGTGCAGTTAGCTGACATGTTCACTAAACCTTTAGATGAACTTAGGCTAAAATTCTTGATCAAAGAAATAGGCATGGTAGAGTATAGTGCTTGATATTCCTTAGATCTGTTGGGACTTATTTTTGGGATCTTGTGTTTAGGGGGAGTAGATACTTTCTAGGGGGAGCAACTAAGTTTCAGTGCTTTAGATAATTTTTCTTTAAGGGACTGCCTTTAGATTAATGATAACTTCCTAGGTACATTTGTTCAATAGTTACGCAAGGGGGAGGTAACTCATTGATATCCTATTTCAAGGGGGAGTTGATTCATTTTCTTGGGAACATAATCAAAATGTTGATTTAATTTCTTGTATATCACATTTTGAGGGGGAGAAAAAGGGAGAAAATGAGAAAATTATTCAAAAATATTGTTTTTCAAAAGTGAATTCAAAATTTCTTTGTTTTTATCTGAAATAATTCACTATGGCTTGTATACATCTCAGTGTGCAACCCGTGTCAACAATTGGTATCACTGGAGATTTGTATTTTGTATAAAATTCAAAGTTCTTTTAAGTACAAATCTTATTTTGAAAAATTCATAAAAATTGGAAAAGATAAAATCTAAAAATATTTAAATTTTACTGAATAAATGCTATTTTTAGCATTTTACCGAGTCTGAAAACCAACTGTACAGATTCGTTAAGTTCAAAGTTTTCAAAAAAAAATTGTCTCAGAATTGTTTTTCATGAAAAGATTGAAATGGATTTCAAGAGGAAAAATCAATTTGTCAAGATTTGGAGTTAAATTGTTTATGTTTTGAAAAATTGGACTGAATTCGGTATATTAGGCCCATTCTGTAAAGCCCATTCGGTATTTTACCTTAAGTATCTATAAAAGGAGAGTCAAAGTCAAACATTACTCTTACTGTTATTAATTACCTACCGAGTCTATTGATTATACCGAATCTGCCTAATTCTACCGAGTCCGTCATTCTGTTTCTTCAAATTCTTGGTAATTGTTCATTTTAATCAATGTTTAAGATATATTATTGTAGATCTGAGATAATTATGTTTTTATCAACCAGAAAAGTTCAAAATAACTGGATTATGATCTTTAATTTTTGAAATCTTGTTGATTATACCGAGTCTGAGTCGATTTCAATTAATCTTTGATTAAACTCAATTGATTTGGAAAATCAATATGAAATCTTTTCTAATCTGAATTAAATTGACTGATCTATCATTTGACCGAGCCTGATTACATGTTTAATTGCTTATTTGATGGATTCTGTATCTACCAAATGTGTTCTTATCTTGATACCGAATTTGTTCATACAATTAACATGTTAATATGCTTGTAATTGAATAGTTGTTTGATCATGGTTGTGAAATTACATGATATGTGATAGAATATGCATGTTTGAGTGACTTTCTGTTAATTGTTGAAGATATCGAATCTGGTTTTCCTTCTTGATACCGAGTCTGAAATTTGGTACCTTGAAATTTTCTGATTTTTATCTTCAAACACTTAACATGTTTATTCTATATTTTTCTGATATGAAAACTCAAGCTTATTTGGTTACAGAATCTAAAGTTTTCATAACTACCGAATCTGCTTGAATTGTGCTGAAACTGACTAAGTGTTGTTTTGATTCCTTGTGTTATATAATTGACTTTGCATGATGATTTTGTACTAAGATGAATATCATATGAATGTCATGGTTGTCAATTATTTGTTCATATTTGAGAATAAAAGACTTTTATATTTGGAAAACCATAAAAATCTTAAAATTTAAAAATATAAAAAGGATTTCAAAGGGAAATAAGAATAGAGATATATGCTTTTTGTTAAATATCTTGTGGTCTTCTATTTCTTATTTATACAGCTAAATGGTGAACAATCACTTTATCAACTCTGAAACCAAAATTCCCTGCAAATATTGGACTGCAATTCTAGAGAGGCATACTTTATGGCCTGCTCTGAGCTCCACAGTTAGTGTTCCAGAAACAGACTTCGATATTCTTAACAGATCAATCAGATTTGTGGAGGCCACACAACCAAATGCTACTAATCCACAGGGCAAACCAGCCAGATTTGAATTTAGGCTGAGAGGAGTACAAGGATTCAGGAGTATCACAAAAGCAGACTTCAAGAGGATATTCAGACTTCCTCTTGTACAGAATGCTCCTGCTTTTCCTGCTACTCAGCAAATGATGACTTCTGTCTTTGATCTTGGTTATGTTGGAGCTACCAATGTTCCACCAGCTAAGTTTCAGAAGAAATATCTGTACTCAAGGTGGTATGTGATCTTCTCAATCATCAACAGATGCTTGTTGATGACAAGAAGTGGATATGATAGCTTAACTGTGCCGATGCTCAAACTTTTCTACTCATTCACAAGAGTAGAGAATCCTGATTATGCAGAACTTATATGGGATTTGGTTCAGGCACAGGTTGAAAAGCCAAGGGGTTCATACATCCCTTGCGAAAGGTTTTTCTGTATCTTTATCCATGATGCTATCAATGCTTGCAGAAATGCAAATATCTTTGTACCAGGTACACATGGATTACAGATGAAAAGGTTTGGAGAGCTGAAGATGAACACCCCTATGGTGTCTGATAATCAATTCACTGCGCCAGTTCCAAATTGGCTAGTGAGGCTAGCTGAACCCCAAGACGCTCGTATGCGTTCTTATTTTCAGGCTGTAGGAATACCTCTTCCGAACCCGGTACAACAAGAACAAGTTGAACCTGCCGTGGTTCCAACCCCAGAGGTTGTAGAGGAACCTGTAGTTCAACCACCCGGGCCAGCTAATCCTCCACTTAGGGTGAACCTCAAACGATCTAGGGTAGCACACCAAGCTCAACCTGTGAGGATCAGGGAACCTAGTCCAACTAGGATTGAACCAACCCTTTCCACAACACCCGAAGTAAGCAGTGACACTTCAGTAACAGCATCTGAATCATCTCCTGAACATTCTCCTAAGAGAACTTGATACATGCCTAATGAGATGATTCAGACTCCGCCAACCCAACGAGTAACTAGATCTAGGACTTCAACACCCATCGTCTGCCAAATAGTTACTCCAACCAGTGGTGATACGGACCAAGACCTAGAGCCAATTAGGTCACCCTCACCCATCTTCGTATCACATTCAAGAATAACAGTAAGCCCTACGCTAAATGAAGCGCAAGCTTCGGTAGGCAAGAGATCTAAACGCACGGATGGTAAAACGACCACTAAGCCCATCCAATCTAAACAGGACTTAATAATAAATCCTTCAAAGCAAGATGCTTCGGCATCTAAGGAAGTAAAGTCTTCCAATGCAGTAAAGTCTGCGTTGACTCAATCGATTGAGGAAACTCAATCATTGAAGTCCTGAACGGCCGAAGGGGAGCCGAAAAATCTTGAAAAGGCACCCTGCGTATCGGCTGGAAATCCTCCTGTACTTCAACGTACAACAGGGTCTCGAGGTCCGGCTTATCTTGATGAGGAAGATCTGCCGCGTCCCATGGAAACGAGTCAACATGACAATCCTTCGGGATATTTATCAGACTTCCAGCAGACTGTTCCCTTGGTTCATGAAAGTGATCCATTGGTTCAAACCACTTCTCTTCCGGATTCTGAATCTCAGGGTCTGGAGGAAGAGTCTTTAACTGAAAGAGATGTGCCACCTCATGGTATATCAATGATTTCAGGATTCGGGGATAGCAATATCTCGGCGAGAACTAAACAGACGGATAGTTCTACTACTCTGTCAGAGTCCCATGAGACCAAAGTCATGGAGGTGGATGCTTCGAAAGAAACTTCGCCGGTGACAACTCCGGTTGTTACCCAACCTCCATCAGAAGAGGATATCACGAATCTGACTAGTAGTATGTACAGCCCTACATATAAGAATAATACCACACAATCATCCTTACCTGCCCTCACAGCAACTCAAACACTTCCACCGACATCGCCTTCAACAGTTGCTGCTGCTGGTGTTCCTATTGTTACTTTTCCACCATCACCTTCTCGTTTACCACTTTTCTATGATGCTTTGGAGCAAGAATATTTCAGTCGTATGTTTTCTAGAGTCAATCTAGATGTTCTTCGACGCACTTCGCTTCAAGCATTGTTTTGTGCTCGTGTTCGATATCCACTTAATTCCTGCTCTTCTCCGTTGAGTCCTCACCATGATGATGAACATGACGATTCTGATCCTCAGAATAGCCATGAGGGGGAGATAGGAGTAGATGGAGGATATCTAACGGTAAACATTTCAACTAAGGGTGGTGGTGTAAGGTCTTCATCAGCTTCACAAGCTCAACAAGTTCAGATGGAATCAGAAATGGTTTCTACACATGATGAAATTGATGATAAGGAGCCTGAGCAAGTTATAATTCCAATTGTTCATAACGAGGCTGATAGTGGACTGGTAGATGAGGATTTGAACTTGAGTAATTTCTATCTTGAAGAGACGGTTGACGATAGATTTGTCATTCTAAGCAAGTTATCATCAGTATCTTCAATTCCGGAAGATGTAGAGATTGTAGATGAAGAGAATCCTGAACCAGTAATAGAAAGTGATGATGAAATGGATTCTTCTGATGACGATGAAGACAATCTTTATGTTAATCTAAATGAAGATGAGATCTTTGATCATATTGAAGATGATGATGCAACAAATTCTACTGGTCATTCATCAAATTCTACACCCTCATCGAGTTCAAATCCAACAAATGTTAATGAAAGTTCAACTTCTGGTACACCTACATCAAGTGAAACAGTGAATTCCAGATTCAAATACAATCATGGAATATTCTTTAAGAATCAGGAGCAAAGATTATTGTTGGGAGTAGAACATGATTTTATAACGTTACGAAACACATTCATCGAGGAAAATGCTTACAAGATCTTCCGCATCAATGAATTACCAAGGAGTAAAAGGTTTACTTAAATAGGTTCACGATTGCTTCCAGCAAGTAAAAGGAATTGGTATGAGTTTATGTGGAGAAAACATATCAACAAAGATGAAGATGATTTGTGGCTTCAAAGAAAATATCATATTTCAGAAGTGTTGAATATTACTCGAGTCGGAGTAGAGATAAGCGAAAAGAAAGACCCCATCAGTCAGTTCCACGTTATTAGAGAAGATGAGAAAGAGTACAATTTCACAGAAGCAGATTTTCATAATCTTGACATGCTTGACATCATTCACATCTACAACTACCTCAGTATCATCATCATTCGACCTTTTGCTAAGGCTCATGCTTTGGAAGCTGTGAAAAGATACATGATGGAGACAATTGAACTGATGAGACGTGAAGATTTTCAAATAGGTCTCGAAGCAAAAAGGAAAAAGATTCGAATTACGTGTCCGAATCAATTTACAGAGGGACTGAAGGATATGAGGATGTTTCAAATTCAATTCAAACCCGAAGGGTTTGTTTTTGTAAATTCTCAAAAAGAAAAGGTGTTCATTCTTACTGAAGAGCTGAACAAATATTCAGATGGAACACTTAAGGATGCACTGAAGTATCTTAAGATTCATCAAAGCAAGTTCCATGACATTGACATGATAATGGGTCTTGGAGAATTCATAAAGCATATAAGAGATCGTCTGAAACTCCGAGTTCGTACAAGATAGTTTGAGATACTTCGTGGATAGAGAAAGAGAAGATATTTCAAGGAAATGGATGAATATCCATTATATGAGGGAGATCCAAGAAAAGCGTGGGGTGTCTGGAAACCTTCTAAACAAGTTTTAGAAAATCAAGTAGAAGTTTCGAAACCAGATGGCACACGATGGAAACTAACATTTGAACCTCTCAAGATTTCAAAATAGGATTATATTGTAAAGTTCACATTTAACACTAAGGGGGAGATTGTTAGGACCCCGAAGTTGTATAGTGTTAATGTGAAAATAAGCTTAAATGAAGGTTCCTTAGAAGAGGGCTATATAAGGAACCTAAGTAGTCCTAATTAGATAGACATTGCATTGTAACCGAGTTCTAGAAGCTGTGGAATGTAATTGTACCGATTCTCTCTAATACCGAGTCTCATGCTTACATACCGAATCTCTCTTTATCTTATCATTTCTCTCAATCTCAACATCATCTGACCTATCATTTGGTATCAGAGCTTCCAGGAAGTGATTCTACATCACTATATCGATCCAGAGATTGTAGATTACAGAATCTGATTACTCTCAGTATTTTGAATCACATTCGGTATCATCAAATTTGATAATCTGACGTTCAGATTCTTGTGATAAGTTCAGCAAAGGTGCATTATGTAGTGACCCGAACTTTTCCATGTTTATATATATTAATTGAGATTGATATTTACATGATTAAATGTTTCCAACATGTTAAGCAATTAAACTTGTTAAGACTTGATTAATTGAAATATGTTTCATATAGACAATTGACCACCCAAGTTGACCGGCGATTCACGAACGTTAAAACTTGTAAAAACGACATGACGATATATATATGGATATACATATGGTTAACATGAGATTATGATAAGTAAGTATCTCCATAAGTATATTAACAATGAGTTACATACATATAAACAAGACTACTAACTTAAGGATTTCGAAACGAGACACATATGTAACGATTATCGTTGTAACGACATTTAAATGAATATATATCATATTAAGATATATTAATATATCATAATATCATGATAATATAATAATTTAAAATCTCATTTGATATTATAAACATTGGGTTAACAACATTTAACAAGATCGTTAACCTAAAGGTTTCAAAACAACACTTACATGTAACGACTAACGATGACTTAACGACTCAGTTAAAATGTATATACATGTAGTGTTTTAATATGTATTTATACACTTTTGAAAGACTTCAATACACTTATCAAAATACTTCTACTTAACAAAAATGCTTACAATTACATCCTCGTTCAGTTTCATCAACAATTCTACTCGTATGCACCCGTATTCGTACTCGTAGAATACACAGCTTTTAGATGTATGTACTATTGGTATATACACTCCAATGATCAGCTCTTAGCAGCCCATGTGAGTCACCTAACACATGTGGGAACCATCATTTGGCAACTAGCATGAAATATCTCATAAAATTACAAAAATATGAGTAATCATTCATGACTTATTTACATGAAAACAAAATTACATATCCTTTATATCTAATCCATACACCAACGACCAAAAACACCTACAAACACTTTCATTCTTCAATTTTCTTCATCTAATTAATCTCTCTCAAGTTCTATCTTCAAGTTCTAAGTGTTCTTCATATATTCTACAAGTTCTAGTTACATAAAATCAAGAATAGTTTCAAGTTTGCTAGCTCACTTCCAATCTTGTAAGGTGATCATCCAACCTCAAGAAATCTTTATTTCTGACAGTAGGTTATCATTCTAATACAAGGTAATAATCATATTCAAACTTTGGTTCAATTTCTATAACTATAACAATCTTATTTCAAGTGATGATCTTACTTGAACTTGTTTTCGTGTCATGATTCTGCTTCAAGAACTTCGAGCCATCCAAGGATCCGTTGAAGCTAGATCCATTTTTCTCTTTTACAGTAGGTTTATCCAAGGAACTTAAGGTAGTAATGATGTTCATAACATCATTCGATTCATATATATAAAGCTATCTTATTCGAAGGTTTAAACTTGTAATCACTAGAACATAGTTTAGTTAATTCTAAACTTGTTCGCAAACAAAAGTTAATCCTTCTAACTTGACTTTTAAAATCAACTAAACACATGTTCTATATCTATATGATATGCTAACTTAATGATTTAAAACCTGGAAACACGAAAAACACCGTAAAACCGGATTTACGCCGTCGTAGTAACACCGCGGGCTGTTTTGGGTTAGTTAATTAAAAACTATGATAAACTTTGATTTAAAAGTTGTTATTCTGAGAAAATGATTTTTATTATGAACATGAAACTATATCCAAAAATTATGGTTAAACTCAAAGTGGAAGTATGTTTTCTAAAATGGTCATCTAGACGTCGTTCTTTCGACTGAAATGACTACCTTTACAAAAACGACTTGTAGCTTATTTTTCTGACAATAAACCTATACTTTTTCTGTTTAGATTCATAAAATAGAGTTTAATATGAAACCATAGCAATTTGATTCACTCAAAACGGATTTAAAATGAAGAAGTTATGGGTAAAACAAGATTGGATATTTTTTCTCATTTTAGCTACGTGAAAATTGGTAACAAATCTATTCCAACCATAACTTAATCAACTTGTATTGTATATTATGTAATCTTGAGATACCATAAACACGTATACAATGTTTCGACCTATCATGTCGACACATCTATATATATTTCGGAACAACCATAGACACTCTATATGTGAATGTTGGAGTTAGCTATACAGGGTTGAGGTTGATTCCAGAATATATATAGTTTGAGTTGTGATCAATACTGAGATACGTATACACTGGGTCGTGGATTGATTCAAGATAATATTTATCAATTTATTTCTGTACATCTAACTGTGGACAACTAGTTGTAGGTTACTAACGAGGACAGCTGACTTAATAAACTTAAAACATCAAAATATATTAAAAAGTGTTGTAAATATATTTTGAACATACTTTGATATATATATGTATATATTGTTATAGGTTCGTGAATCAACCAGTGGCCAAGTCTTACTTCCCGACGAAGTAAAAATCTGTGAAAGTGAGTTATAGTCCCACTTTTAAAATCTAATATTTTTGGGATGAGAATACATGCAGGTTTTATAAATGATTTACAAAATAGACACAAGTACGTGAAACTACATTCTATGGTTGAATTATCGAAATCGAATATGCCCCTTTTTATTAAGTCTGGTAATCTAAGAATTAGGGAACAGACACCCTAATTGACGCGAATCCTAAAGATAGATCTATTGGGCCTAACAAACCCCATCCAAAGTACCGGATGCTTTAGTACTTCGAAATTTATATCATATCCGAAGGGTGTCCCGGAATGATGGGGATATTCTTATATATGCATCTTGTTAATGTCGGTTACCAGGTGTTCACCATATGAATGATTTTTATCTCTATGTATGGGATGTGTATTGAAATATGAAATCTTGTGGTCTATTGTTACGATTTGATATATATAGGTTAAACCTATAACTCACCAACATTTTTGTTGACGTTTAAAGCATGTTTATTCTCAGGTGAATATTAAGAGCTTCCGCTGTTGCATACTAAAATAAGGACAAGATTTGGAGTCCATGTTTGTATGATATTGTGTAAAAACTGCATTCAAGAAACTGATTTCGATGTAACATATTTGTATTGTAAATCATTATGTAATGGTCGTGTGTAAACAGGATATTTTAGATTATCATTATTTGATAATCTACGTAAAGCTTTTTAAACCTTTATTTATGAAATAAAGGTTATGGTTTGTTTTAAAAATGAATGCAGTCTTTGAAAAATGTCTCATATAGAGGTCAAAACCTCGCAACGAAATCAATTAATATGGAACGTTTTTAATCAATAAGAACGGGACATTTCAGTTGGTATCCGAGCGTTGGTCTTAGAGAACCAGAAAATTTGCATTAGTGTGTCTTATCGAGTTTGTTAGGATGCATTAGTGAGTCTGGACTTCGACCGTGTTTTCTTTAAAAATGATTGCTTAACATTTTTGTTGGAAACTATATATTTTTAACATATGAATATTATGTGATATATTCATCTCTTAACGTGTTTGACATTATGTGATAGATGTCTACCTCTAGAACAAGTCCCGTTGACTCACCTAATAATAATGAAGAGTCAAATGTAAATTGGAATGATTCGTGGACTGATTCACAAGTTCCCGAAGAGGAACCGGAAGAAGAGTCGGAACCGGAAGAAGAATCGGAACCGGAAGAAGAATCGGAACCGGATGAAGAAATAGAACCGGTGGGGGAAATAATAAAACGGTTAAGTAAAAGAAAATCCTCAACCAACCGACCAAGGTTAATTATGGTCAATGGTGTTTCCGCCAAGGAAGCAAAATATTGGGAGGATTACCAATTCTCCGATGAATCGGATTCCGACGAGAATTCCGATGATGTTATAGAAATTACCCCAACTGAATTTAAAAAGGCAAAAGAAAATAATAAGGGAAAGGGCATAAAAATAGAGAAATCTAATTCCAACCCCGATGAACTTTATATGTATCGTCAACCCCGAAGTCCTTAAGTTGTAACAATGACCCGGGAACCTCTAAACCACCAGGTTTTTCTAAACCAATGTGGACAACGACAGTTAGTATTAGGGGAACATCATATATCCCTAGAAACTTGGCAAAACGAACCAAAACCGAAGAAGAAGAAACGAGCGAGTCGGAATAAGATAGTTGTATTCGTGTGGTGTAATAAATGTAATATAGTGTGCTTATGCTTTATGATATATGTAAAAATTGCTTGTATTAATAAGTATTTTTTTTATGAATCTAACTCTTGTCTATTTTACAGTTTAAAAACACAAAATGGATAGACAACCCAATATTTTAAGAGACCTACCCGGAGACATGATTGATGAAATCTTGTCTAGAGTCGGTCAGAATTCCTCGGCACAACTATTTAAGGCGAGATCAGTTTGTAAGACATTCGAAGAACGTTCCAAGAATGTCTTGGTTTATAAGAGACTTTCGTTTGAAAGATGGGGGATATCACATTGGGAAACCCATAAGTTACGATGTGTTTACTTTGACGCATATATTGCGGGGAACCCAAATGCTATTTTACGCAACGGGTTAAGAAATTATTTTGACTCAATATATCTGAATATTGGACTTCGTGATTTAGAAAAAGCGGCTAACATGCAACATAAAGAAGCATGTTATGCTTACGGATTAGTAATGTTCGCTTCTCACCAAAGTGAGAACAAGAATATCGGGCTACAACTATTAAACAAAACGTTTCCACAAGTGACGGAGTCGGTAATTGGGGTAAGAAATGAGGTTTTTAGATTGTTACGGGACTGTTGGACATTACGTAACCCTCGTCCTTTTGACGACGTTACAACACGCTGTCTTATCAACGGCCATAACGGTTATGTTCCACAAGACCAAGGATGGGAAGTAATCCTAGTAAAACCAGAATGCATGACTTGTTTCTGGACGTATGAATTACGTGTCTTTATTGCCTTTGCTGAACGACTTGTGTACTAGCTAGAATTATCTTCACAACTATCTTGTATCAAAGTTATTGCGTGCTATATTTCATGCTTTATGTAAAATAAGCGGTATTGTAAGTTTGTAAAATATTGTATAAAAGTTTGAACGCGAAATATTATTATAATCAGTTTTTCATATAGAATTGTAGTAGTTGAATTGTATATTAGCTACTAAGTATGAACTTAACGGGTAGGTACTACCCGAATTTAAACTTATAAAATGCTAATATGAAGAAAAAGCTTTTATAAATGAGTTCATATTATGCTACGAAATACTATTAACTACTCATAATATTCTGTATGATTAACTTGTTCCATTTGAATATTTTGAAGGAAATGGCACCGACTACTCGACACACCGTGAATATGAATGAAGAGGAATTCCGTACTTTTCTAGCTTCAAACATAGCCGCAGTACAGGCTGCGCTACATACCAACAATAACCTTGGATCTAGCAGTACAGGAAATCGTGTAGGATGCACCTACAAAGAATTCACTGCCTGCAAACCTTTGGAATTTGATGGAACCGAAGGACCGATCGGATTGAAACGGTGGACCGAGAAGGTCGAATCGGTGTTTGCCATAAGTAAGTGTACTGAAGAGGACAAAGTGAAGTACGCTACGCATACCTTCACAGGTTCTGCGTTAACATGGTGGAATACCTATCTAGAGCAAGTGGGACAAGACGATGCGTACGCACTACCGTGGTTAGCATTCAAGCACTTGATGAACGAGAAGTACCGTCCCAGAACCGAGGTCAATAAGCTCAAGACATAACTTAGAGGGTTACGAACCCAAGGATTTGATATTACCACGTACGAAAGACGATTCACAGAATTGTGCCTATTGTGTCCGGGAGCATTCGAAGATGAGGAAGAGAAGATCGACGCGTTTGTGAAAGGATTACCGGAAAGAATCCAAGAAGATATAAGTTCACACGAGCCCGCCTCTATACAACAGGCATGTAGAATGGCTCACAAACTAGTGAACCAGATTGAAGAAAGAATTAAAGAACAGACTGCTGAAGAGGCCAATGTGAAGCAAGTCAAAAGAAAGTGGGAGGAAAACGGTGATAAGAATCACCAATACAACAACAACAGCAATTACAATAATCGCAACAATTATCCCAACAATCGCAACATTAATCACAACTACAACAAACGGCCCAACAACAACAACAACAACAACAACAACAACAACAACAGCAACTACAACAATCATCCCAACAACAATAATAACCGCAACAACAACAACAATCAGAAGCAGCTATGCCAAAGGTGTGAAAAGTATCACTCGGGGTTCTGCACCAAATTTTGCAACAAGTGTAAAAGAAATGGTCATAGTGCGGCGAAGTATGAGGTCTACGGACCAGGGGTTAATAGAACGAAAGGAACAAATGGTGTCGGAACGAGTAATGGCGGAGCAAGTAGTGTCGGAGCAAGTTATGCCAATGTAGTTTGTTATAAATGTGGAAAATCGGGCCACATTATTAGAAATTGCCCGAACCAGGAGAACACGAATGGACAAGGCCGCGGAAGAGTTTTCAATATTAATGCGGCAGAGGCACAGGAAGACCCGGAGCTTATTACGGGTACGTTTCTTATTGACAATAAATCTGCTTACGTTTTATTTGATTCGGGTGCGGATAGAAGCTATATGAGTAGATATTTTTGTGCTAAATTAAGTTGTCCATTGACGCCTTTGGATAGTAAATTTTTACTCGAATTAGCAAATGGTAAATTAATTTCAGCAGATAATATATGTCGGAATCGAGAAATTAAACTGGTTAGCGAAACATTTAAGATTGATTTGATACCAGTAGAGTTAGGGAGTTTTGATGTGATAATCGGTATGGACTGGTTGAAAGAAGTGAAAGCAGAGATCGTCTGTTACAAAAATGCAATTCGCATTATACGAGAAAAAGGAAAACCCTTAATGGTGTACGGAGAAAAGGGCAACACGAAGCTACATCTTATTAGTAATTTGAAGGCAAAAAAACTAATAAGAAAAGGTTGCTATGCTGTTCTAGCACACGTCGAGAAAGTACAAACTGAAGAAAAGAGCATCAATGATGTTCCCATTGCAAAAGAATTTCCCGATGTATTTCCGAAAGAATTACCGGGATTACCCCCACATCGATCCGTTGAATTTCAAATAGATCTTGTACCCGGAGCTGCACTAATAGCTCGTGCTCCTTACAGACTCGCACCCAGCGAGATGAAAGAACTACAAAGCCAATTACAAGAACTTTTAGAGCGTGGTTTCATTCGACCAAGCACATCACCGTGGGGAGCTCCTGTTTTGTTTGTCAAGAAGAAAGATGGTACATTCAGGTTGTGTATCGACTACCGAGAGTTGAACAAACTTACCATCAAGAACCGCTACCCACTACCGAGAATCGACGACTTATTTGATCAACTACAAGGCTCGTCTGTTTATTCAAAGATTGACTTACGTTCCGGGTATCATCAAATGCGGGTGAAAGAAGATGATATTCCAAAGACTGCTTTCAGAACACGTTACGGTCATTACGAGTTTATGGTCATGCCGTTTGGTTTAACTAATGCACCAGCTGTGTTCATGGACCTTATGAACCGAGTGTGTGGACCATACCTTGACAAGTTTGTCATTGTTTTCATTGATGACATACTTATTTACTCAAAGAATGACCAAGAACACGGTGAACATTTGAGAAAGGTGTTAGAAGTATTGAGGAAGGAAAAACTGTACGCTAAGTTTTCAAAGTGTGCATTTTGGTTAGAAGAAGTTCAATTCCTCGGTCACATAGTGAACAAAGAAGGTATTAAGGTAGATCCGGCAAAGATAGAAACTGTTGAAAAGTGGGAAACCCCGAAAACTCCGAAACACATACGCCAGTTTTTAGGACTAGCTGGTTACTACAGAAGGTTCATCCAAGACTTTTCCAGAATAGCAAAACCCTTGACTGCATTAACGCATAAAGGGAAGAAATTTGAATGGAATGATGAACAAGAGAAAGCGTTTCAGTTATTGAAGAAAAAGCTAACTACGGCACCTATATTGTCATTGCCTGAAGGGAATGATGATTTTGTGATTTATTGTGACGCATCAAAGCAAGGTCTCGGTTGTGTATTAATGCAACGAACGAAGGTGATTGCTTATGCGTCTAGACAATTGAAGATTCACGAACAAAATTATACGACGCATGATTTGGAATTAGGCGCGGTTGTGTTTGCATTAAAGACTTGGAGGCACTACTTATATGGGGTCAAAAGTATTATATATACCGACCACAAAAGTCTTCAACACATATTTAATCAGAAACAACTGAATATGAGGCAGCGTAGGTGGATTGAATTATTGAATGATTACGACTTTGAGATTCGTTACCACCCGGGGAAGGCAAATGTGGTAGCCGATGCCTTGAGCAGGAAGGACAGAGAACCCATTCGAGTAAAATCTATGAATATAATGATTCATAATAACCTTACTACTCAAATAAAGGAGGCGCAACAAGGAGTTTTAAAAGAGGGAAATTTAAAGGATGAAATACCCAAAGGATCGGAAAAGCATCTTAATATTCGGGAAGACGGAACCCGGTATAGGGCTGAAAGGATTTGGGTACCAAAATTTGGAGATATGAGAGAAATGGTACTTAGAGAAGCTCATAAAACCAGATACTCAATACATCCTGGAACGGGGAAAATGTACAAGGATCTCAAGAAACATTTTTGGTGGCCGGGTATGAAAGCCGATTTTGCTAAATACGTAGGAGAATATTTGACGTGTTCTAAGGTCAAAGCTGAGCATCAGAAACCATCAGGTCTACTTCAACAACCCGAAATCCCGGAATGGAAATGGGAAAACATTACCATGGATTTCATCACTAAATTGCCAAGGACTGAAAGTGGTTTTGATACTATTTGGGTAATAGTTGATTGTCTCACCAAGTCAGCACACTTCCTGCCAATAAGAGAAGATGACAAGATGGAGAAGTTAGCACGACTGTATTTGAAGGAAGTCGTCTCCAGACATGGAATACCAATCTCTATTATCTCTGATAGGGATGGCAGATTTATTTCAAGATTCTGGCAGACATTACAGCAAGCATTAGGAACTCGTCTAGACATGAGTACTGCCTATCATCCACAAACTGATGGGCAGAGCAAAAGGACGATACAAATGCTTGAAGACATGCTACGAGCATGTGTTATTGATTTCGGAAACAGTTGGGATCGACATCTACCGTTAGCAAAATTTTCCTACAACAACAGCTACCATTCAAGCATTGAGATGGCGCCGTTTGAAGCACTTTATGGTAGAAAGTGCAGGTCTCCGATTTGTTGGAGTGAAGTGGGGGATAGACAGATTACGGGTCCGGAGATTATACAAGAAACTACCGAGAAGATCATCCAAATTCAACAACGGTTGAAAACCGCCCAAAGTCGACAAAAGAGCTACGCTGACATTAAAAGAAAAGATATAGAATTTGAAATTGGAGAGATGGTCATGCTTAACGTTGCACCTTGGAAAGGCGTTGTTCGATTTGGTAAACGAGGGAAATTAAATCCAAGGTATATTGGACCATTCAAGATTATTGATCGTGTCGGACCAGTAGCTTACCGACTTGAGTTACCTCAACAACTCGCGGCTGTACATAACACTTTCCACGTCTCGAATTTGAAGAAATGTTTTGCTAAAGAAGATCTCACTATTCCGTTAGATGAAATCCAAATCAACGAAAAACTCCAATTCATCGAAGAACCCGTCGAAATAATGGATCGTGAGGTTAAAAGACTTAAGCAAAACAATATACCAATTGTTAAAGTTCGATGGAATGCTCGTAGAGGACCCGAGTTCACCTGGGAGCGTGAAGATCAGATGAAGAAGAAATACCCGCATCTATTTCCAGAAGATTCGTCAACACCTTCAACAGCTTAAAATTTCGGGACGAAATTTTTTTAACGGGTAGGTACTGTAGTGACCCGAACTTTTCCATGTTTATATATATTAATTGAGATTGATATTTACATGATTAAATGTTTCCAACATGTTAAGCAATTAAACTTGTTAAGACTTGATTAATTGAAATATGTTTCATATAGACAATTGACCACCCAAGTTGATCGGCGATTCACGAACGTTAAAACTTGTAAAAACGACATGACGATATATATATGGATATACATATGGTTAACATGAGATTATGATAAGTAAGTATCTCCATAAGTATATTAACAATGAGTTACATACATATAAACAAGACTACTAACTTAAGGATTTCGAAACGAGACACATATGTAACGATTATCGTTGTAACGACATTTAAATGAATATATATCATATTAAGATATATTAATATATCATAATATCATGATAATATAATAATTTAAAATCTCATTTGATATTATAAACATTGGGTTAACAACATTTAACAAGATCGTTAACCTAAAGGTTTCAAAACAACACTTACATGTAACGACTAACGATGACTTAACGACTCAGTTAAAATGTATATACATGTAGTGTTTTAATATGTATTTATACACTTTTTAAAGACTTCAATACACTTATCAAAATAATTCTACTTAACAAAAATGCTTACAATTACATCCTCGTTCAGTTTCATCAACAATTCTACTCGTATGCACCCGTATTCGTACTCGTACAATACACAGCTTTTAGATGTATGTACTATTGGTATATACACTCCAATGATCAGCTCTTAGCAGCCCATGTGAGTCACCTAACACATGTGGGAACCATCATTTGGCAACTAGAATGAAATATCTCATAAAATTACAAAAATATGAGTAATCATTCATGACTTATTTACATGAAAACAAAATTACATATCCTTTATATCTAATCCATACACCAATGACCAAAAACACCTACAAACACTTTCATTCTTCAATTTTCTTCATCTAATTAATCTCTCTCAAGTTCTATCTTCAAGTTCTAAGTGTTCTTCATATATTCTACAAGTTCTAGTTACATAAAATCAAGAATACTTTCAAGTTTGCTAGCTCACTTCCAATCTTGTAAGGTGATCATCCAACCTTAAGAAATCTTTATTTCTTACAGTAGGTTATCATTCTAATACAAGGTAATAATCATATTCAAACTTTGGTTCAATTTCTATAACTATAACAATCTTATTTCAAGTGATGATCTTACTTGAACTTGTTTTCGTGTCATGATTCTGCTTCAAGAACTTCGAGCCATCCAAGGATCCGTTGAAGCTAGATCCATTTTTCTATTTTCCAGTAGGTTTATCCAAGGAACTTAAGGTAGTAATGATGTTCATAACATCATTCGATTCATATATATAAAGCTATCTTATTCGAAGGTTTAAACTTGTAATCACTAGAACATAGTTTAGTTAATTCTAAACTTGTTCGCAAACAAAAGTTAATCCTTCTAACTTGACTTTTAAAATCAACTAAACACATGTTCTATATCTATATGATATGCTAACTTAATGATTTAAAACCTGGAAACACGAAAAACACCGTAAAACCGGATTTACGCCGTCGTAGTAACACCGCGGGCGGTTTTGGGTTAGTTAATTAAAAACTATGATAAACTTTGATTTAAAAGTTGTTATTCTGAGAAAATGATTTTTATTATGAACATGAAACTATATCCAAAAATTATGGTTAAACTCAAAGTGGAAGTATGTTTTCTAAAATGGTCATCTAGACGTCGTTCTTTCGACTGAAATGACTACCTTTACAAAAACGACTTGTAACTTATTTTTACGACTATAAACCTATACTTTTTCTGTTTAGATTCATAAAATAGAGTTCAATATGAAACCATAGCAATTTGATTCACTCAAAACGGATTTAAAATGAAGAAGTTATGGGTAAAACAAGATTGGATAATTTTTCTCAATTTAGCTACGTGAAAATTGGTAACAAATCTATTCCAACCATAACTTAATCAACTTGTATTGTATATTATGTAATCTTGAGATACCATAGACACGTATACAATATTTCGACCTATCATGTCGACACATCTATATATATTTCGGAACAACCATAGACACTCTATATGTGAATGTTGGAGTTAGCTATACAGGGTTGAGGTTGATTCCAGAATATATATAGTTTGAGTTGTGATCAATACTGAGATACGTATACACTGGGTCGTGGATTGATTCAAGATAATATTTATCAATTTATTTCTGTACATCTAACTGTGGACAACTAGTTGTAGGTTACTAACGAGGACAGCTGACTTAATAAACTTAAAACATCAAAATATATTAAAAGTGTTGTAAATATATTTTGAACATACTTTGATATATATATGTATATATTGTTATAGGTTCGTGAATCAACCAGTGGCCAAGTCTTACTTCCCGACGAAGTAAAAATCTGTGAAAGTGAGTTATAGTCCCACTTTTAAAATCTAATATTTTTGGGATGAGAATACATGCAGGTTTTATAAATGATTTACAAAATAGACACAAGTACGTGAAACTACATTCTATGGTTGAATTATCGAAATCGAATATGCCCCTTTTTATTAAGTCTGGTAATCTAAGAATTAGGGAACAGACACCCTAATTGACGCGAATCCTAAAGATAGATCTATTGGGCCTAACAAACCCCATCCAAAGTACCGGATGCTTTAGTACTTCGAAATTTATATCATATCCGAAGGGTGTCCCGGAATGATGGGGATATTCTTATATATGCATCTTGTTAATGTCGGTTACCAGGTGTTCACCATATGAATGATTTTTATCTCTATGTATGGGATGTGTATTGAAATATGAAATCTTGTGGTCTATTGTTACGATTTGATATATATAGGTTAAACCTATAACTCACCAACATTTTTGTTGACGTTTAAAGCATGTTTATTCTCAGGTGAATATTAAGAGCTTCCGCTGTTGCATACTAAAATAAGGACAAGATTTGGAGTCCATGTTTGTATGATATTGTGTAAAAACTGCATTCAAGAAACTGATTTCGATGTAACATATTTGTATTGTAAATCATTATGTAATGGTCGTGTGTAAACAGGATATTTTAGATTATCATTATTTGATAATCTACGTAAAGCTTTTTAAACCTTTATTTATGAAATAAAGGTTATGGTTTGTTTTAAAAATGAATGCAGTCTTTGAAAAACGTCTCATATAGAGGTCAAAACCTCGCAACGAAATCAATTAATATGGAACGTTTTTAATCAATAAGAACGGGACATTTCACATTAGGTATTTTAGAAAGAGTTTCGATCAACATTACAGCTTTTTAACTTCAATTATGGAGAATCAAGTTGATTTTTAGAGTTTTTGGCTAAAACTCTCGGTATTACTTAATTCAAGCTTGATTCTGGATTTTTGTGAAGATTTAAGGATTCTGTTGTGTTCGTGAGGTGTTAAATCACATTTCTGACGGTTCAATTTCTTCAATTCATTAAGTTTTGAAGATTTGATCAACACTCGGTATCGTAACTGTCATACCGAGTCTGCTTCAATACTTAAATTCATCTTAAGTGTTGCAGATTGTGGTGTGATTGTGATTCTATCACATTCGGTTTGATTATACGCAGCTAATTGGTGTGGTTTGAGAAAGGATTTTGTCATATTTCTAAGTTTTAAACTTAGACTCGGTATTGTCAACTGCTACAGAGACATTCAGTATCCTATACTTTCGGTATCTTTGATATTTTGTGTGATACTAATGTGTTTCCTTGTACAGCAAGGTTACAGAATCTAATTCAAAAGTATTGAATTGAGTTTGAACTTCAAATTCATACAGAATCTGACTACCGAATCATATACAGAATCTGAGTTTCTGTATCACTTAATCCATTATTTTAAGTGGTTACAGGCTACAATTCTTGTGATTACCGAATCTATACTGAATCTGGGTGTGTCTCTTGTATTTCTGATCAGTTTCTTTTACAGAATCTGATATACAGAATCTTTACCGAATCTGCTACTTTACCGAATCTGCTACAGTACCGAATCTATTACAGAATTTGACATTCTGATCAGATTGTTGTGATTTTTCATCTTAGATTTGTGTAATACAGAATCTTTACCGAATCTACCTCATTTTCAAGATGTCTACTCAAGATACTTTGATCATTGGATCAGATTCCCGTCCTCCAGTGTTGTTTGATGGCAAATACACTCAGTGGCTTCACCGTATCACTCAGTACATAGACTATAATGGTGAGAAAGTGTTAGGACCCCGAAGTTGTATAGTGTTAATGTGAAAATAAGCTTAAATGAAGGTTCCTTAGAAGAGGGCTATATAAGGAACCTAAGTAGTCCTAATTAGATAGCCATTGCATTGTAACCGAGTTCTAGAAGCTGTGGAATGTAATTGTACCGATTCTCTCTAATACCGAGTCTCATGCTTACATACCGAATCTCTCTTTATCTTATCATTTCTCTCAATCTCAACATGATCTGACCTATCATTTGGTATCAGAGCTTCCAGGAAGTGATTCTACATCACTATATCGATCCAGAGATTGTAGATTATAGAATCTGATTACTCTCGATATTTTGAATCACATTCGGTATCATCGAATTTGATAATCTGACGTTCAGATTCTTGTGATAAGTTCAACAAAGGTGCATTAGGTATTTTAGAAAGAGTTTCGATCATCATTACAGCTTTTTAACTTCAATTATGGAGAATCAAGTTGATTTTTAGAGTTTTTGGCTAAAACTCTCGGTATTACTTAATTCAAGCTTGATTCTGGATTTTTGTGAAGATTTAAGGATTCAGTTGTGTTCGTGAGGTGTTAAATCACATTTCCGACGGTTCAATTTCTTCAATTCATTAAGTTTTGAAGATTTGATCAACACTCGGTATCGTAACTGTCATACCGAGTTTGCTTCAATACTTAAATTCATCTTAAGTGTTGCAGATTGTGGTGTGATTGTGATTCTATCACATTCGGTTTGATTATACGCAGTTAATTGGTGTGGTTTGAGAAAGGATTCTATCATATTTCTAAGTTTTAAACTTAGACTCGGTATTGTCAACTGCTACAGTTGACATTCGGTATCCTATACTTTCGGTATCTTTGATATTTTGTGTGATACTAACGTGTTTCCTTGTGCAGCAAGGTTACAGAATCTAATTCAAAAGGATTGAATTGAGTTTGAACTTCAAATTCATACAGAATCTGACTACCGAATCTTATACAGAATCTGAGTTTCTGTATCACTTAATCCATTATTTTAAGTGGTTACAGGCTATAATTCTTGTGATTACCGAATCTATACTGAATATGGGTGTGTCTCTTGTATTTCTGATCAGTTTCTTTTACAGAATCTGATATACAAAATCTTTACCGAATCTGCTACTTTACCGAATCTGCTACAGTACCGAATCTGTTACAGAATCTGACATTCTGATCAGATTGTTGTGATTTTTCATCTTAGATTTGTGTAATACAGAATCTTTACCGAATCTACCTCATTTTCAAGATGTCTACTCAAGATACTTTGATCATTGGATCAGATTCCCGTCCTCCAGTGTTGTTTGATGGCAAATACACTCAGTGGCTTCACCGTATCACTCAGTACATAGACTATAAGGGTGAGAAAGCAAAACACATTTGGGCTTCTCTGAGAGATGGTCCAGTTGTTGATTATCATCCGGATACTGGTATGCCAATTCCAGTCTATGAACTTTCTGGTGATAAGCGTGAGAGAGCTCAGGGTGACATAGAGGCAAAGAATATTGTTATGCAAGCTATCCCATATGAATTGTTTGAAAATGTTGATAGCAACACAACAGCGACAGATATATGGGATGAGATCAAACGACAGCAAGAAGGTTATGACATGTCAGACGTTACTAAATTGAATAAGGCTCTGGGATTCTATGAAGATTTCAAGCAGGAAACTGATGAACCACTCAAGGATACCTATCGTCGTTTCAATGGTGTTCTCAATGAGTTGAAAAGGTGCAAGATCATAAAAGTAAATGCTGAAATCAACATGAAGTTTCTCAAAAAGCTCAATGCTGATTGGCTTCCTTATAGAACCATTGTTCGATCTACTAAAGAGATTGACAAGTTAACTATTCATGAGCTTGTTGGAGTCCTTATGCATTACCAACCTGAAGTGCCTAAACTTCAAGAAGGAAGGAAAGAGTCTTCTCCGGGCGATCCACTTGCCCTAATTGCCAAAAAGAAGAGCAAATCGTTGACGTCTTCCAAAAGCTTGTCCAAGAAAGTGCTTGTTGAAGAATCAACTGATTCAGAAGATTTGAATCTTTCTGATGTTGATGATTCTCATCTTGAATTAGTCAAGATGGCAGGCATGTTCACAAAAGCCTTGAACACACACAAGTTTAAAGGCAAATCAAGCAATCAACGCAAAAACTCGTCATCTTCCTCGTACTACAAGAAAGCTGATCAATCTAAACAACAATGTGCTGATGATTCCAAGAAGGAAGATTCAATTTGTTTCAATTGTGGAAAAGCTGGTCATTACTCTCGTGAGTGCAAGATGCCTAAGAAGAAGGACGCAGCTTACTACAAGAAGAAAATGTTGATGGCTAAGATTGTGGAAACTGGGGGAGAGCTAAAACCGGTTGATGATACTTAGTTTAACTGGACTGACGATTCAGATTCAGAGGTGGAACATGCAAATGTTTGCAAGGTGACAAAGCTCATCAAAGCTAAGGAAGCAATGGAGAATTCTGACTCAACATCCGATGATGATGAGGTACAATCATCTGAAATCTCACCTGATTTTATAAAAATGCAAAATGACTTGATGAAGAATCTGGTCTCAATGTCAAAAGAAGTCAAAGGCTTAAAATCTGAAAACAAAATTTTAAAAGATAAAATCAAAATGAATGAGACCAGACCTTCCTCATCCAAATTGTAAATGGATGTGCAACAATTGACTCTCCAACTCAACTCTAAGGAAACTGAGTTGAAAGATCTGAAAAAGACAATTCATCCAATTAAAGTTGAAACCAAACCAAAGCAATCTGATGGATTAGTGTTTTGAAAATAATAATATGAGATGTTAATCCTAAACTCTAGGAAATTCACATTTACAGGGTTTCGACGTCTGTGTTTGGTATATCGATTCCAGTTGTTCTCGACACATGACGGGCGATAAATCCTTGCTTGTCAACTTCATTGACAAATTCCTAGGAACGGTTACATTCGGAAATGATGAGATTGCAACAATAACGGGTTACGGAGATTTTGTGCAAAATGGCATAACAATCAAACGGGTTTCATATGTTGAGGGTTTGGGGTGCAGTTTATTTAGTGTGAGCCAATTCTGCGATGGAGATCTCAAAGTTTTGTTTGAACGTCGACAATGCTCGGTGCAATCAACCGAAGGGAATGATCTTCTTGTTGGTAAACGTTGTGCTTCACTATATACTATTGACCTCAATGATGCACCATCACATGCAACCATGTGTTTGGCCACTCGTTTTACCAAAGAAAATTCATGGTTATGGCATCATCGGATGTCACACCTGAATTACAAGGGTATCAATCGACTAGTCTCTAAAGATTTAGTTGATGGTATTCCAACCTTTCAATATGATAAGCATCATGTGTGTCCATCATGTGCGATGGGTAAGCTGAAACGGACTAATCATTCGCTTAAGTAAAACCCCAGTACTTTATTGTCTTTGCAATTTTTGCATATGGACTTATGTGGACCCATGCGTATTTCTAGCCTCGGTGGCAAGAAACATGTGCTTGTCATTGTTGATGACTATACCCGGTTTACATGGATTTTTCTTTTGCGAACTAAGTCAGAAACCCCCGCCATTATCATTGAATTCATTAAAAAGATTCAACGCTCTTTTAACAAACATGTTAAGAGCATCAGAACTGACAATGGGACAGAATTTAAGAATGACCCGCTTGATAGTTATTTGAAAGACAAAGGCATTGAACATCAGTTCTCTGCTGCTCGGACCCCCCAACAAAATGGAGTAGTCGAACGACGTAATCGTACGTTGTGCAAAGCAGCACGAACGATGCTTGCCTACTCCAAATTACCTCCAAAAATGTGGGGGGAGGCCATTTCAACTGCATGCTATACCCAAAATCATTGTATTGTAAACAAACATTTTGATAAAACTCCATATGAGTTATTATATGGTAGACGCCCGAATGTCAAATATTTCTGTGTTTTTGGTTGTATATGCTATGTGCTTAACGATTTTGACAGCCTCGGAAAGTTTGATCCTCATGGCGATCAGGCCATATTTCTTGGTTATTCCTCGACCAAAGTTGCTTATCGTGTTTATCATAAGCGGACAAAGATGATTAAAGAGAGCATTGATAAGGCTAAAAAGGAACATATATTTCATAGCATTATCCCCCAAGAAAGACAGGATTTTAGTTGTAATTGTTCCATATTCAAGTAATATTCGTTTATATTTAATAAGTGCGAAGACAAAAGGCGTAAACGAAGATTTGAAGACAAAAAGGTCCAAAATGCTCAAATGTACAAGATTCAATCAAAAAGGTTCAAAATATTTATGAAGGACATCTAAAAATGACAAGAGTACAAGTTGCGGAACGCAAAGTACACGATATAAAATAATACGCGAAGACGTCCGAAAATCCGGAACCGGGACCCGAGCCAAGAAGAAACGCCCGACGCAACGGACCAAAAATATCTAGCCTACTATGCACAAGAATAAAATATAATATATAAATAATTATATTAATTATTTATATATATTTATATTTATTTTATATTATGTCGGCAAAGCTATGTGACAAACGTATGTGAGCTGTCCAGCATAGCCATGTGACTCGCATGGATTTATGCCTATTTCCCATGCGAGTCGCATGAGGATCAGATTCAGCTCAGGTTCTATAAAAGGCCAGTTTTCTACTCGTTTTTAACACACCACACACATATACATAATAATACTCCGTAAGAATAATGTAATAATAATAATAAATTTATAATATATAAATAAATATAGTATAGATTAGTGTTATATTAGATTAGTTTGGGTTATGTAAAAGTTATTTTTACGGGTTTTGAAGTCGAAATTCTGTCCGTGTACCACTACGCGATAAATAATCAATGTAAGCTATGTTCTCCTTTTTAAATTAATGTCTCGTACTTAAGTTATTATTATGCTTATTTAATCCGAAGTAATCATGATGTTGGGCTAATTACTAAAATGGGTAATTGGGCTTTGTACCATAATTGGGGTTTGGACAAAAGAACGACACTTGTGGAAATTAGACTATGAGCTATTAATGGGCTTTATATTTGTTAACTAAATGATAGTTTGTTAATGTTAATATAAAGATTTACAATTGGGCGTCCCTATAAATTACCATATACACTCGATCGGACACGATGGGCGGGGTATTTATATGTACGAATAATCGTTCATTTAACCGGACACGGGAATGGATTAATAGCCACTAGAATAATTAAAACAGGGGTGAAATTACATTCAAGGGTAATTGGTGTAATTGTTAACAAAGTAGTAAAACCTTGGTTTACACGCAGTCGATAACCTGGTGTATTCATTAAACAAAGTATTAAAACCTTGTTACAATTCGAATCCCCAATTAGTTGGAATATTTAACTTCGGGTATAATAATAATTTGACGAGGGCACTCGCATTTTATATTTATGACTGATGGACTGTTATGGACAAAAACCAGACGGACATATTAAATAATCCAGGACAAAGGACAATTAACCCATGGGCATAAAACTAAAATCAACACGTCAAACATCATGATTACGGAAGTTTAAATAAGCATAATCCTTTTATTTCATATTCTATTGCAATTTTATTTATTGTTATTTTATTTATCGTCATTTATTTATTTTACGCACTTTAATTATTGTCATTTATCTTTACGCTTAAAAATATAAAATCGACAAACCGGTCATTAAACGGTAAACTCCCTTTTATATATTATTATATATAATTATATATATTTTGTATAAATATAGTTAAAAATATAGTAAGTATCACCAGCTCCCTGTGGAACGAACCGGACTTACTAAAAACTATACTACTCTACGATTAGGTACACTGCCTATTGTGTTGTAGCAAGGTTTTGGTATATCCATTTTGTAAATATTTAATTAAAACTTGTTAAATTTTGTAGCATTCCGTATTAAAAATATAGTATATTTCGTAACCCCACGCTACGACATCAAGTTTTTGGCGCCGCTGCCGGGGAGTCGGCGAAATTTTTATATTTTGTTTTTAGAAAAACAATATAAAATCTTTAAAAAAAAATTTTTTAAAAAAACTTAAAAACTTAAAAATTTTTATATATAAATTTATTTTTAAGATTTTTACTATAAACTATCTCTATTTTTATTTTAGTTTTATAAAAATATAAAGTTTTTATTTAATTTATATATTTTATATAAATATTTTTAAAACAGAAAAATTAAAAATTAGAAAAACAGAAAATAAAAATAAATAATAAATAAAACGTGAACCTGTCATTTTTTGACCCCCATTTGAACTGGACCAACAGGTCATGCGACTCGCATGACCCTTCTGCATAAACCCATGCGAGTCGCATGAGGTCTTCTGACAGGCCCACTCACTTGACCTAAAAACGCATTTATTACGTTTTATTTTATTATTATTATTATAACCCTAGTTTTTATTATTATTATTATTATTATTTTTAGATAATTTAATTTATATTTACTTTTAATTAGTTTTAAATTTATAAACTTAATACTTTTATAATATAAAATATAAAAATAATATTTTTATAAAACTAATAATTTTTATAAACTTTTTATTAACTTTTATATTTTGTATCTTTTATTTATTTTTAGCGTAATTTTTGTATTTTTATCATTCGTGCTTAGTTTTAAGTCTAATTTTTACCGTAGTTTCATTTTTATTTCTAGAATTTTTAGGCATTGCCGTAAAATCCCTTAAGTGCTTATTCCTTAGACTAAGATTTAGGTGCTTTAGAATTTTGCGACGCCGTTTTTCGCTTTAGTTTTAAATAGATTTTAGTGCCTTTAAGTAATTGCGGATTTCCTATAGAATTGCTTCTAAGCCTTAATACCTTTAGGCACAACTTTTTAGATTTAGTTTTTAGACTTTTAAGTTCCGACGTTTTATTTTCTTATTTTTATTTTTCGACGCCTATTTTTCTACCTTTTTATTTTTCGACACTTTTTGACGCGCAATCTATTTCTTTCTTATTTCTCGACGCTTTAGTTTTCTAGGACTTAGAAATTTTCTCTACTTCTTATCTAATTCTCAAACGGAAAGAAAAATTATTTAAGTGGTTAAATTAATGGACGTTGACATTTTTCTGGTTCGTAGTAATAGTTGGATTTGTTAGTGGCTAGTTGTGGGCTTCCGATTTAAAGGGTCCTGGCTACCTGCTGCATCTTTTGGCTATTCGAAACGTGGGCAAAAATCAGAAAAGTCTATTAATTGGACAACTTAGATAAGTTTTTCTATTTTTTATAACTAATAGGATAATTCGTGAATACACCACATTGTAGCTAAAATTTGGCCATCGCAATAAAATGGAAAAATTTGAAAACAAAGCCTTGGAAACTCTTTTTGAACTCCGAAATCAATTAAATCAATACTCTCAAATGAGTGTTGATGACAATTCGGTCAGTCAATCTTGGATCGCGAACGACGAAACAATAACTGGTTGTTAAATCTGTGGAGATTATCACTCAACATGAGAATGTTACTATTATGTTCCTATGGAAAATTACGTACCCACAGAACCTGAATGGAGCGATTACGAAGAATGCAATTCAAACTGGGATTATTCCCAAGAATTTATCGAAACTCAACAACCAGAAGACGAGGAAAATTACGTGTCCGAAAATTCTTTAGATCATATGAAAATCAAACTCGAAGAACTCGATGCTCAAAATGAACAAATGAGCGAGTTTGTAAACCGACAAGCTGAAACTCTATCAGATTACACACCTGTTGATCTGAGGAGTATTGTGCAAGAAAATCTCAAATCATCGAATTTTGATGTATTCGAGAGCTCCGAAATCACCAACTATCCCGATGATAATTCTTATTCAGCCTTACCAATTTCACAACATATCGACACATTAGCCTCTACCGACGAAGAAGATGTAAGGGTAACAAATTGGTACTCTTGGGAAAACGATAACGTTGAAAATTTTACCCCCGAGACCAAACCGAACTTCACCATTCCACAACCTCCTAACCCAATATTCTCAATAGACGAGTCATCTACTGAAGATGAACCACGAGCTGTAATAGATAATGACACTTCGGATTTCACCCAATTGGGTAATAGAGGTGAAAACTTTGATCCCGAGAATAAAAGGAAGAAAATATTAGGAATTGTCCGCCCTATAGATATAAGTATGTCGGTGTATATCGATCCATTTGACCAAGAACCAGAAAAGAGACATATCCATTTACTAAAAGCTACACTTAAAAAAGAATTAAGTAGTGACGTTCGGGTGAGTCTAAACTTTAAACCCATTGATATATTATACACCACCCGAGATATAAATAACTGGCTCACTATTTTAATTCGTGGAACATATTCCACCGACTTCACATATCGTCAGCTAAAGTGTGGGGAAGTCTAACCCCACTTAACGTTAAATTAGGGGTTCGGGTTAGTGCATAACTCGTTAATAAACATGCATGATAACTTAGGGTAAAATACGCATTTTCAAAAATTAGCAAACAGTTCAGAAAAGCAACCATTTTTGAAGAAAAACATGTGTGATAAAACAAGAAGGAATGAACGGTGAGGCGCGCCATCTATCATTCGACGAGCTTTGTAAGTACAAACTAGGTATTCTTAATAACTTTTCTACACTAATCACCCTCATGAATTTATAATTAGAGTCTGATTTCATGCAAATGATGGCATTGCATGATCTTAAGTGTGGGGAAGGGTTATAAATTCTCTCGGATTTTACACTTGGTTTATTTGCCAAATTTTGTGAAAATTTGAAAAATTTTCAACTAAATGAAGTCAAAATCATGTTTATACATATTTATGAACGATGAAAATTAGGTGTTAATACCGAAATTATCGTTACCTCTAAAAGGACATAAATTGAGAAACAACCTAAAACGCTTGAATTCATTTAAAATGGAATAAAGGAGAATAAAAAGGCAAAGAAAGAAACTAAGTGTGGGGAGAATGTACCAAGTTATTCAATTAAAAAAAACTATCTATCACATGTTTGTACAAAGTTATAGCAGGTGTTTTTGTTTTGAACTAAATTAACTATTTTACCCGATGAAAAAAAAAGAATAGATGGATCTACACGATGAATCAATTCCATCATTAAAAGGAAGTAAAGTCTTCCGAAAAAGACACGCGCTTCTTGATTTAGGTCATGAAGTTGTCGTCCAGACCAGCTGTAGGTTGACGAAAAATCTAGAAAAGTCATCTCTAAAATCAGCTGGAAATCCACGGACCTCAGCATCAAACAGGGTCGCCAAGTGTCCTAACCATGAGAAGGATTTATCTCGTACAATGGGGGGCACCGTGCAAATTAGCTTGATAAGACTAATGAATCAGATCCCCAGAAAGGATAATCTCCTTTAAAGATCAAAAATCAGCTTTTAAGCCTGATATTACTCAATCCTTGAGATTGACCTTAAAGATTGAGAATTCAAACTCATGGAATTTGATGATATCTAAACTCGAGCTTGAACGAGAAAATATTTTGATCAAATTAAAACCGATTTGTTTTCTGAAAACCCATTTTCAATGCGTTCATTACCATTGAACGTAAAATCCTAGGAATTCACCTGGAATTCATTAGGTCACCTGAACCAATTCGGGTGTCAACCGTAAGAACGGTGGTTGCATAGCATGGTCGAAGACAGGACCTTGTGCCAGACCGAAAAATCAAAGGATGATCTTTACTATTGCTCCTACCAAGGATAGTTCTAGCATCCGACACGTTAATTAGACCATGAACAAATGCATGTCATTAGACATTGCCTTAACAGTTTCTTGTTCATCGCTTTCCTTTACAACCGGACGGTAGTTTACCTAAAGGTAATATACGGAACAAGTAAACTGGATGTGTGCTTCCGATACCGGGATAGCAGTGGATTACACGAACCTAAAAGTTTTAAGCCAAAATATTGATCCACAAATATATTTTGCAACACCGATGATGGATCAAATCAGAAAACTTGTCTAGGGTAAAATCTAGCTTGAATTTTTAAAAGATCAAATGTTTTCATAAAGATCCAATTTCCTTAAGGATCTACATTTTTATAGTCATGTGGGACTGTAAACCACCTTTCAAATGTGCACTTTGCTTTGAAAACCGAAAGTAAATCGGCTATTTGATTGCAAGTGTCGTTGACCTAAACCCAAGGCAACTGTGGATGACACACCCACCTTTAACCATGGTTCTATCGTTACTATCATTGTTTATACCGCCGTATGAAAATCACTGATGTATAAAGTGTGAAGAATAAAGAAGTGATTTGTATATTTTTATTTCAAGACTGTATTGCTTGAGGACAAGCAACGCTCAAGTGTGGGGATATTGATAAGGCTAAAAAGGAACATATATTTCATAGCATTATCCCCCAAGAAAGACAGGATTTTAGTTGTAATTGTTCCATATTCAAGTAATATTCGTTTATATTTAATAAGTGCGAAGACAAAAGGCGTAAACGAAGATTTGAAGACAAAAAGGTCCAAAATGCTCAAATGTACAAGATTCAATCAAAAAGGTTCAAAATATTTATGAAGGACATCTAAAAATGACAAGAGTACAAGTTGCGGAACGCAAAGTACACGATATAAAATAATACGCGAAGACGTCCGAAAATCCGGAACCGGGACCCGAGCCAAGAAGAAACGCCCGACGCAACGGACCAAAAATATCTAGTCTACTATGCACAAGAATAAAATATAATATATAAATAATTATATTAATTATTTATATATATTTATATTTATTTTATATTATGTCGGCAAAGCTATGTGACAAACGTATGTGAGCTGTCCAGCATAGCCATGCGACTCGCATGGATTTATGCCTATTTCCCATGCGAGTCGCATGAGGATCAGATTCAGCTCAGGTTCTATAAAAGGCCAGTTTTCTACTCGTTTTTAACACACCACACACATATACATAATAATACTCCGTAAGAATAATGTAATAATAATAATAAATTTATAATATATAAATAAATATAGTATAGATTGGTGTTATATTAGATTAGTTTGGGTTATGTAAAAGTTATTTTTACGGGTTTTGAAGTCGAAATTCTGTCCGTGTACCACTACGCGATAAATAATCAATGTAAGCTATGTTCTCATTTTTAAATTAATGTCTCGTACTTAAGTTATTATTATGCTTATTTAATCCGAAGTAATCATGATGTTGGGCTAATTACTAAAATGGGTAATTGGGCTTTGTACCATAATTGGGGTTTGGACAAAAGAACGACACTTGTGGAAATTAGACTATGAGCTATTAATGGGCTTTATATTTGTTTAACTAAATGATAGTTTGTTAATGTTAATATAAAGATTTACAATTGGGCGTCCCTATAAATTACCATATACACTCGATCGGACACGATGGGCGGGGTATTTATATGTACGAATAATCGTTCATTTAACCGGACACGGGAATGGATTAATAGCCACTAGAATAATTAAAACAGGGGTGAAATTACATTCAAGGGTAATTGGTGTAATTGTTAACAAAGTAGTAAAACCTTGGTTTACACGCAGTCGATAACCTGGTGTATTCATTAAACAAAGTATTAAAACCTTGTTACAATTCGAATCCCCAATTAGTTGGAATATTTAACTTCGGGTATAATAATAATTTGACGAGGGCACTCGCATTTTATATTTATGACTGATGGACTGTTATGGACAAAAACCAGACGGACATATTAAATAATCCAGGACAAAGGACAATTAACCCATGGGCATAAAACTAAAATCAACACGTCAAACATCATGATTACGGAAGTTTAAATAAGCATAATCCTTTTATTTCATATTCTATCGCAATTTTATTTATTGTTATTTTATTTATCGTCATTTATTTATTTTACGCACTTTAATTATTGTCATTTATCTTTACGCTTAAAAATATAAAATCGACAAACCGGTCATTAAACGGTAAACCCCCTTTTATATATTATTATATATATTTTGTATAAATATAGTTAAAAATATAGTAAGTATCACCAGCTCCCTGTGGAACGAACCGGACTTACTAAAAACTATACTACTCTACGATTAGGTACACTACCTATTGTGTTGTAGCAAGGTTTTGGTATATCCATTTTGTAAATATTTAATTAAAACTTGTTAAATTTTGTAGCATTCCGTATTAAAAATATAGTATATTTCGTAACCCCACGCTACGACATCAAGCATTAACGTCAAGTTCGATGAATTTTCGGGAATGGCTTTTGAACAACTCAGTTCAAAACCCGATCCTAACCTGGCTATTACTTCTTCCGCGCAAAACTCAATTTTCTCGAAGAAGGGTGTTCCTACGGTTACATCAGAGGAACTGGATATTTTGTTTGATAGTCTTTATACTCCTCAACGGGATTCAAATGTTCAAGCCGTACCGGTTACACCACCACAGTCAACTACTGTGGAGACTCTTCAAAGTCTTTTTGATGAAGATTCAACACCAACTGATTCACCTGTTGCTTCTTCATCCTCCCTCCAACCTACTGTTACTGATAATCTTGAACCAATTCAAGATTCATCAGTTAATACAACTCCAGCTGTTTCTCCAGAAACTCTATTGAATCCATTAGATAATGTTACATCAGATCCAGCGGATCAAGGCTCAACGTCAACAACAGTTGATGTTTCAATGGATACCACTGATGTACAACCTCTTCCACACACCCGATGGACTAAAAGTCATCCAATAGATCTTATTATTGGTGACGCATCTGGTCCAGTGTCAACTCGAAGGGCTACTCAGAATATGTGTCTATTCACAACCTTTCTTAGTAAGATTGAACCAACAACGGTTGCTCAAGCTTTACTAGATCCATACTGGGTAGTTGCAATGCAAGACGAGATCAATCAATTTGAACGATTGAAAGTATGGCGATTAGTTCCAAGACCAACGGGTCAACGACCAATAGGGGTAAAGTGGATTTTCAAGAACAAGAAAGATTCTGATGGAATTGTGGTTCGAAACAAGGCACGTCTTGTGGCTAAAGGATATCGACAACAAGAAGGCATTGATTATGACGAAACGTTTGCTCCGGTTGCTAGGATTGAGGCAATTCGTCTTTTCCTTGCATTTGCTTCTCATATGAAGTTCATGGTGTTTCAAATGGATGTCAAAACTGCTTTTCTGAATGGTCATCTTCAAGAGGAAGTCTATGTTGATCAACCGTGGGCTTTGTCGATCCCATTCATCCAAACCACATTTACTACTTGGAGAAAGCTTTATACGGTTTGAAGCAAGCACCGCGTGCATGGTACGAGACCTTAACAAAGTATTTGCTGGACAATGGCTTCTCTCATGGAACGATTGATACAACGCTATTCATCTGTAAAAACCACGGTCACATTCTCTTGGTTCAAATTTACGTTGATGATATTATTTTTGGTTCCACGTCCCCGGCCTTATGCAAAGAATTTGGTGACCTTATGGCCAGCAAATTCGAAATGAGCATGCTTGACCAGTTAACTTTCTTCTTGGGGTTACAAGTAAAACAATTACCAAATGGGATTTTTATCAGTCAAACAAAGTATATCAATGATATGCTAAAACGTTTTAAAATGACTGCTTTAAAACCAATGACAACCCCAATGAGGACTTTACTGGATGCTGATACTAATGGGGAACCCTTTGATATTACGCTTTATCAAAGCATCGTTGGTTCTTTAATGTATCTGACTGCAAGTCGACCAGACATTACACTTGCCGTAACTGTCTGTGCCCGCTTTCAGTCCAACCCTAAGAAATCTCACTCCAAAGCGGTTGTTAGGATTTTTCAATACCTTAAAGGTACACCTAACCTTGGGATCTGGTATCCTCATGGATCCGATTTCAATCTCACTGCTTATATTGATGCGGATCATGGTGGTTGCCATGTTAATAGAAAAAGCACATCTGGATCAATTCAGATGTTGGGGAATAGGCTAGTTGGTTGGTCATCCAAAAAGTAGAACTGTGTGTCTTTATCAACAGCTGAGTCTGAGTACATTGCTGCTGCTCACTGTTGTTCACAAGTTTTGTGGATGCAAACTCAACTCTTGGACTATGGCTTTAAGATTTCTAAGACCCCGATCTATTGTGATTCACAAAGTGCTATTGCAATAACAAGCAACCCGGTTCAGCATTCTAAAACTAAACACATAGATATTCGTTATCATTTCATTAAGGACCATGTAGAGAAAGGGGATGTAGAATTATACTTTGTGCCTACTAAAGTGCAGTTAGCTGATATGTTCACTAAACCTTTAGATGAACTTAGGCTAAAATTCTTGATCAAAGAGATTGGCATGGTAGAGTATAGTGCTTGATATTCCTTAGATCTGTTGGGACTTATTTTTGGGATCTTGTGTTTAGGGGGAGTAGATACTTTCTAGGGGGAGCAACTAAGTTTCAGTGCTTTAGATAATTTTTCTTTAAGGGACTGCCTTTAGATTAATGATAACTTCCTAGGTACATTTGTTCAATGGTTACGCAAGAGGGAGGTAACTCATTGATATCCTATTTCAAGGGGGAGTTGATTCATTTTCTTGGGAACATAATCAAAATGTTGATTTACTTTCTTGTATATCACATTTTGAGGGGGAGAAAAAGGGAGAAAATGAGAAAATTATTCAAAAATATTGTTTTTCAAAAGTGAATTCAAAATTTCTTTGTTTTTATCTGAAATAATTCACTATAGCTTGTATACATATCAGTATGCAACCCGCGTCAACAATTGGTATCACTGGAGATTTGTACTTTGTATAAAATTCAAAGTTCTTTTAAGTACAAATCTTATTTTGAAAAATTCATAAAAATTGGAAAAGATAAAATCCAAAAATATTTAAATTTTACTGAATAAATGCTATTTTTAGCATTTTACCGAGTCTGACAACCAACTGTACAGATTCGGTAAGTTCAAAGTTTTAAAAAAAAATTGTCTCAGAATTGTTTTTCATGAAAAGATTGAAATGGATTTCAAGAGGAAAAATCAATTTGTCAAGATTTGGAGTTAAATTGTTTATGTTTTGAAAAATTGGACTGAATTCGGTATATTAGGCCCATTCTGTAAAGCCCATTCGGTATTTTACCTTCGGTATCTATAAAAGGAGAGTCAAAGTCAAACATTACTCTTACTGTTATTAATTATCTACCGAGTCTGTTGATTATACCGAATCTGCCTAATTCTACCGAGTCCGTCATTCTCTTTCTTCAAATTCTTGGTAATTGTTCATTTTAATCAATGTTTAAGATATATAATTGTAGATCTGAGATAATTATGTTTTTATCAACCAGAAAAGTTCAAAATAACTGGATTATGATCTTTAATTTTTGAAATCTTGTTGATTATACCGAGTCTGAGTCGATTTCAATTAATCTTTGATTAAACTCAATTGATTTGGAAAATCAACATGAAATCTTGTCTAATCTGAGTTAAATTGACTGATCTATCATTTGACCGAGCCTGATTACATGTTTAATTGCTTATTTGATGGATTCTGTATCTACCGAATGTGTTCTTATCTTGATACCGAATTTGTTCATACAATTAACATGTTAATATGCTTGTAATTGAATGGTTGTTTGATCATGGTTGTGAAATTACATGATATGTGATAGAATATGCATGTTTGAGTGACTTTCTGTTAATTGTTGAAGATACCGAATCTGGTTTTCCTTCTTGATACCGAGTCTGAAATTTGGTACCTTGAAATTTTCTGATTTTTATCTTCAAACACTTAACATGTTTATTCTATATTTTTCTGATATGAAAACTCAAGCATATTTGGTTACAGAATCTAAAGTTTTCATAACTACCGAATCTGCTTGTATTGTGCTGAAATTGACTAAGTGTTGTTTTGATTCCTTGTGTTATATAATTGACTTTGCATGATGATTTTGTACTAAGATGAATATCATATGAATGTCATGGTTGTCAATTATTTGTTCATATTTGAGAATAAAAGACTTTTATATTTGAAAAACCATAAAAATCTTAAAATTTAAAAATATAAAAAGGATTTCAAAGGCAAATAAGAATAGAGATATATGCTTTTTGTTAAATATCTTGTGGTCTTCTATTTCTTATTTATACAGCTAAATGGCGAACAATCACTTTATCAACTCTGAAACCAATATTCCCTGCAAATATTGGACTGCAATTCTAGAGAGGCATACTTTATGGCCTGCTCTGAGCTCCACAGTTAGTGTGCCAGAAACAGACTTGGATATTCTTAACAGATCAATCAGATTTGTGGAGGCCACACAACCAAATGCTACTAATCCACAGGGCGAACCAGCCAGATTTGAATTTAGGCTGAGAGGAGTACAAGGATTCAGGAGTATCACAAAAGCAGACTTCAGGAGGATATTCAGACTTCCTCTTGTACAGAATGCTCATGCTTTTCCTGCTACTCAGCAAATGATGACTTCTGTCTTTGATCTTGGTTATGTTGGAGCTACCAATGTTCCACCAGCTAAGTTTCAGAAGAAATATCTGCACTCAAGGTGGTATGTGATCTTCTCAATCATCAACAGGTGCTTGTTGATGACAAGAAGTGGATCTGATAGCTTAATTGTGCCGATGCTCAAACTTTTCTACTCATTCACAAGAGTAGAGAATCCTGATTATGCAGAACTTATATGGGATTTGGTTCAGGAACAGGTTGAAAAGCCAAGGGGTTCATACATCCCTTCCGAAAGGTTTTTCTGTATCTTTATCCATGATGCTATCAATGCTTGCAGAAATGCAAATATCTTTGTACCAGGTACACATGGATTACAGATGAAAAGGTTTGGAGAGCTGAAGATGAACACCCCTATGGTGTCTGATAATCAATTCACTGCACCAATTCCAAATTGGCTAGTGAGGCTAGCTGAACCCCAAGACGCTCGTATGCGTTCTTATTTTCAGGCTGTAGGAACACCTCTTCCGAACCCGGTACAACAAGAACAAGTTGAACCTGCCGTGGTTCCAGCCCCAGAGGTTGTAGAGGAACCTGTAGTTCAACCACCCGGGCCAGCTAATCCTCCACTTAGGGTGAACCTCAAACGATCTAGGGTAGCACACCAAGCTCAACCCGTGAGGATCAGGGAACCTAGTCCAACTAGGATTGAACCAACCCTTTCCACAACACCCGAAGTAAGCAGTGACACTTCAGCAACAGCATCTGAATCATCTCCTGAACATTCTCCTAAGAGAACTCGATACATGCCTGATGAGATGATTCAGACTCCGCCAACCCAACGAGTAACTAGATCTAGGACTTCGACACCCATCGTCCGCCAAACAGTTACTCCAACAAGTGGTGATACGGACCAAGACCTAGAGCCAATTAGTTCACCCTCACCCATCTCCGTATCACATTCAAGAATAACAGTAAGCCCTACGCTAAATGAAGCACAAGCTTCGGTAGGTAAGAGATCTAAACGCACGGATGGTAAAACGACCATTAAGCCCATCCAATCTAAACAGGACTTAATAATAAATCCTTCAAAGCAAGATGCTTCAGCATCTAAGGAAGTAAAGTCATCCTCTGCAGTAAAGTCTGCATTGACTCAATCGATTGAGGAAACTCAATCATTGAAGTCCAGAACGGCCGAAGGGGAGCCAAAAAATCTTGAAAAGGCACCCTGCGTATCGGTTGGAAATCCTCCTGTACTTCAACGTACAACAGGGTCTCGAGGTCCGGCTTATCTTGATGAGGAAGATCTGCCGCGTCCCATGGAAACGAGTCAACATGACAATCCTTCGGGATATTTATCAGACTTCCAGCAGACTGTTCCCTTGGTTCATGAAAGTGATCCATTGGTTCAAACCACTTTTCTTCCGGATTCTGAATCTCAGGGTCTGGAGGAAGAGTCTTTAACTGAAAGAGATGTGCCACCTCATGGTATATCAATGATTTCAGGAGTCGGGGATAGCAATATCTCTGCGAGAACTAAACAGACGGGTAGTTCTACTACTCTGTCAGAGTCCCATGAGACCAAAGTCATGGAGGCGGATGCTTCGAAAGAAATTTCGCAGGTGACAACTCCGGTTGTTACCCAACCTCCATCAGAAGGGGATATCACGAATCTGACTAGTAGTATGTACAGTCCTACATATAAGAATAATACCGCACAATCATCCTTACCTGCCCTCACGGCAACTCAAACACTTCCACCGACATCGCCTTCAACAGTTGCTGCTGCTGGTGTTCCTATTGTTACTTTTCCACCATCACCTTCTCGTTTACCACTTTTCTATGATGCTTTGGAGCAAGAATATTTCAGTCGTATGTTTTCTAGAGTCAATCTAGATGTTCTTCGACGCACTTCGCTTCAAGCATTTTTTCGTGCTCGTGTTCGATATCCACTTAATTCCTGCTCTTCTCCGTTGAGTCCTCACCATGATGATGAACATGATGATTCTGATCCTCAGAATAGCCATGAAGGGGAGATAGGAGTAGATGGAGAATATCTAACGGTAAACATTTCAACTAAGGGTGGTGGTGTAAGGTCTTCATCAGCTTCACAAGCTCAACAAGTTCAGATGGAATCAGAAATGGTTTCTACACATGATGAAATTGATGATAAGGAGCCTGAGCAAGTTATAATTCCAATTGTTCATAACGAGGCTGATAGTGGACTGGTAGATGAGGATTTGAACTTGAGTGATTTCTATCTTGAAGAGACAGATGACGATGAATTTGTCATTCTAAGCAAGTTATCATCAGTATCTTCAATTCCGGAAGATGTAGAGATTGTAGATGAAGAGAATCCTGAGCCAGTAATAGAAAGTGATGATGAAATCGATTCTTCTGATGACGATGAAGACAATCTTTATGTTAATCCAAATGAAGATGAGATCTTTGATCATATTGAAGATGATGATGCAACAAATCCTACTTGTCATTCATCAAATTCTACACCCTCATCGAGTTCAAATCCAACAAATGCTAATGAAAGTTCAACTTCTGGTACACCTACATCAAGTGAAACAGTGAATTCCAGATTCAAATACAATCATGGAATATTCTTTAAGAATCAGGAGCAAAGATTATTGTTGGGAGTAGAACATGATTTTATAACGTTACGAAACACATTCATCGAGGAAAATGCTTACAAGATCTTCCACATCAATGAATTACCAAGGTGTAAAAGGTTTACTTATATAGGTTCACGATTGCTTCCAGCAAGTGAAAGGAATTGGTATGAGTTTATGTGGAGAAAACATATCAACAAAGATGAAGATGATATATATATATATATATATATATATATATATATATATATATATATATATATATATATATATATATATATATATATATATATATATATATATATATATATATATATATATATATTTGGCTTCAAAGAAAATATCGTATTTCAGAAGTGTTGAATATTACTCGAGTCGGAGTAGAGATAAGCGAAAAGAAAGACGTCATCAGTCAGTTCCACGTTATTAGAGAAGATGAGAAAGAGTACTAGTTCACAGAAGCAGATTTTCATAATCTTGACATGCTTGACATCATTCACATCTACAACTACCTCAGTATCATCATCATTCGACCTTTTGCTAAGGCTCAAGCTTTGGAAGCTGTGAAAAGATACATGACGGAGACAATTGAACTGATGAGACGTGAAGATTTTCAAATAGGTCTCGAAGCAAAAAGGAAAAAGATTCGAATTACGTGTCCCAATCAATTTACAGAGGGACTGAAGGATATGAGGATGTTTCAAATGCAATTCGAACCCGAAGGGTTTATTTTTGTAAATTCTCAAAAAGAAAAGGTGTTCATTCGTACTGAAGAGCTGAACAAATATTCAGATGGAACACTTAAGGCTGAACTGAAGTATCTTAAAATTCATCAAAGCAAGTTCCATGACATTGACATGATAATGGGTCTTGGAGAATTCATAAAGCATATAAGAGATCGTCTGAAACGCCGAGTTCGTACAAGACTGTTTGAGATACTTCGTGGACAGAGAAAGAGAAGATATTTCAAGGAAATGGATGAATATCCATTATATGAAGGAGATCCAAGAAAAGCGTGGGGTGTCTGGAAACCTTCTAAACAACTTTCAGAAAATCAAGTAGAAGTTTCGAAACTAGATGGCACACGATGGAAACTAACGTTTGGACCTCTCAAGATTTCAAAATAGGATTATAGTGTAAAGTTCACATTTAACACTAAGGGGGAGATTGTTAGGACCCCGAAGTTGTATAGTGTTAATGTGAAAATACGCTTAAATGAAGGTTCCTTAGAAGAGGGCTATATAAGGAACCTAAGTAATCCTAATTAGATAGCCATTGCATTGTAACCGAGTTCTAGAAGCTGTGGAATGTAATTGTACCGATTCTCTCTAATACCGAGTCTCATGCTTACATACCGAATCTCTCTTTATCTTATCATTTCTCTCAATCTCAACATGATCTGACCTATCATTTGACATTATGTAACAGATTGTTGTGATTTTTCATCTTAGATTTGTGTAATACAGAATCTTTACTGAATCTACCTCATTTTCAAGATGTCTACTCAAGATACTTTGATCATTGGATCAGATTCCCGTCCTCCAGTGTTGTTTGATGGCAAATACACTCAGTGGCTTCACCGTATCACTCAGTACATAGACTATAAGGGTGAGAAAGCAAAACACATTTGGGCTTCTCTGAGAGATAGTCCAGTTGTTGATTATCATCCGGATACTGGTATGCCAATTCCAGTCTATGAACTTTCTGGTGATAAGTGTGAGAGAGCTCAGGGTGACATAGAGGCAAAGAATATTGTTATGCAAGCTATCCCATATGAATTGTTTGAAAATGTTGATAGCAATACAACATCAAAAGATATATGGGATGAGATCAAACGACAGCAAGAAGGTTATGACATGTCAGACGTAACTAAATTGAATAAGGCTCTGGGATTCTATGAAGATTTCAAGCAGGAAACTGATGAACCACTCAAGGATACCTATCGTCATTTCAATGGTGTTCTCAATGAGTTAAAAAGGTGCAAGATCATAAAAGTAAATGCTGAAGTCAACATGAAGTTTCTCAAAAAGCTCAATGCTGATTGGCTTCCTTATGGAACCATTGTTCGATCTACTAAAGAGATTGACAAGTTGACTATTCATGAGCTTGTTGGAGTTCTTATGCATTACCAACCTGAGGTGTCTAAACTTCAAGAAGGAAGGAAAGAGTCTTCTCCGGGCGATCCACTTGCCCTAATTGCCAAAAAGAAGAGCAAATCGTTGACGTCTTCCAAAAGCTTGTCCAAGAAAGTGCTTGTTGAAGAATCAACTGATTCAGAAGATTTGAATCTTTCTGATGTTGATGATTCTCATCTAGAATTAGTCAAGATGGCAGCCATGTTCACAAAAGCCTTGAACAAACATAAGTTTAAAGGCAAATCAAGCAATCAATGCAAAAACTCGTCATCTTTCTCGTACTACAAGAAAGCTGATCAATCTAAGCAACAACGTGCTGATGATTCCAAGAAGGAAGATTCAATTTGTTTCAATTGTGGCAAAGCTGGTAATTACTCTCGTGAGTGCAAGATGCCTAAGAAGAAGGACGCAGCTTACTACAAGAAGAAAATGTTGATGGCTAAGATTGTGGAAACTGGGGGAGAGCTAAAACCGGTTGATGATACTTGGTTTAACTGGACTAACGATTCAGATTCAGAGGTGGAACATGCAATTGTTTGCAAGGTGACAAAGCTCATCAAAGCTAAGGAAGCAATGGAGAATTCTGACTCAACATCCGATGATGATGAGGTACAATCATCTGAAATCTCACCTGATTTTATAAAAATGTAAAATGACTTGATGAAGAATCTGGTCTCAATGTCAAAAGAAGTCAAAGGCTTAAAATCTGAAAAAAAGTTTTAAAAGATAAAATCAAAATGAATGAGACCAGACCTTCCTCATCCAAATTGCAAACGGATGTGCAACAATTGACTCTCCAACTCAACTCTAAGGAAACCGAGTTGGAAGATCTGAAAAAGACAATTCATCCAATTAAAGTTGAAAGAACTGATTATCGTTTAAAATCGGAATGACTTGCAGAAAAAGTTCAATTTTTAGAAAAAGATCTTTCTGATTTGAAAAACCAACATGAACCCACACTTTCAAAACTAAACAAGAAAATCGTTCAATTGGAAAACACCATAATTGAAAAGAACACTGAAATTTCTTTATTGTCAAAAGAATCTTTTCAAATGAAAGCACAACTTGCTCGATATGAGGAAAAACTCTATCGAACAGAGCAATCCAAAGGTATCATGGATATGGAACTTTCAAAACAAACGATTTTCATGAATATACCAAAAACGATTCATGGTGAAAAGTGGGGGTTGGGTTATGAAGATCCGAAAATTTTGGAAGATGCTTCCAAAAAGATTCCAGGATTATATCATTCTGATTATTTTCAAGCTGGTTTACCATCGCATTTTGTACATGCTTCTGATGCTGATTTTGATGATATTATTGTAAATCGTAAATCTAGGAAATACCATCAAATTAGGTTAATGTATGAAAAAATCAATGCTAAGATAGGTAAATCGAATCCTGATTTCTTGAAAAATCTTGTTGAAACTGAAAAGAACATGCAACGTGAAGATTATGTGCCTAAGCGTAGACTGGTTTATATCCCAACACTCATGCTAGAGAAATACATTTTAATGCTTGAGAATGAAGTGTTTAACAAACCTAGTTCTAGCATTACTGCAATAGATGAGGTGTTTGATGAACCAATTTTTGATGTGAAACTAATTCTACCAACTTTACCTGCATGTCCAGATGATGTTTTCCGTGCAGACCTAGCACATGAACTAACTATCTTCTTTGAGACAGATTCTCTAGGTCAAAATTCTTTAGATGATAAAGTAGAACCTCAGGATGAACCGAACATTGAACCTTTAATAGATTTTGAAAGTCAACTTGATCCTTTGCATGATTATTACTTGCATTTGCCTGCTGTACGTAATTTGAATCGTATAGTAGCTCAACTTGAACAGGAGAATATTGACTTGCAACTTAAGTGCCAATCATTAGAACAAATGCTTGCTTTGTGTGATAAATTGCCTTCACTGCCTAAGAAAGAATGTACTTATGCTTTTAAGGAGGGTGAAGTGATAGTTTCTGCTGCAGAATTATGTCTTGAGATTAAAAGCTTAAAACAAAAGATAATTCAAATGAAACAGGCTAACACACTTAAGAAAACGTCTAATGTTGTAACCAATGTGCTTGAATGTACTGGTGGGATTACTAAGAAGGGGAAGGGAACAACAACATCTAAGGATGTAAAACCCATTACTATTCTTAAAAATCCTCTACGTTCTCAATTTGGCAATCATGGTTCGAAAGTTTTTTCTACAACTCAGTATATTGTTAAAAAGGTTCATTCTTCAAATGGTTCTGTGTTAACTAAAAAGATTCCTATGATTCCTATGATAAAAACTTCAAAAGAGAGTCTTTTAAAGAAATCAGTTAAGTCCACAACACACACAAGTTCTAAACCTGATTTAAGTGAGTATGATGCAAAAGAACGTACAATCAAATTGGAAATTCTGCAAAATCATTCATCTCATGTGTCAACTGAAAAGTTTGGACGTCTAACTAACAAAGGTGTTTTTCGTGTCACAGGTCATAATCCAAACATGAATTACAAATCTGTATGGGTTCCTAAGTCCACGACTAAGAAAGTAGCAACCAAACCAAAGCAATCTGCTAGTCGGCCTAGGAAATCATCTCATGTTTTTCAATTTTCGTCTGTGAACAAAACATCTACTTGGAATAAATTGTGTGTTAAGACTTCTGATAACGATGTAAAGATTGATATTGCGTATGATGCTTCATGTAATGTGGTTTTAAATGATGCTTTATTGTCTAAACTGCATGATGCTTTACATGATTATTTCATCATTGATCCAAAGTTTGTTGTTAATCCAAAGTTTATTGTTGGTACTAACCGAAAAGGATCCAAAAAACTTTGGGTACCTAAACTCTAGGAAATTCACAATTACAGGGTTTCGACATCTGTGTTTGGTATATCGATTCCGGTTGTTCTCGACACATGACGGGCGATAAATCCTTGCTTCTCAACTTCATTGACAAATTCCTAGGAACGGTTACATTCGGATATGATGAGATTGCAACAATAACGGGTTACGGAGATTTTGTGCAAAATGGCATAACAATCAAACGGGTTCATATGTTGAGGGTTTGGGGTGCAGTTTATTTAGTGTGAGCCAATTCTGCGATGGAGATCTCAAAGTTTTGTTTGAACGTCGACAATGCTCGGTGCAATCCACCGGAGGAAATGATCTTCTTGTTGCCTCGGAAAGTTTGATCCTCATGGCGATCAGGCCATATTTCTTGGTTATTCCTCGAGCAAAGTTGCTTATCGTGTTTATCATAAGCGGACAAAGATGATTAAAGAGAGCATTAACGTCAAGTTCGATCAATTTTCGGGAATGGCTTTTGAACAACTCAGTTCAAAACCCGATCCTAACCTGGATATTACTTCTTCCGTACAAAACTCAATTTTCTTGAAGAAGGGTGTTCCTACGGTTACATCAGAGGAACTGGATATCTTGTTTGATAGTCTTTATACTCCTCAACTGGATTCAAATGTTCAAGCCGTACCGGTTACACCACCACAGTCAACTACTGTGGAGACTCTTCAAAGTCTTTTTGATGAAGATTCAACACCAACTGATTCACCTGTTGCTTCTTCATCCTCCCTCCAACCTCCTGTTACTGATAATCTTGAACCAATTCAAGATTCATCAGTTGATACAACTCCAGCTGTTTCTCCAGAAACTCTATTGAATCCATTAGATAATGTTACATCAGATCCAGCGGATCAAGGCTCAACGTCAACAACGGTTGATGTTTCAATGGATACCACTGATGAACAACCTCTTCCATACACCCGATGGACTAAAAGTCATCCAATAGATCTTACTATTGGTGACAGATCTGCTCCAGTGTCAACTCGAAGGGCTACTCAGAATATGTGTCTATTCACAGCCTTTCTTAGTAAGATTGAACCAATATGTGTCTTTACTAGATCCATACTGGGTAGTTGCAATGCAAGACGAGATCAATCAATTTGAACGATTGAAAGTATGGGGATTAGTTCCAAGACCAACGGGTCAACGACCAATAGGGGTAAAGTGGATTTTCAAGAACAAGAAAGATTCTGATGGAATTGTGGTTCGAAACAAGGCACGTCTTGTGGCCAAAGGATATCGACAACAAGAGGGCATTGATTATGACGAAACGTTTGCTCCGGTTGCTAGGATTGAGGCAATTCGTCTTTTCCTTGCATTTGCTTCTCATATGAAGTTCACGGTGTTTCAAATGGATGTCAAAACTCCTTTTCTGAATGGTTATCTTCAAGAGCAAGTCTATGTTGATCAACCAGAGGGCTTTGTCGATCCCATTCATCCAAACCACGTTTACTACTTGGAGAAAGCTTTATACGGTCTGAAGCAAGCACCGCGTGCATGGTACGAGACCTTAACAAAGTATTTACTGGATAATGGCTTCTCTCGTGGAACGATTGATACAACGCTATTCATCCGTAAATACCACGGTCACATTCTCTTGGTTCAAATTTACGTTGATGATATTATTTTTGGTTCCACGTCCCCGGCCTTATGGAAAGAATTTGGTGACCTTATGGCCAGCAAATTCGAAATGAGCATGCTTGACCAGTTAACTCAACTCTTGGACTATGGCTTTAAGATTTCTAAGACCCCGATCTATTGTGATTCACAAAGTTCTATTGCAATAACAAGCAACCCGGTTCAGCATTCTAAAACTAAACACATAGATATTCGTTATCATTTCATTAAGGACCATGTAGAGAAAGGGGATGTAGAATTATACTTTGTGCCGACTAAAGTGCAGTTAGCTGACATGTTCACTAAACCTTTAGATGAACTTAGGCTAAAATTCTTGATCAAAGAGATTGGCATGGTAGAGTATAGTGCTTGATATTCCATAGATATGTTGGGACTTATTTTTGGGATCTTGTGTTTAGGGGGAGTAGATACTTTCTAGGGGGAGCAACTAAGTTTCAGTGCTTTAGATAATTTTTCTTTAAAGGACTGCCTTTAGATTAATGATAACTTCCTAGGTACATTTGTTCAATGGTTACGCAAGAGGGAGGTAACTCATTGTTATCCTATTTCAAGGGGGAGTTGATTCATTTTCTTGGGAACATAATCAAAATGTTGATTTACTTTCTTGTATATCACATTTTGAGGGGGAGAAAAATGGAGAAAATGAGAAAATTATTCAAAAATATTGTTTTTCAAAAGTGAATTCAAAATTTCTTTGTTTTTATCTAAAATAATTCACTATGGCTTGTATACATCTCAGTATGCAACCCGTGTCAACAATTGGTATCACTGGAGATTTGTACTTTGTATAAAATTCAAAGTTCTTTTACGTACAAATCTTATTTTGAAAAATTGATAAAAATTGGAAAAGATAAAATCCAAAAATATTTAAATTTTACTGAATAAATGCTATTTTTAGCATTTTACCGAGTCTGACAACCAACTGTACAGATTCGGTAAGTTCAAAGTTTTCAAAAAATTGTCTCAGAATTGTTTTTCATGAAAAGATTGAAATGGATTTCAAGAGGAAAAATCAATTTGTCAAGATTTGGAGTTAAATTGTTTATGTTTTGAAAAATTGGACTGAATACGGTATATTAGGCCCATTCTGTAAAGCCCATTCGGTATTTTACCTTCGGTATCTATAAAAGGAGAGTCAAAGTCAAACATTACTCTTACTGTTATTAATTACCTACCGAGTCTGTTGATTATACCGAATCTGCCTAATTCTACCGAGTCCGTCATTCTGTTTCTTTAAATTCTTGGTAATTGTTCATTTAAATCAATGTTTAATATATATTATTGTAGATATGAGATAATTATGTTTTTATCAACCAGATAGTTCAAAATAACTGGATTATGATCTTTAATTTTTGAAATCTTGTTCATTATACCGAGTCTGAGTCGATTTCAATTAATCTTTGATTAAACTTAATTGATTTGAAAAATCAACATGAAATCTTGTCTAATCTGAGTTAAATTGACTGATCTATCATTTGACCGAGCCTGATTACATGTTTAATTGCTTATTTGATGGATTCTGTATCGACCGAATGTGTTCTTATCTTGATACCGAATTTGTTCATACAATTAACATGTTAATATGCTTGTAATTGAATGGTTGTTTGATCATGGTTGTGAAATTACATGATATGTGATAGAATATGCATGTTTGAGTGACTTTCTGTTAATTGTTGAAGATACCGAATCTGGGTTTCCTTCTTGATACCGAGTCTGAAATTTGGTACCTTGAAATTTTCTGATTTTTATCTTCAAACACTTAACATGTTTATTCTATATTTTTCTGATATGAAAAATCAAGCTTATTTGGTTACAGAATCTAAAGTTTTCATAACTACCGAATCTGCTTGTATTGTGCTGAAATTGACTAAGTGTTATTTTAATTCCTTGTGTTATATAATTGACTTTGCATGATGATTTTGTACTAAGATGAATTTCATATGAATGTCATGGTTGTCAATTATTTGTTCATATTTGAGAATAAAAGACTTTTATATTTGAAAAACCATAAAAATCTTAAAATTTAAAAATATAAAAAGGATTTCAAAGGCAAATAAGAATAGAGATATATGCTTTTTGTTAAATATCTTGTGGGCTTCTATTTCTTATTTATACAGCTAAATGGCGAACAATCACTTTATCAACTCTGAAACCAATATTCCCTGCAAATATTGGACTGCAATTCTAGAGAGGCATACTTTATGACCTGCTCTGAGCTCCA